>NW_027520970.1:309692-619384 GCF_052094955.1 Ictidomys tridecemlineatus
CATGTTGAGACTCATCTCAGAGTGATGGTGTTGGGAGGTGGTCAGGAGCCCTCATGAATAGGAGTAGCAGCCTTATAAAGCAGGTCCAGAAAGCTCACTAATCCCTTCAGCTGTGGGAGGGAACATAGGGAATCAGGCAATGACTCTAAATCTGCCATAAATGCAAACCAAACACTTAAGTCTGGAAATGCATGGATTTGAGACTCCAACCTCCAAAATAAGGAGAGACACATTTCTATTATTTATATGCTACCGAGTTGTGACCCTTGGTTGCAGCAGTCCTATTGAACTGACAGAGGCCTGACACGGTGACTTTCCATTTTAGTATTCATTTCTGTATTATTAACTGTCCTTCTTCTACAAAGAAGTTCTTCATTTTTCCTTTCTCTGTTGTTTCTTTGTTCTCTGCTGTGGTTTGGTCCAGAGTGTCCCCAAAGGCTCATGTGCTGAAGGCCTGTTCCCCGGTGCAGCACTGTTCAGAGGTGCGGCTTTTGGTTGGGAAGTGATTAGATTATGAGCATTCTGACCTCATCAGTGGATTAATCCATTGCCAGATAAACAGTTTGTTGACATCAGTGGGTGACAGTCAGAACTTTAGGGTATGCGCCCCTCTGGAGGAAGTACATCACGGGGGCATGCCGTGAGAGGATCTCTCCTGTCCCTGGACACATCCCGTCTGCCTCTCTCTCTCTGCTTGGCGGCTCCCATGGACTGAGAGATGTTCCTCGGCCACAGTGGCATTTCTGTCCACAGTGATGGTTCAGCCCACCGAGGACTCGAACCTCTGGAACTCTGAGCCAGATGAATCTTTCCTCCTAGATATCGTTTTCAGGTGATTTGCTCACTGAGATGAAGAGCCGACTCACACTCTGTCGTATTACTATAGACTTATGGGACCTTACCTTGTATATGATTTTTAAACCCAGGAGTAGCTAATGACAACTCCCACGTGGAATGCAGTTCACTAGTGGGTTTTAGGGACTGGGAGCTAAAAAGTTTGCTTACGTTATTTTTTGATGATTGAAATGTAGCACTTTATGACACATGGGAATCAGGTGAAGTTGGAGGAGACAGAGGGGATGGTGGGATCTGAACTCAGTGAGCGGCTGGAAGGGGACGGAGATGATCTCACATCAGAACAGACGTAGCTTCTGCCTCAGAAGCAGGGCAGATGCTGCAGGTGCCGGGGAGAAGTGCCGTGTCCTCTCCTCTGCTGCCATCAGGTCTGCCTTGGCATCCCCCGGCCCAGTCACCCAGGAGTTCAAGCTCAAAAAGGTCTGGGGGGTAGTTCCCAGGCTCAGAGAAAGACTGTGCAGGAAACACAGGCTGTGCACTGGTACAGACGGAGACCGAGCCGCTTACCAAAGGACAGCGATTTCCACAGAGAAAACAACAGGTGTGGTGAGGTGGCAGTCCAGATCAGGCCACAGCACTGACTGATGACCAAATCCCACCTTCTAGTCCAACAGGAACCAAATGCAAGCAGCAGTGAAAATGTTCCATGTGTTATTTATTTATATATTCTGTCACAAAAACATGCAACATTGAAATCACCACCATGTTATCAAGCATTTATGGATGCACATACTTTAAAAATCTGAAAGGTTTCTATCCCAAGTAGTTGAATACTTTTTACTGAGTATCCATAACATGGCACAACTGACTCACATGCCTTATCCACTCACTGAGACATTATTATCCCCAGTGTGTGGAAGACGCTGAGACAGATATTCAGCTCAAATTTCATTGCTAGTGAGCATCAGAGTTTGACAGAAGGCAGGCCGGCTGATCTCTGGCAAATACACTTTAGGTCCTTTCCCTTGGAAATTGCAACACCCCAGGTGATGGCAGCCACCCAGTGATGAAACACGGATGTTGGATAAGTCAGAAGAGCAGCAGAGTGATCCACTTTGACTGGATTAGGGCTTCAATCCCAGCTCTGCACTCATTTAAACCTTTATTTAATTTCTATTCTTTCCTTACATAGAGATTGTTAAAAGCCATGTTGTATTACAGAAAGTCTTTCTCCTAGGGAGTTTAAAATGAACCTAGCTACCTAATTTTAAACTTTTCAAAAATATGAAAGGGTCATAGAGAGAAATAAATAAAAGTCTGCATGTGGAAGACATAGTCAACCCTGGTTGGTCTGACACCCTGCTATGTGGCTACTTCATGTTCTTCAGGAAAATTTTTAGTAATTATAAAATTGAATATGCAATTACCAGGTGTCACAGGCCCTTCTCAAAAGCAAATAATACCACAAATATATCTACACACTAAGGGGCTTGTCATCTGCCATTGGAAGCGAGGAACCCAACAGGCCTGCTGTTACCGAGGAATAAAGGGGCTGCTACTCCCACCACGTGGGGTCAGAAGCTGCCTCAGTGGAAGGGGCATGGCGTGTTCCAGCTTGGTTTCTTCTCCTGCTTTGGTGAGACGCCAAGGAACATCATACACACAGTCACTAGCCCGGCACCACCTGCTGTCTCGTCCGTGGAAGGCTTGCCGACTGTGGCGCTGGTTTTTATCCTACGCTTGGCCTAAGAACTGCAAAAGGTCAGGGGCCTTTTTGAAGGAGAACTCCTATTTCTGCATCAATAAACAAGTCTATCTTGGTGGCAGGTCTTGGATGTAGTGGTCCCTGGAGATTCACGTCTCTGTTTCCACTCATATTATTAAAGCAGTTGCTTTAAATGTCCTTTCTGATGCCTTCCATGGGTGGATTCAGGAGCTAGTGAAGGAGACAAAAAGAGGAGTGTCTGTCAGAATGTGTCTTAACTTCCTGCCAAGGGCTGCCCCCAGTTTCCACTGTAACATAGATTATTTGTGCCTCCTGATAGGGAATAATTAATCTTGTGATTTTCATTGATATGAACTGGCAATATTGCTTTTCTTTCCAGGAAACCTCTGTGGTGCCTGTCTTCAAAGTACACTAGTGTTTCTGGACCATTGGGAGGAGTGGTCACTTCCTCCAGGGCCTGGCGTCTGAGATGGCTTGCTGACCAACAGAATATGGCAGGCATTGCCCTGGGCTGCTCCTGAGTTTAGTCTCTAAGATGACCGGCTGCTCCTGCCTCCTTTCCCATGGAAAGCTCACTGGAAGCTGGTGCCTTGGAAGGATCCCAAACCCAAGTGGTCCATTATGGCGTGTGCAAGTCCAAAGTTACCACTGGAAGAGGGCATGGTACAGCCATCCTCATGTTTCAGCCTTCCCTGCCAAGGTGGAAAAACAGGAAAGAAGAAAACCTCTGATGAAAATGTACATGCATGTGTGTACACAGGGGTGATGCAGTATGCACACACCCACATGAGCAATGCTATGTGCACACACACGTCTATATGCTGGGTGATGCTGTGCACACACCATATACACATGCTCAATACTGTGCATAAACACATATACATGTATACACATGGGCTATACTGTGCTCACACACCCACATGGGTGATGCCGTGTGCACACACACTCACAAACACACACATGTTTGATGCTAGGCTTAAACTGGGCTGGGCTATACTGCAGAGGCATTTTGCCAACTATTATTCTACATGTTTCTGGGAATGCCTATTTTAGATAAGATTAACATTTAAGTCGATAGAATGAGTAAAGAAACTTACACTTTATACTGTGGGTGGGCCTCTTCCCCTCAGTTGATGCCCTTAATTGGAAACAAAATAAAAAAGAACAACACCTCCCGAGGAAGAAGGACATAGAGCAGCCAGCAGCCACCAGGTTGGGTCCCTTCTGCTGGTTGAAGCCCACGCTGCAGCTTTGGGCAGATCAGCGTCCACCATCACGTCTTGCTGACACACACTGTTGCTCCACTTCTCCAAGAACTGAAGCTAACAGATTGGAAATCATCCAAAGTGCACACGGCAGTGAAGAAACGTTTCTTGTGGACTCCTGACTAAATATCTCAATAGCCACACCTCCTCCTGCTCCTAGCCCCTAACCTAGCTGATAGGAAGCTGTATGGCAGGCGTGCCATCCCAAAACACAAGGCTTTATCTCGTCCCAGCTCCCAGCTTGTGACTGTAGTATTTCCCAGGGGGACAGGCCACCAGCATTTGTAGCCCACCAGTTCTGGGTGGCAGAAGTCCCACAGGTAGGAGTGGCATAGGGGTGAGGGGCTCCCTTGCACTGGCCAGTCTCACTCTGGGAGGAAACTTAGCAGGTCAGGAACACTCGGCTCTGCAGCACTTGCCCAGCTGGTTGGTGCCGTGGAGGCTCTAGAAGATATTGTCTCTGTCCAACACCTGGCTGATGAAGCAGCAGTGCCCCACTCTCATCTCTGGAGCAGAAAAGAGCAATGGTGTCCAGGAGGAGTGGCAGGCCACAGAATGGCAGGTCCCTTTGTTTGAACTGACTGACAGCAGTCCCTCCTTCCCACTAAGAAACTGAGCCCTGTGCTCTGTGTCTAGGGCCTGTACGTGATAGAGATGAATTTAAAAATTAGGCTCAGTAAGAGTTTAACAACAAATAAAAATAAAACAATCATAACAATATGCTACGATAAAAATTATGTGAAAGTGAAGACTTCTCTTTTTAAAAACAATTAAAAGAGAACACCTTTGGTGAACAATAGACTTAACAAACTGAACCACAGTTTGGACCAGATACTAGCATATGTATTTTGTGTAAAAAAATGATTTTCATGATAGCATTGTGAAAATATCATTTTTCCATAAGGATCAGTTAGTTGTAAGTATTTCTGAATTGTTTCCAAATTCTTTTAAAGTTTCGAAAAGTTCTCTACAAAATTTTATAAGAAAAATATCAACACTTGTAGGAAGAAACAAGATATATACACTTGGACACCTCATTCCCTGTCTGCTGGCTCTGTTTCTCAACACATTTCTACTATGAACTGCCATGCCATTCAAACCCAGGATATTGAATAAATATAGACCTTAAAATGTAAAAGACGTAGTTTTTCACATATATATTTTTCTTGAAGGAGATTTTATCAACTTCAACTACCCTTGTAGTATTTACAGCAGTAAATATTAGTCATAATTTCATAAATCAATTCTGAAGTGACATTATTCACAAACAATAATCAGTAGTTTTTCATTGACAGATAATTTATCAGCATAAGATCTTTGTAATTTCTTTGTATATGACTTCATGCCTGTGGGGAAGTTCTCACATGAGTGAATTTGACTCCTAGGACTTATGGCTACATTTGAGATATTACCACGGGTCTCAACTGGAGGGTCCCTCGGGATTTTCCTTAACCCTCCCAAGGAGCAAGGGAAACACTGCCTTCAGACAAATTTCTACACATCCGGGAAACTGGGTTTGCCTTGCTTCTTGAATTTTAAAAAAAAAGTTTCTATAAAAGTAATTCCCATTTTATTTTAAATTAAGAACACTATTGTATGTATTGACTTTAAGGAAAAAGGGATTCTGAATACTTGACAATTTTTTAAAATTTGAAAGCAATGTAATCTCTGGAACCCATGATTCACACAGATGCTGTTTCCAAAGCCAACTGCTTTTACCTTAGATGACTAACATTTTCAGTAGATCATGGGTATGTGCACAAAGTTTAGAACTACTCAAATTTTAAAAGTGAAATAGTTCAAGCAAAAATCACTGTAATCCAGTGGAAGTTTTTACTGCATGTTGATACAAACCTGAGACAATTGTAAATCTTGTGAACATACTTCCTGCCAGACGCTGGGGAGCAATCCTGCTTCTCTGCTATTCATTTCTATGTTCAGATTTTCCTTTGACAAAAAGTAGGAAAAGTGTTTAGTAAAAGTCTTCTGCACAAAACCTATGGCTTTCATGGAATATGGTGCGTTTCAGAGTAATAGAAATGTCCTTCAACAAACTCCAGGCACTCCACATTTCTTAGGACACAATTCACATTGAATTATTAAAATTCCTTCTGTCCCTACACACCTCTGTGATGAACTATAAGGTGCCTTAAGCCTACATTTGGTAAGAGAAACACAACTTTGGAGTGTGATCTTGGCTGTATGCCACTTTCTCTTTTTTGATTTCTTTAAAATTCTCTACTTAGATAATGTGTCATTTTAATTTTGTTTTCCCCATTTCCTATTCATTGTCCCCATCAGTTTTTCTTTAACCTTAAAAAAAACCTTTTCTTTTCATCTTTATATTGTTTTTATTTAAATTTTTTTTAGTTGTCAATGGACCTTTATTTTTTATTTGTTGATATTCCGTGCTGAGAGTCGCACCCAGTGCCTCACACATTCTAGGCAGGTGCTGCACCACTGAGCCCCAGCCCCAGCCCTCATCTTTATATTCTTATGTGTGATGTCTGCTGGTGAATGTCCTATAGGTTACTTCATTAAACCAAGTCTACACTTTTAATATCACCTAATTAACTATCCATTGCATTCCAATAATAAAAACATTCTATAATTTCTATTTGCATTATAATCAACACTCCCAGACTCTCATTATACCTGAAAGCACTAAGCAGCATTGATCCTCTTTAGTAAATACCCTTTTGAAACCAGGCTGTACTCCCCCAACTGATAAGCCCATTAGTCCTGTGAGGCCACACTCACTTCTCCATCATCCATTTTGGTGGCCTTCTTGGTTCCCAGCATGAGTGACATTAGCAGAAGCTCACTCTGTTCCCACTGTTTCCCAGCCAGGCGACTATTGATGCCAATCATCCAGTAACCAGCAGCTCCAAGCCCAGCCCGACGGAGACCAGCTGCCTCACCTGCACGCGGCCAGGCAGGTGGGCGAGGGGCTGGCCTCACTGTGTGTGCCTTGCCAATAGCTGCTCAGAGATGCCAGCAAATGCAATCTGGGTAGGCACAGGAGCAAAACCCCCGGGGGCAGGTTCTGTCTGGTGGGGGTCAGCGAGCTGAAGGGAGGCAGGCTGACAGTTCTCCTCCTGTCAGTCCCTGAGGGAGTGTCCTGAGAGGCAGTCACTTGCATTTCATAGAGCAGATGATTTCTGAACAAGCTAGGAGGCTCTGTGACACTTAATGGGGGACTATTAATAATTGCCTATGACAAAGGTCTAGACTGGACTGTGCTGCGCGAGCTGAGACACAGGGGAGCTGTGACAACCTGCTCTGAAGGAGTGCTCTCAGGCCCGGGCGGTCCCCTGTTGCTTTCCATTTGCTCTCATTATACCATTCTTCCCTGACCCCTTCGTCCTTGATGCTGCTTGTGTGACCGGGTAGTACGTGAGATGAACTGCCAAGGCGTGGGGCCTCGGGAGGGTGATGTCTGGAGGAATTCCTGGGCCTGACCACTGTTCATGATCACTGCTCCAGCCCATTGCCGGGAAAAGCGGGTCAGGATACCCTGTTGCTGTAACGAGCACCCTATCTCCAGAAGATGTGAGGGGCCCCAGGAAGATGGGGAGCCTCCCCATGGTGCCTCCTCATGAGTCTGCTCTCCATGGCACCTGGGACTCACCTGTGGGCACTTGGCTGCCTGCTCCCCTTCGTCTCCTCCCAGTCAGGAGGGCTCGGAGCTGAGTCATCATGTGGATCTGAGAGTCTCCTTCCTACTGGGAGTTCCGCTCTGAGTGGTCAGCACTGGGCAGGGCTTCTGCAGTGGGCACAGACCACGCACTCCCAGCCATTTGGTCTGCAGCTGTCCCGGTACTACAGATGTTCAGAAGAAAGATGGACTTAGTAGGAGGTCCTGATGGGTCTACCCACAAAACAGGTCCCCATCAAAAAGGATCATGCTCCATTTTACTTTATTTTTATTTTTAAGATACATATTATTTTTAACTATGTTTTATTTTTGATTAACACGTGTTCATTGTCCATTTTATGGGGTTCGGTGTGGTACTTCAACAGTGTGCACCAGTGCAATCCAGCCTTCCTTCATCCTCGCCTACATGCACCCTCCTTTGCATGTTCAGGTCCACTGTTTCTAGCTTTCACGTATAACGGAGATCATGCTGCAGTTGTCTTTCTGATCTGTGCCTGGCTGATGGCACTTGTCATAGGGTCCTCAAGTTCTGTTCATTTTACCACCATGCCAAGCTCTCATTATTCTTGAGGGCTAAGCAAGAATTCCATTGTTTCTATATACCACCTTTTCTTTATTCATTCCTCCATTAATGAGCACTTAGCTTGATTCTGTGTCTTAGTGCCACAGTAAACATGGGCATGCAGGTATCTCTTAGTATGTTGGTTTCACTTCCTTTCGACAAATACTCAGGAGTGGGATAACTGGTAATATGGCAGATCTATTAGTTTTTTTGTGTAACTTCTTTACTTTTCTACATAGTGCTTATATTAATTTCATTCTCACCAATGGTGTATTAAAGTCCACTTTCCACCACATCCTTGCAAGAATTTTCCCCTGAACTGCCATTCTCACTAGGATGAATGATATCTCACTATGTTTTCTATTTGCATTTCCCTATGGGAAATAACATTGAATATTTTTTCACATATTTATTGGTCATTTGTATTTCTTCTTTTGAAATGCATCTATGTCGATAATTAGATTATTTTTTGTTGTTATTTTTTTTTAGTTTCTTACATGTGCTGGATATTAATCCTCTGTCAGATGGACAGTTAGCAAGCATTTTTGTCATTCTGTAGGCTGTATTTTCACTTTGATGATTGTTTCCTTAGCTGTGCAGAAGTTTTTGGTTTCATATGGATGTATAAGACACCTCAAATAACCACAGTAACCTGGAACAGAAAGGAAAAAGACTCGAGGCATCATGACATCTGATTTTGAGAGCTACTACAGAGCCATGGTAACCAAAGCAGCATCGTATTGAACAGAGGCAGACACATAAACCAAAGGAGCAGAATACAGGACCCAGAATTCACCCACTCATCTACAGCCAACTGAATCAACCTAGACACCAAAAACAGGCCTTGGAGAAAAGATCTATTCAGTAAGTGGTGCTGGGAAAACTGGAATCCACATGCAGAAAATTGAAACTAGACATCTATCTCCCATGGTGTTCAGATATGAACTCAAAAATCGATCAAAATGTAAAGACCCAGATCTATGATACTACTAGGAGAAACTGGGTGAAGCACTTCAAAACATTGGCACGGGCAATCATTTTCATGATATGAAACCCCAAACACAGGAAGCAATAGCAAAAGTAAACAGATAGCTTTACATCACTCTCCTTTGTAAAAATTATTTGCAAGCACTCCTAGAGGCTGAGAACCTGAGTGTGACTCCAGTAGCCCTGTAACTGGAGATATCCATCATGAGGTCAGTGTTGTGAGGTTCACATATTGATTGCTTTGGACAGTAGCAGCATAAAATCATTAGAAAAGAAGAAAAAAAAGGACCCACAGGATTAGACCAGATGAAAGCCGGACATTAACTAAGTGAAGAAATAGACTGACTCCATTAGCTGCCAGTACTTCTGCTGCTCTCTCCTGGAGCACACTGACTTCTTTAGGAGCAACTTAGAGAAGATGAAAGAATTTGCCTCTCTGTGTTTTGCTGGTGTGATGACTGGACAGTCTGGAATTGGATACTACATTTTGCGGTCCACCCGAAAGATGACCTCAAAAGACAGGAAACTCTTGAATAGAAATCCTGCTATTCAGTAGGACTCCAAGCATTCACCTCATTGTTCAGACAGGGGCCTGTTCCCTTAGACAAGCGTCTGCATGGGTTTGGGGAAGCAGCAGGTGCCGTGGCTGGCTGCTCAGCAGCCTCTAAGAAGAAAGAGTGGTATATCAGCAAACAAGGATTCAGGAAAGCACAGAGGCGGGTAGGTTTGTGAAACAGGAGCAAGTCCCGCAGCTCCCAACTTTCATGCTAGTCCTCATCAGAGCTCCTACCTTAGAGGAGACAATGGGCAGCCGTGTGTGAAGATGGTTTTTCCAGCTGACGTCACCCAGGGTCTGTCTGACCATGAGTGGTGTGAGGCCACAGACACACCACAGAGTTGGAGAGTGCGGATGTGGGCAGGAGTCTGGCACTCTCACCTTGGCTGTGGGTATGGCAACATGTTTGGAGACCCCTCCATAGTCTGGTGGTAGATGGATTGTACCTTGGAGGTAACAGTTTTCCATCCTTGTTGAAGTCAATTCATGCTCCAGGAGTAGGCTTGCCTGTCCTGCCCACAGTGTCTCTGTCAGCCACAGCATCCAAGTCTTCCCAGAATGCATGGTGGACTGTCATGGTGTGTGACATGTTTACCTCCGAACCAGGAACCCATTTTTAGCTAAGAAGAGAAAGAGATCTGTAGGGCAAAGTTACTCCTACTTTCCATTAACAGGATATTGAATCTGGGAAAGAACAGAAGCCTATAAAAATGAAAAATGAAATAATAAGGTCTTAAAAACTAGAAAATGTGATAGAATAATGCAAAAATAAATGGAAGGATTGGAAGATAAAATTTCAGAACTTCTAGGGAATAAAACCAAAGCACTGAGATGAAAAACAAGGATGATCTACAGGAACATGCAGGAACAATGCTGAAAATTTGGCATATCACTAATTCAACTTCCAAAGAGAATAGAGAAAACGGAGGGAACAAAGCATCAAAAAATTCAAATAAATATTTAGTATTACTCAGGGACACATGTTAAGAAATTGCCTATTGATTTCTTATGGATGAATACAGTTCCATAGAAAGTTTGTAGAGGTGCAAAATATTTCAGGTTTGGGGGAGAATGCTACAAACTTCTAAAGAAAGGTTGTACAAAGGTATTTTTATAATCATCATAGTTTAAACTCTGGATACTGATGACCACTGATCAGATCAAAGTCATGTTATCACACCATGTTGAGACACCACGTTTGTGAGCAGAGCAAGTGTGTGAGTAGGGGAAACCAAGAGACCCAAACACGAACCTCCATCTTTTGGAGTCAACAGAAAATAATGTGCTGACACATGCATGTTATTTAGAAATATGGAAGAAAATATCAAAATAGTTAGCCCTGATGAACCATGACTCCTCAAAAAGACTGGGGGCAAAGCTGGTTATCTGAGTATAACCAAGGTCCTCAGATCTAGGTAATAAGGGGAAATGTTGAAGCAGACTGATTAGAATGGAGCAAGAGGACACTCCCAGGGCTCTGGGCTTGGGTTAGATGAATCTGGACTGTATCTTGTAAGCTATGGCTGGATTGGCACAAAGTTTACAGACCACAGATCCAAGCTGAGGACCTCCAGGTTGGGATGAGGAAGCAGTTCTTCTGCATGTGCAACGGCCCCCGTGGGATTCATGGTCTGCTCCTGCACCAGCATTTCCTAAATCAAGGGCCTCCTGATGTTACTATGTGGGAGTAAGCTTACTGATTGCACTTTTTATTTTGTTGATATGTGGGACTTTATTTCATTTATTTTTATTGGTGCATTACAATTATGCATAGCAGTGGGATTCTTCATGCCTTCTTCATTAATTCACATAACATAATCAGACCAATTTCCTTTCCCACCACCTTCTCCTTCCTTTCCCTCTTCTCTCCCCGATCTGCTTGCTCTGCTCTACTGATCCCCATTCCATGTTTATTATTTTAAGTAGTGCATTATAATTACATACAAGCAGGACTCCTGGTAACTGACAGATTCCATTCCTGCCCTCCTCCCTTCTTACCTTCTTCAACTCAATTGGTCTCCTTTCTGTTTTCCTGGGATCCCCATTGTTCTATTTTTTTTTCTTTTTTATCCCTCCAGTTTCCAAGTAGGAGAGAAACC
This sequence comes from Ictidomys tridecemlineatus, assembly GCF_052094955.1. Classification (NCBI taxonomy): domain Eukaryota; kingdom Metazoa; phylum Chordata; class Mammalia; order Rodentia; family Sciuridae; genus Ictidomys; species Ictidomys tridecemlineatus. The sequence goes on from NW_027520970.1 coordinate 321,341, forward strand.
TTTACCCCTTGACTTTCTGGGCCTGGCTTATTTAATTCAGCTTGATATTTCAATGCTATCTCGTTTGTCACTTCAAAAGATTACAAAATACTTGAGGCAAGAGGCAAGACATATTTTATTTCTATTCTTTGTAACATGCAGGTATTTGGTTCTATATGTATTTTTAAGTGACCAACTAGTTCACGTGTGTTTTATCTTTGCTTTCTGTGACCAATTCTTTAATCTGTTTGCCATAAGCTTTTCTTTTATTTTTCTTTACCCTTTTTTCCTGAGGAATTTTTGTCTTTCCACGACTTCTCCCCTCTGGTGACCCTGGGCTTCTCCTAAAGCTTTTCTTTCTCTGCTTTCTCTCTTTTCCTTCATACACTGCCTGGAAGACAACTTTCAAAGATAACATGCGATAGTCACACTTGGACATTTGAAGTTACCAAGATCAAGTGTGAGCAAGCCCTTCTGAGCAGACATGGGTAATAACCTTAAGAACAAGGGAAAGTCTTTATAAATGCTGCATTTAACAGTTAAGTAATTGAAAATGTAAACTTAATGAAATGGAGTTTGCATCATAGCTCATTTCCATATATCTTATTTAAAATAATGTTTTTAAACTTGAAAGAAAATTTATAGTCATTGAAGGTAATGATATTGTCATTGATATTCCAATAATTCTAATTAGTGATCTTTTGAAATTTTCATGTATTGACACTAGAGGAAATGGATAGAAAACAATGTAAAGTGCCGAACAACATTAGCAGTGAGTTAATATGGGTTAATTATGGGTGGGATGCCTAAGCCTTCATCAGATTAAACACTTTGGCACACTGGGGACTTGGAACTTTCCCAGGGTGTGTGACGGTCAATACAACAGACAATACTGTTCCAAGAGACTGTTTCTCTTGCCTTTCAGTAGGACATGCTGTTTACTGGGCATGGTCACTGATCATTAATCATCAGCATCCGTCTGCATGAGTGGCTGGGTTCCCAGCACCCACCCACTGTGGTCTCCACAGCCCCTTGGTAAGAAGCCAATTCGATCTGTTGATTTCATCAGGTAAAGATTTTGTATTTTGGTTTTATATCTCTCATGAACACTTCATCTTTTTTTCTATTAACCTAGTGAACTTAAATCTAGAAGTAATTTAGAAGGGCTGGGCATGGTGGCACATGACCCTTCCTAGTGACCTCGGAGGCTGAGGCAAGAGGAGGGCAAGTCCTACTCCATCCTCTGCAGTTTTGTGAGATCCTGTATCAAAAAGGAAAAACAAGAGCTGGGAATATAGCTCAGTAGTGAAGTACCCCTGGGGTTCAATCCTCAGCACCAAAGAAGAAAAAAGAAACATTTTAGAAGAGACAAAGAATTTGAGTTTGAGTCTAAATACTAAACTACATTTTACTTCTGATGTAAAGCTTAAAGTGCAGGATTTTTTTAAGAAAAGAAACTAAAGGTGTGTTTCACGTTACAATTCATTTTATTTGCTTTCTTGTTTTAGCAGTCTGATGTCATATTTTTCATTCATGAGATTACTCTTTTTTAAAATTTTTCCTTTCACTGACTTATTTTGTACTTTAAAATTTTGATGAGCTCCAGTTAATTCTCAATATCCCAAATATCACTTTCTAAATTATTTCAAGTATTATTTAAAAAAAATATTAAAAATGCATTTCTCCTTCAAATCTCTGAGGTTTGTCAGGGGACTAGAATCACCATGGGGACATTTAAACAATACCACTTTCTGAGCCCACAGATTGATTTAATTCATAAAGACAACCAAGCCGTCTTGAGAGATTCCGACGCACATTCAAGGCTGAGAGCCACTACAAATCCCTGGCTTTGCCATTATTTTCCAGGACTGTGTGGGGATCACTCTCAGGCCTCAGGACAGGGAGACTGGCTGGTTCTGGAAACCCCCCATCCAGGTGTGGCCTCTCGCTTCTCCTCCCTCCCTCCCTCCCTTTCCCAGCTTCCTCCCTCTCCCCTCCTCTTCTTCCTCTCACACTTACTGAGGAACTTAGTTCACATGCAACAGTTAGTTCATCTATCTACGGAGTCCACACTCAGAAATTTTCATTTCCTTCAAGAAATATGTGTCGCAGTCATCATCCACAGAAAGCTGTGAGTAAGTAATTCAAGAAGAGAAAAAAGAACACAAATAAGAAACTTAAAAATACCTCTTTGGGCCTGTTTGGCTTTATTTCTAACTTCCTTTGCAACAGTGGCCTTCCCTTTTCACTCTCCTGCTGACACCAGCTTGTGTGGCTCCAACATTAAGGAGGGATTTGCCAATTGTCCCTCTGGACACTACTGACCCGTGTCTCTGTAACAAGAGGCAGGAAAGATGTCTACTAGCCTGAGATTCAGTGGTTTTATTTGGCTAACAATTACTTCTACTTTTCTCTTTTTATTAATTCTGTTAAAGTATAATTGTAATTTATAAGTCTGCATCTTCCTGGTCCTTACATACTTGGGAAAATAAAATATAAGCATACTATATATGTTTGCCAAGTGTAAGGAAAAAGGGAAACACCATTTTTACCCATAAGGGCTCACAAATTTGCTCCCATGTATCCCTTGATAAACAAAGAATGAGGAAAACATGATCTAAGAAAACCTGGGTCCATCTGAGTGGAGCAGGAAGAAGTCAAGGAAAAGTAAGGACAAGAGGGAAAACGGATGTCTCCGGCTTCCAGAGGTCTTCGTGGTCTTAGGGCAGATGGTGGCAGGTGTGTCAAGAGGTTTAAAGGCACAGTGGTTAAGAAGTCAACATGGGGATAGCAATAAGCCATGCCAGAGAGGTTGCTGCAGGGCCTGGAGCCACGTCTTCCCAGCAGCATGACTGGGGAGACGGGCAGGGGTGAGGGGCTCGCAGATGCACAACCAAGGTCCAACCAACAACATAGGCATGAAAACTAGGCCCCTCAGCTGGGAGCAAGACAAGTGGGAACCACAAAGCAGGCTTAATTGGCTACTGATGTATGCATCATTAAGTCTGCTAATTATGTTACTTCAGTGTACAGGGCAATTTTATTACACTTTCCCTTTTCATATTATTATTTTTCTTAATATTTCTCTTTACACATTGGAACACACTTATGCTAGTCTTTTAATTTTGTGTTTTCTTTTCCATACGGAAAATTTTTAGAGACTAGGGAGCTAGTTGCATAGTTACTAGTTTATGTAAAATATACCATTATGAAAAAATTATGCTTCCCACAGAAAATGTTTTTTCTAAAGAAATAATTTTTTTCTGACTTTTTAAGTCAATTATGAAATACATCATCAGTATAGAAAGTATATGGAATGTGTACTGATGTTAAATTGCCAATGATTTAGAAACAAATAATTATGTAACGGCAAGATTATGCAACAAAATCCAGCTGCTAATTTTAACTACTAATTTTATTTTATTGACATTTCTTTGATTTATAATGTTGGGTGTATTGTTATGTAATTGTTGATCAATCCTCATTAGAATTATCCTGATTAAGTTTTTGGCCCCTTATTTGACTCACTTGTCTTTTTCTGAAAAATCCATGACTAGTTTTTATATTCTTTATAATAGTTGCTTATCACCTACTCCCTTGTATTTTCAGTTTCTTATTGATTTCATTGAATGAATAAATACTATTCATAATTTTAGTGTTTTTTAAATGAATTTTTATTGGTGCATTATAATTATGCATAATAGTGGGGGATTTATTGTGATATATTCATGTATACACATAATTTAGTCAATATAATCTGCATACATTACGAAACCACTTTATTCTTATTTTGACACTGTATTGACACTAAAATATCCATAAAAGTAATTTTGTTCTAAATTCTATATGGAAGGGCAAAAGTTTAATGATACTCAAAATGCATTTTAAAGATCCAGGTGTGTGTATATAGATAGATAGATAGATAGATAGATAGATAGATAGATAGAGAGAGATAGACTGTATATATCTATCCATATCTATCTATCTATCTATCTATCTATCTATCTATATATATATATATATATATATATATATATATATATATATATATATATATATATAGACTGTAGCCCACTGGGCAAGGATAGATAAATAGACCAATGGAACAGAGTAGAAAGTCCAGACACATAGGAATATATTGGCCCTTGCTATTCTACAGAACCTTATCCATTCATCTGTTGAAGGACACCTAGGTTGGTTGCATAGCTTGGCTATTGTGATTTGAGATGCCATAAACATTGATGTGGCTGTGTCACTGCAGTATGCTGATTTTAAGTCATTTTGGTATAGACCAAGGAGTGAGAAAACTAATGGATGAAACCGAAAAATATCATGCTAAGTGAAATAAGCCTGTCTCAAAAGCTGAAGGCCAAATGTTCCTTCTGATATGTGTATACTAACCCACACAAGAGAGAGTGGGGAGGTGAAGAACATAAGTCCATTGGAATAGACAAAGGGAAACACAGTACTGATACTCAATGTAATTCATCAAGGTAGAAGTAGCCATTTTGTGTATATCATTATTTTGTGTGAATTTTAGCTTTGCCCCATAGTTCAAAGGATAACACAGGTTGCAAGTGAAAATAATAGACTATCTTAATATCTGGAGATATTTTCTGAAAATCTATAGTCCTAATATTTATGAACAGTTACTCATCCAGTGAGGCCACACTGGCCATATGTGAAGCAAGGTAGGTAAAAAAGAACTGACACGGATTTCCTGTGACACAGCATTAAGGACAAACAATTTTTTATCTCTTTTTGGAAGAGAAAAAATAACAAGAAATTTCTTTACAATAACTCGGAAATAATCGGAAGATGTCTAAATAGGGTCAGTTCCTGTGGTCTGCACTAGCTGTGCTCCATAAGGTGGAGTCCTTAATGAGCTAACCCTGAACCAGTACTTCTCAGGAAACACAGAGTGCTATCCCACAAGCGTCTGGCCGCGTTTTCAAGTCAGCCCAGAAGCTTGCTCCATGTGTGCTTCTGTTTAAAAATACCTCACTGAGGATGAATTATTGATTTACTAACACTGCACTCCTGGCCAACAGCCCTGTGCTCCTGACAGAATGAAGCTGATCTAACACCTGTTAAGGCCTCCACAGCCTCCGGGCTTAGGGCAAAAGACCACCCCTCAGCGCTCTGCTCAGGAGCTACTTTTAACCTTGCAACCACCATCAGGAAGCACAGAAAAGTGAAAATCTGGTAGAAAGCTTGCCCCAGGAAGGGGAAGGGCTTTTACTGCACAGCAGAGGGAAACGTGGAGGTGGGGCTGTGCTTTGGCGGCTTCAGCTCAGACCTGCATATCCACATCTGCTGCTCCCTGTCCTGCAGCTGTCCACACAATGATCTAGAAACTGCCATCAATGTCATTGATGGTCACAAATAAATTTTGGTGAGTGGGAAAATGCACAAATGCTGAATCTACAAATAATGAGGATCAACTCCATTTTCATAGGTTTAAAACACAAAATTTGTCTTTCTATATAAAACGTCATCTGAACCAACCAGCTATTTTCTAATAGCTGGCTTACATAGGGAGACAAAGTAAAGACATCATCAAGCTAATGCAATAGATATTGACAAAAGAAGGGGACAATGGATTCAGGAATAGAATTACACGTTCTAAAACACTCGTCTGTGGTGGGATCATTATCAACCATGAATTCCAGGGCATTAGTCAGACATGCACACTACCATGCTGCATGGGTGTTCTCCCCACATCACATATTCTTTAATCGACGAGCAAGCATACTTTGACTTTTTAGCTACTTGTGCCTTAATCTTCAGTACTAATCTTATTGTAGAATTAGGGTCACACATTTCCCATTTGGAGAAAAAAAACTCACTTAAAAAATATGCAAACCCTCATCTTTAGGACACATTCCTGACTAAAGAGACCTGGCATGGGACTGCGCGTTGTAACACAGTGACATGTGAGAAGCATGACTCAGCTTTCGTCCCAGGCAGGCTGGAGTGGCATCTGCACTCTTTTGCCATGACTTGGGGGCACAGAGGAGCCAACAAGGAACAGAGAGAGCCGAGAGGGGGTTCCCAGCAATGCTGAGGGCTCACCTTTTATGAGGAGGCATCGTGAGCCAATCTGAAGTGTTATAATTCTTCACAGAACCACATTCAAGTGATAAAAAGTAAAAGTTAATGATTTAATTATGGGATTCATCTTTTTGTACTCATCAACATGAATAATTAGTTGAGATCAGGCAGAATGTGTCTGTTTTATTTTGTTTTTGCTTTACTTTGTTTATTAATTAAGAAATGAAAATCAAAGATCAAGGGTTAGAAAACTGTTCCTCAGTCTAGACTGCGGCTTTCTGGAGGATTTCCTCATTTTCATTATTGATTTATCGATTCAACAGGGATATACGGAGTGCCAACTGCTTGCGGGTATGTGTATGCTTCAAACAGATAATGTCGCTGCCATGATGAAGTTCCTATTCTGCTCTGAGGAAGGAAGATGATTCACTGATTTGCTGATGGAGTGGCAGTGAAAATGTGTTTACTTTCTAGTTTAATTGTTGTCTCCCATTTTCAGGAAACAAATCCACAAGCAGGACGACAGTGCTCACTGGGCGATATTGACAATTTCTTTCGAGCAGTCTTGGTAAGATTCGCCTATGACATGTGACAAATTATTCGTGGCCTCTTGTGATGATTTTTTAATTAACTGTGAGTGCAGATTATGTGTAAGCAGACCAAGATTTAGTACTACACATTATTTTAGCACGTGTTCAGTGATTTTAAAAAATAGTGTTTGTGTGTTGTCACGCTAGAGAGGACCATGACATGTATTGAGGAATTGAAAACCTTGTCACCCTGTCGTAAGACCAGCTGGCTGCCTGCCGCCACAGAAATGAAAACTGAGATATTGCAGCTTGACTATTAAATGGCAGGGCAAGCCTCGGGGAGCAAAGAGTTTTTGTTTGTACAAGAAAATTGCTTGGTAGTGACAGAGATTCATTTCAGACTTCTCAGAAAGCTCTGTATGATTTCCCAAGAGATCTCTCCAGGGGTCACGGAAGAATGGGGAACACAAACCCTGGTCCTTCTGTTCTTGCTGGAAGGGAGGAAAATTAATAAGGGGAATTTGACTGCATCCATTGCACTCCTGAAAACAAGCACTTACACTCGGAAACCTTTGTTCTCAGACCCTCCTCTCCACCCACTGCATCTGCATGACTCCAGGGTGGGGTCAGGCTGGCGATGGCAGGGACTGGGCCAGGGAAGGCATCCTGTGTGTTTGGTTATCAAGGGAATCAGGAGGATTTCCAGTATCTACCTGAGTGCCTGGCACCAAGTAAATAGATAATTTCTGGTATAATTTAAAATTATTATTAATATAAGTTAATAAAAACTCATACAGTAATTTAATAGTTGTTTAAAGGAAATAAAACTGTGAATTAAAAAATCTATTAAGGCAATTTATGTTTTACTCATGGAGGGATAATGTAATGTGGTTTCTATGGAAAGGAATTCAGAATCTTCTCCAATTAAGGAGGCAAATGTCTCCCCCAAAGAATCACATCTCTAAGAAACTGTTCTTAGAATATTTGCTGCAGCATTTTTAAGTGTTAAAGTTTTAAATATTTGAATACTCAATAAAAAGCAATCCACAAATGAGCTGATACAATGGTATAGTGGAATACCATGTAGCTGTTAAAAATGATTAAGGGGTTCTATGCAGTACTCTCTTGTAGAATCTCCTAATATACAGACAATTGAACAAATAAGGCAAAAAGGTAAGAGTTTGCTGAGCCTTGTGAAAAGTAGCAGATGTGTCTTTGTGTATGTGTGCAAATGTGTATACAGTCACACACAATTACAGAGATTCCCTGGCAAACCTGGGAGGGGCCGCCGCTGGAGTGGCTGAAGGCAGGGGAAGGGTGGCAGGAGAGTGCCTTTTACAATTTGCACCATTGGAAGGCAATAAAGTCTGGAAAATAATGAAATTTGAATTTAAAATTATTATGAGTGAAAAATATAAATTTGTTCATGTAATGAATGACTTTTTCCTGTATTTTTGTATATATTTGGTCATTAAATATTTAGGAATCACTTTAGTATCCATATTTTCTGTTCCAAGAGACATTAAGGGACATTTCCAAATTTATATATCATTAATTTTGAAAACTAAAATTCAGAAAGGACATTGTTGGAAATAATGGAAGTAATTCAGTGAGTGAAATGTTCTGATAAATATATTTAAGCAGAATGAGCCATTAAATTAATATTTTGAATTGTTTAAGTAATGTTTGTTCCTATTTTAACAACTCATGATTCACAACCATTTTAAAAGGTCCATCTAAGTTTGTTTAAAAACTTCCCTTAAATTACTAGATACAACTAATAATTTGTGATCTTTTTATTTACCCTCTTGAGTCATACTTCCAAGTGCCACATGATCACATCAGTTAGACCATTTCAACTAAAACAACTTAAGTATTGGAAAATTGTATTGTTTCCTCAGGGACAATAAAATGCATATTTACTTGAAGCAGAAGATAATTTAGATTACACACGAATTTATGTATCGTGAAAACAGAGAAGAGCAAAAATAAAGCAATTTCTTATATAATAATTTCTGCTGTTAAATATAGAAACAATAAAAGAATAGAGAAATCTTAATTTTCCAGCCATCAAAGCAAAATGGATTGAGATGAGTGTCATCAACAGATGCCAAACAGTGTAAAGACTTTGCACAAGGCATTATTGAAGCAGGACCTGAACCCCACCTCCACGCATGCCTTGCAGTAGGAAGAACTGGGGTCCACCCAGCTAAGCCAGCACAGCATGACCAGCATTTCCGTTGTGATGCAATGAAAAGAGCCATCTATTACCTCACATTGTGGATCAAGCATTGGTTGTGAGAAAACCACTCCTAAGTGAAATATTAGACAAACCCTGAACTTTGGAAGAAAGCAAATCAAACAGTAAGTCCTTGATTTTTAAAAAAAAATCTATGTGACTCTTCCAGAGTAAAATTCAGTAATTAGATTAGACCATGTGTCTCTCAATTATATCTTGAATTAAATAGGAACAGTTCCACTAATACAATGGGCAATAAATAGATAAAATTTCAACAGGGAGCGATTTGAGATGCTATTTTAAGATTATTGTTAACTTCCTCATATGTAGTAGTGATGTTGCCGTTATGTAAAGAAGATTTTTATGCCTAGAAAGTGAAAGCTGAAGTGTATGTACAGGTTAAGTATTATTCAGTCTGCAAATTACTACCAAATAATTGTAATCAGTATTGGATTACACATACACATACACACTTGTATTCCTATGATTATTTATATATTTATATTTATACATGTGGAAATATGATAAATATAAACATAAACATAAAATATTTCTTCATATATATCACCACAGACCTTTCTGTGTGTGTACCTGTGTGCATAGTGTGTATGTGTGTGTGTCCATGCCCACATACACATACTGTAGATCCCGAAGGCTCATTTCTCTGTATCTCTTCATACACAAACTCCATGGCTTACTTTTCATGAATTAAAGAATCATCTGCATTTATAGAAAAGTGCAGATAAGATGGCCAGCCTGTTACTCGTGCTCTGGCCTTGCCAATTTTCTGTATATTAATCTGTGCCTGAGATGCTGCCTTCTAGAGACTGTATCACTAGGATTCCTTTGCCATGGTATTCAAAAAAGTTACTGTTTGTCATAACACACAGGGGGTCTTGATTATCATCAGGTCAGCACTTTTGTGAAACCTTAGTGTATCACAGGTGGCCACGTGTGTATATACCTGGTGAGTGAGTCTCCATGAAGAAATAAAAAGCATAGATATTTTGCTTAACACTGACTCTGACATAACTATGCTTTCTGTAAACTGTATGGATTGGGATTCTGAAGTAAACTACTAGGTTCTCCTTAAGACACTGATCCGTCCACTGACCTGTGTGACCAGGCCTCTTGTTGGTCTGCAGCAGACCTGTGTGTGTGTGTGTGTGTGTGTAGTTTGTGTCCCCTGCTGTGTGTGTGTGTGTGCTGCCACACTCCATATTGTCCTCCACTGCACCCACGCTTAGGTGTACCACACCCTGGGATGTCGGAGGCCAGCGCTGACTCCAGCTTAGACACTCAAGCCTCTCTCTGAATGCTCATTGCGGATTGAAGACCGTCCAGCTCTACCTTTTAAAAAAATCTTCTTAATCTCTTTGGCCGTCCCTTGACATACCTCAGGACAGGCCACTTGCTCTCATGAATCTTTCCATCTCGCACCTGCGATTGGCCACCAGGATGCTGGGGAGAAAAGATCATTGTGCAGCTCTGAAGAGAGTCGTGGGCTCTGCCTGGGGTGCCACCGGCCCTTTGGTTTGGGCAAGGTATCCACAGGCTGCTGCCTGCTTCTTCTTTGCATCCACAAAGCCAGAAAGCTATGGCCCCCCTGGTAGGCTCACTGAGAGGAGGAAAGGACACCGCAGAGGTGGCATGTGGTAAATCACCACTGCAGTTGCTGAGGGTGTGTTGCTGTGGCCATTATCATCATTAGTCACGTTGCTTTCTGAATGAAATCCCAGGTGAACGTGGATTTATCGTAGAAGAAAGGCGGCCACTCCATTAAGACCCCAACTCACAGCAGATGTGAGCTGCTGAACCACTCTGTGGCGTCCGGCTGAATCTGGCCTTGCTAAAAGACGACGCTTTCTTCTGTAAATATGAAATTATTTAAACCCACATCCTTTGAAAATTGAGACTACTTTACTAAATGCATTAAAAGATTGCTTATTAGTATTGAGATAATGTTAAGAGAAAACTATTTCAAGGAGTGTTTCCATAGACATCCTGCTGGCTGTATTTCAATGAACCTAGTGGATTAGTAATTGCATGCAGCGATATTTAGAAAAAATAATTAATGTTCATGAGCTTGTTTGAAACAATTGATATTATAGAGATTTTACTATTTTCTTGAACAAAATAACACACACCCTTGAGTTCATTTGCTACATGAAGTGAAACCATTTAAGCAACTAATTAACAAAAAGGTCAGTGCACAATGAATAAATCAACTTCCATCACTGAAAGATGTTTCTCAATCCATCTGTTGAAATTAAACCTTTTGGGTCTTCAAAGCATTTTTCCAAGTGTTTCTTTCTAATCCAAGTAGAAATGTTATTAATTTTTAGAATGTGATGCCAAAAGATCACATGTCAATATTGAATAACACTCTAATTCTTCAGAGCTGAAATTTGTAAAGCTAATCATGCTTGGGAAAAATAAAATCACTAGACAATAGCATGTCCTACTTTGAACCCAGCAAGAGCAAGTCTTGCCTGTTTGATATCCAGGGAGATCATCTGAATACCTTCTGCTCCCCATGACAAAAGTGCTTTGGTAATCCTCACAAAATGTGCCATGTGTTTCAAAAGAGCTAGAAACATTGCTTTGTCTCCACTTTTTCCTTTCTTATTAGCTTATTTGTTACTTGAGCTCTATTACATCAATAATGCTGGGTCAGTAAGGACACCTCACTTCAAATAGGACACTAATCTCCAGGATATATTAAGACCTCAAAAAACTTAGCACCAAAAACCAAAAACAAAACAAACAAACAAACAACAAATAACACAATTAATAAGTGGGCTAAGGAATGGAACAGACACTTCTCAGGAGAAGATATACAATCCATCAACAAATATGTATAAAAAATGATCAATAGCTCTAGTAATTAGAGAAATGCAAATCAAAAGTACTCTAAGATTTCAAGTCACTCCTGTCAGAATGGCAGTTATCAAGAATATAAGCAACAAGAAGTGTTGGAGAGGATGTGGGGGTGAATAATGAAATGTTAGGCAGGTTTCACAAACATGTTGAGATAATATCAAGTTCCTCCAAATCCCTACAAGAAGTTTAACTATGTTCAAGAGTTTCTATCACCACCTAAAAATTTGAACTTTGATCTTATGGTTACAGTATGCTATTATATTAGTTTACATAAATAATCATCAAGTACATTAATTACTACTTTTATCTAAACTGTCTGCACAAGTCACAACTTTGGCATCTGCCACAAATTTAGTTTTTATGTTTTTGAGACCTTCATTTGTTTCAAACTAGCAACTCAGAATAAAAAAATGAATATCAGACTTGAGAGTGCTACTCAAATGTAGTCAAATATTTTGTATGACTGGTACCAATTACACATTATTGCACCTCACAGATCATACTTCTTTAAATATTAGATTCATATGAGAAGCAACCACATGGATGCTGAACTCTACAGACAACACACTCATTCCTCTCTGTGCATGGTACCAACTCTGCCCTCTGAATGGACTCTGATAATACTGTCCTTAGAGGCAATGAGGATCATTTGAAATTAGGGATTCTCTTTCAGTTTGAGAATCAGCCCTTGATGCCTCTCTCAACTTGTTCCTCTAACACATGTGAAGATGTTTGTAAGGAATTCAGAATCCCTATGTTCCAAAACACTGATAATACTCAGACATCATGTTGTAGGGACAGATGAGGCAAGGCACTGAAGTTAACAGGAAACGTTTTATTTGGCTGCCGCCAGGTTCAGAGGGCACAGCTTTTGCTGTGATCAATCAATCTCCTGAACCCCGAGTTCAGGGAGTTTCAGAACTTTATACCCAGCATGTAAGGGGAGGGGCTCAGAAATTCACAGTCTGCAGAAGTTCACATAAAAGCAGCTTTTTCTTTCACTGTTTTGGGCAAGTTAACCCTCAAGGACAACCCCTGAGAAGGGGAGAGAGCTGCTTCTCCTCTTTCTTTCCTCCCTCTGCCAGCTGTTACCATGGAGCCCAACTGGGTAACTTAAAAATGTAGACATCTCTGTGAAGCCCAGCTCAAGGCCAGAGGCCTTGTTTGCACATTTCTACAAACTACTATACTGGATACATTTGTGAAAATCTAGTAAGGGGGTGTCCAGCACCTGGAATGCTGATTTTTTCCTGGCCAGTGGCCAAGCAAAACAGGGCAACATGAAGATAGGAAGTTTATCTACAGTGAACTCTTTTGCTGACAGTCCTAAAATCAGCCATAGGGAAGATTTCTGGGGAAGCCCCGTTAAGACTTTTCTGTGGAGAAAGGGGGTGCCAGTACAGTCAGAGATTATAAGGATCATCTAAACGATAAGGTGCATGAACTAGAGTAAGAGATCCTTGAAGACTTCATCATCCATGAACTAAGTAACTTCATGCATTATTAACTAAAAATGGAAAGATACTTTCTGCCTGATTTTCCCACCATCTGTAACCTGAGACACATATCAATGCTCCTCTCCACGCTTTTCACTTCATGTCCTCAAAGCCCTGTCCCTATCTCTAGAAACAGGTCGCCCCAGCAGAGGTGGGTTTCTTGGCCTCCAGAAGTCACAGGGAACACCACCTTGTCAGAGGCGTAGTGGGCAGGGGACCACAGGTCATAGTTTCAGGGTTTCTTGATATGGATGTTGTGGATAGGTCTTTGCAGTTAGAAAGGTGACATTGGAAACATGTTGGTCCATAAGAGCTTAGGCTTCATGGACCCAGCAACAGGAAGCTCTTGAGGCAAGTCTTGCCAAGGGAAATGTTCACCAGCAGGTGTCTTGTCTGGTGAACAAGCTTTGTCCCGGGTGAGAGCTGTCTTCCCAGGGGTTAAGTATCGCTCTGGGTAGATGGTTCTACAGAAACATCGCAAAGTAAAATCAAAGGTACTTACTGCTTTGTAGGTTTCTCTTCCTGATGAGAATTTCCTAGAAGAGTGGTCTCCAAGCTTGGACCTGGTGTTGGCTCCCACTGCGCTGCCATTCCAAGGGGGCCCCACGGTGTGTCCTGCTCACCTTGCTCACCCTCCTTGCTCCCCTCAGTTCTCAGACCCAGCTGAAATTCCCAGACCCTGTAAATGAGAAGAGAGGGCCCAGATGGTATTTTCCTCTGATCCTCTAATAAAACATTATAAAGTGGAACAAAATAAATAAATGAGGAACATACTGGCTGTGACTTATTTTTAAATTATCAGTATCATGAAATAATTAAGCAATGGGGATATAAGGGAAAATATTCCTTCAAAAGAACAATTTGCAAGAGGAAACCATGACAGAGGCCCCCTAACACCCCACCTTTTCCCACTGTCATGTCTGCTTACAGGGACCTGCTTCATATCAAACACTGGCAGGAGCCAGGAGGCAGGAAAACATTTTTGGTTTTGAGGATTAGCACCTGCTTTGGTTTAATTGTCACTTGGTTGTGGACAATTTAGAGAACATTTTAGTGAATAAATTTTAATGTCTTTAATATTGCAAAGAGGAATGAGAGAAAAGGGACATTGATAGGAATTATGAGACATTGCCATCAATAACAGATCAATAACAGATCATGATTTGGGTGTTTGAAGCTCTACAGTGAATACTATACAGTGAATAAGGTTTATATAACTTATGCACTAATATAAAACTTTTTCCACATAAGTAAAACACAACATTCAAAGTTAAACACTAAATGCTTTGGAAAATAAATATCCTTGACTGGTGAACACCCATCATGAGTCATTACAGGAAAACCAATAACAGTCAATCTGCCTGAATTCCTAAAAGCTGAATAATACACCTAGGACCATTAGAACATCGCAAAATTCCCTGTGACGGGTGCACGTTTAAGTGAAACGCCTGCAAGTTAAACATGATTTTCCTAAGAAACCCCCTTGTAGAAGATACCAGCATGCAAATGCTCCCTGCTGAAATGGTGGGAGGAGAAAAACCCAGGGGCTGGGTCGCACATCATGTTTCAAATCAAGCAGCCCACTTCAAAAATATTCCTTCTTGATGATGGAAGGAATGTGAGGCTGCTGCTGTCCTGAAGCCAAAACCAATATAAAGGTCAACATTTGGAGGACAAGGAGCAAAGACTTGATAAGGATCTACAATATCGATAGCAATACTGCTGTCCTGTTGTAGAAATCAATACTTATGCCTAATTCATGAAGCTGTAACAACAATATTAATGTAAGAAATATTTGGGCAAAGTGGAGCAAGATGATTTTAATAATCTTTCATTATTTAGAGGCTAAAAATGAAGATTAATTTTAGTCGTCAATAATTTAGAGTGATTAAATTTTGTCTTGAATAATTTAAGAATGCAGGAAACTTCAAGGGTAACTAAGAATCAATGTAGAGTTTATAAGTTATGAACTACATGAACATGAAGTAAAAAATATGAAGTAGAAAGGGGAGAAAGAAACAAAGAGGAGAAAAATGCAATTATCTGGAACTACCATCTCTAAAAGAAGAAAATGACAAATTTATCATTTATAAAAGCTTGTTAAAGCTGACAAAAATACTCGAGGGTAAAGGAGATTTAAATAACACACAGAAATCTAATTGAACAAATGTACATAGAAATGTGTACTGCGTGACTTTTTCCAAAGTAAAAATATCACAAGAATCGTATATGTAGTAGGCCACAAGTATTTAAAAAAATTTGAAGATTCGTGTCTTACAGGTTAGTCCTTTGATCAGAATGAAGTAGTCAGAAGTCAGTAACCCAAAGGTAAGTGATGATTGAACATCAGAGGGAAACCGTACATTAAAGCGTTTCATGGATCAGGTTGGAAGTCAAATGGAAATTATTTTATACACACTCCTTGAACTCCAAATCCAGCTGATCCCAGGCTTCAAAGACTTCCCTAATTCATCCAGAGTGGCTTCTAAATCCTGGTAAACCTCTCCCTTCATTTCCTCAATGTGATACACTATTAAGATTCTGTCAAGGTCGTTTTCTCAGTTGCTGCACTAAATCTAATAAACTTAGTTTTGCTTGATTAATGTGTTTTTCTGAAGCCTTCTGGGGAGTCAACATTTGACAGAAGGCATTTCATCTAAAATTACGTTAAGGCATCTTAATAGATGAGCATTACCTGAACCCTGGCTTTCTGTGTATTCAGTGAGTTGGGAAGAATGGGATTCGCATGGTTAATATTCTTCTGCTTATGTATGAGAAGTGGAGCTTAAATCTTTTCCCACTAAAAGTAATCAAAAAGTAACAATGCTACCTAACAAGACATCAGTGATGTCGTTAAATACATTATGGTAATTTAAAACTTTAGTTGCATACATTTAAATAATTGATAATTCAGGTTGAAAAGCAATTATTCAAATATCCAAGCAAAGAAGTCAGAAAGAAATAGAAAAATACAATCAGTGGAGAAAGAAAATAGTAATAAGAGAAAAAAGATGTAAAATAGAAATCAAAAGACATGTTAGAAAAAATCAAAAATGACTCTGCATGCACTAAAATACTTTAAAAGCAAGACCACTTTTTCTAAATTGATAAAGCAACTTATAAATTTAAAATATGACTGATGAAAAGGAGTCAAAGTCAGTTAGCCTGAAATTGAGGCCTTTCAGAAAGTTGTAGTCCTTCCTCAGTGGTCTCCAAAATATAAGACACAATCCAACTTCTCTTCCTAGAGACTGAGTCCATCCATTAGAGACCTAGAGAAAGGAAGTCCCTGTGCTGAAAGAACTCATAATAGCAAAGCTTGCCTGGTGCCTCTTTACCATTACATCTGGTCCTGACCTTTCAAAGCCTTTTCCCAGTTTCAGCTGTTAATTCTCTGCTACTAGAATGGAGAGTGCAAGCTCACTATGACAGGTGAATGTGTAATTTAGTAGCCACAGATATGAGCATGTGTGGGATGCATGTGTGGGATGCACCTTACATGACTGTTTCCTTTGCCATCCATCCACCCAACCATCCATGCACCCATCCATGCACCCATCCATCCACCCATCCACCCATCCATCTATTTATCCAATCCATCTATCCATCCATCCATCCATCATTTAACATTTTTTTATTTTTGTTATTGAGCCCAGGGACAAATAACAAAAGACCTGATTTGGAAGTTGATATTCCAATAAACAATAAAAGAAACATTCATAAGCTCAATTAAAAGTAAAAAGAGAGTCTGTTCTTAATATTCATCTAACTTTTATATGGAAATCAGAGTCTTTGCTGTCCTGGGCAAACTCGGCATTCTTCTTCTCTTATTGGCACAAAGAGTCAAATGTTGACCTCTTCTCAATGGGGTACCACTGTCTGAAAGAGGCTCAATTGTGAGGGGAGGTTGAATATTTTCTATTCAGGCATAGAAATATGACTCAGATTATGCATACTAGAATTTGATGATCTAAATATCCATCACCTCTTCATCAAATATTGATTTAAGCCTTAACTTTGTATATCAATGCTATGGGAATTTTTATGTGTTGGGTTTGTTGTGTCCCCCAAAAGCTCATGTATGAGACAATGCATGAGTGTTCAGAGGTGAAATAATTAAGTTATGAGAGTGAATAAATCCACTAATTGGGATGAGTTGGGTGTTAACTATAGGCAGGCAGGTTATGGCTGGAGGAAGGAGGACCCTGTGGGAATGACCTTGGGGTTCGAATCTTGTCCCTGGTGAGTGAGGCTTTCTCTGTTTCCCTGCGGCCATGTCCTGAGCTGCTGCCCTCTGTCATGCCCTCTGCCATGATACTGTGTCTGACTGAAGCCCAGAGCTATGAAGTTCACTGACCATGGGCTGAACCTCTGAAACCATTCGCCCCAAATGAAGTTTTCTTCCACCAATTGTTTTTTTCATTTCATTTGGTCACAGCAGCACAAAAGCTGATGAAAAGAGCAATACTCAGCATTCTTTTGCTTTGGCATACACTGTCACCCAGGGAAAAATATTTGAAAGAAAAATCTTGGATTTATGAATATGTGCATAAATATTATAGAATAGCCCTGAAATTATTCCTGCTTCTTAAACAATATGTGTCCATATTAAGGAAGTAGTCCTAGCCAATCATAGCCATTGATTTTGAGAGGTATTTTTTTAAAATGAAGAATGGTATTTTAAATGATAAATATTTTCCCTATACGTTTTTTGGAAATTCCCTTTTTGTCCTGTTTTCTATAAAGTAATTTTTCATATTCTTACAGATTTTTGTATTGGATTTTTCTTTTTATTATTTTTTCTTCTGAGCACTTCATGAATAAAGCATTTACCTTAGGATAAGTAAAAATTTTTTGAGTCTTATTTAATTTTTTGTACGCAATTGCAAGTTTTTCTCTCATAGATTCTACCCTATGGAGATGATTTTTATTTTTTCCTTTATCATTTCCTGTCTTTCTGGGAAACTCTTAGACATTTGGGAATTAAACAAGTTGTTTCTAGTATTTTGAAATAACTTTTATTTCGCTTCATTTAAAATATTTAAATGGTGAGAACATTATTCTGCTGAGGTGAGCCGATCTTGTTTATACTTATTAATGAATAAAAAGCTACATACCTTTTGTTGGGAGACATATTTGTTGTTGAATACTCACCTTTCTTCATTTCATCTAACATCTTTATTTTTATTGATTTATTTTTAAAATCACATCTTGATGGACAATAATTGCATAAGTTTATGGGGTACAATTTGATGTTTTGCTACATGTTTGCACTGCAGAGTGATTTAAATCAAACTACTGAAATCCATCACTCATATGCTTTTGTGTATGAGGAAACATTTAAAATCCACCTTTTTAAAGCCACTTCCAAATACACATCATAGCTTGGATCTTGATTTTCCCCACTAAGGCCCACGTGTTAAAGGCTCATGCACCAACTTGGCCCAGTGCAGAGGCCGTGGGACCTAGGAGAGCTGGTACCCAGCGAGAGGTTGCCGGTGGTCAGGGGCACTTCCTTGAAAGCTTCATGGGACTCCTTCCTTTCTCTGCTTGTTGGCCACTGGGAGGTAAGAGGTAAGCAGCTTCCTCCAGCACACACTCCTGGCCACGGTGTCCATCTGGCCACTGGCCCATGAGCAATAGAGCCAACCAACCATGGACTGAAATATTCAAAACTATGAGCCAAAACAAACCTTTTCTCTTATTTAGTTGACTAATCTTTTGTTATAGTATTGAAAAGCTAACAAAATGCAATGCATAATTATTTATTATGTCACCAATTTGAATTCTACCAAAGTCGTGGATACATTTGTGTAACAGGTCATATTCTCCAACATTGACCACACAAATCTATGTACATTCCAATACTTGAACCTCTTTTTATTTGACTTTGATTCTTTGCTCTTTGAATCTGGACAGATCTTTGTATCCAACTGGACTGTTAGACTAGGGTAGAGGGATGCCATGTTACTTCTACACTGAGTCCTAAAGCTTCTGCCTGCATTCTCTCTCTTGCTTGCTCATTTGGAATTCAGTTACCCTAAAAACACCAATGGAGAAGAGCTGGGGGAATTACAGTCAGAAGTTTGAGACTTCCTATTCCAGGGCCAGGGAAGTTAGAGGCCCTGGAGATGGTTCCACACTTCTACTCTTTCCTACTCACACAAAGAGAAGCTCAGAGGAGCTGCGTTCTGAGCGCATGTTGCATATCTCTCATTTGAAATTAATTGTGAAGTGGTTTGTTTCTACGGCAATAAAACTGGAACAAGTCCTTTATATCTTTCATATTTTCTGTTGTAACTTATTGATCAGCATTTTTTTCTTTCAAATTTCAAAATTACCTTTAAAAAGTCAAACCTCATGAGAAAGAATTTTCCACTTACTAAAACTATCTTAGAATTTTTGCTTTTTCTTGTTTATGTTTTTCCTTTAGACAAGCAAATTAACTTGATGCCTCCGAGCAAAACAAAAAACCAAAACAAGCAAACACATGCTTGGGGTAAATTGTTGTCCTGTTGAATGCTAAAACAATTACAGATAATTGTCAGCATCATCCTAGGAGCTCCAAGAGCAAGTTAAGCTTTAAAATTTGTTTACAACATTTTTTTTAATTTAAAAGGAAGGTTTTTAAGAAGTGTTTATGTAAGTTGTTTTAGGATAGACTATTTCCTGGCAGTCAGAATGCTCAATAAATTGAGCTATTATTATAGGCTTGTGACTTTCCACTTTGCCTTGGGTGAGACAATATTTCTTTAACTGTTCTAAGTGGCATATTTAATTATATGATATTTAAATGGCTATTTATATTTTAGCTATTAAATTTTGCTTATTAATTTTGTTAACTAGTCTCCTCATTACATTCTCTTTCTACTTATAATATTTTAGATGCTTCATTATGGGTTTTCAGTTACAAAATCAAGATATAAAACAAAGTATTTTGTGCTTGCTTTATCAATTTTGCTGGCTTGGTAAAAACAAAAGTAAGTCATCCCCCTTTCATAGTCTTAATTTAAAAAAAAAGCGTTGCAGTTTTTTCTTCTATATGGCTATGACTTGAGTAACATGCAAGGCCCCATTAAGGTCAGTAATCTGAGCATCTGTTCTTCCTGCTTCTGAGGTCAGCACTGACAGAGATCTTCAGGTTTAGTTAAGAGAATCCTAATTGTCTTTATGTATATAGAATTACAATGTGTGTGTGTGCAATGATAAAAGTGACTATCTCAACTTAATTTTTAAATACCAACTTTTAAACTATAGCTGTAGAATCTGCTTAAACCTAATGAAAGAATTGTGAATATATAAAATATTTAACACAGAAACAGATATATAATAAGCAGTAAGTTTAAATATTAGCCATAACATATTTATTGGTACGTATGTTTTTTAGTTTATTTTGAAGGACTGATATTCACCTAAATGCTTTCATTTTATATATTTTCATATTTTTGTTGCTTTATGATTTATTAGTCAATGATGATGGACAACCTTCAAGCTATGGTTATTTAGATGGTTAAATTGTTCTGTTTATTAGGCTTGGATCTAGGAATTTCACCTGCGAAGCTCGTGACTTAGGCAGTGAAGACATGTCCAGACATGAAATGACTAGATTAAGGGCCCTTTTCATCATCAATAAATTAATAATTTAAATGGATTGCTGGGTGGTGACTTGAGGCAGGTGGGAGGAGGAAGCAGGTGCAGGGGACATGTGTGTCTTGCGTGGCTCCTCCATCTCTGCTTCCCGGCTGCCACCATCTGAGCAGATTTCCTCTGCCACGCTCTACGTCTCTCTGCCTTCCTCAGGCCCAGAGCAGTGGAGTCCACCCTCCAGGGCCTGAATCTCAGAACCGTGAGCCCAGATAAACTTTTCCTTTTTGACCATTATGATGAAGAGCTGACCATCACAGTGTTATAGGTGGGTTTACATTAAAAAACCATGTTATAAAAATGTTTATAAGACCCTAGATGGTTTCAAACTTTGACATACTGAGGAAAATTCTTCCTTAATAAGGCAGAAAGAACATTTTTTATGAATCATGTGGGAGAGCATGTGTTATTTTAAACTTACATCACTTTTTTGAAATGATTTGTGAATTTCATATCAGGGAATAACTAACACTGTAAATTCTGTAGACTCCTGATATATATCCCCCCAAATTGGCAAATAAATATTGTCAGATACATAGTTTTCAAATACATTCTCCAATTTTGTAAGGTTTGTCTTTTTCTTCTTCATATGAGCTCTCAGACTGTATTAGGGATTAATTTTGATGTGGTGCAATTTATCAACTCTTCATTTTAGGGATCATCACAATGGTGTCAAGTATAAAGAATTCTTTGCTTCACCACAGATCTCTAAAATTTCCTCCTATGTATTTTTTCTCTAACCTTTACTCTTAACATTTTACATTTAACTTCATCATTCATTTTGACTTAAGATGTGAAGTAGATGAGGTTTTTTTTTTTTTTTTGCCTATGGGCATTTAATTGCTACAACAGCATTATTAAAAGAAGCTATGCTTTTTCCAATGAGTAGCTTTCATATGTTTCAAATAAATATTTATGTTCATGTATTTTTTGGTCTTTTACTATGTTCCATTGAAATATATGCCTATCTCTCCATCAATATTACTCAATCTTTATTACTATATATTAATATTGAAATCAGGTAGAAAAATTTTTTCCTCTTCATTGTTCTTTCTTAAAATGATTTTAGCTACTCTAGTTTATTTTATTGTTATAAAATTTTATATAATCTCAGCTATATGTACAATCTTTTTGGGATTTTGATCTGATGAGAAACAATGTATTTAGTATACTGACTCAATCAATGAACATAGTATATCTCCTCATTGATTCAGACTTATTTTTTTATAAGGATTTTCTTTTCCTCATATAGATCTTCTTAGATTATACAAAATGATGACCTTTTTGTCCTTGTAGAAAATATAAATAGTTCTATTTCAAATTTCAGGTTCCATATATTAATTTTTAGCATTCAGATATGACAGTGATTTTCAGGTTGATTTTTCATTCTTCTCATTCAGGTAACAAACATGTTTCTATTTTGTACTATTGAGACATACACTTCTTTTCCTGACTCTCACGAGTTATTTTCAGCATTTTAAAATATTTTACTATGTCGTCTCTCTTATTGTGTCAATTTTACTTCTTTTAAGCATTTTCCCACTGTCATAGAGTGACATTTGGCCTAATCAAAATCTACCATTCTTATCCCTTGGCTTCCACTGACTCCATCCCAGTTGGATGAGGGTGTAAGTTCCTCATTAATTCTGGGTGGGGTAGAAATTTAGGTCCCCCCTTGGTTTCTCCTGGAGGTAGGATAGGAGGTGGGAGGCTTGTCTCCCTACCTGTTCTGTAGGAGGATTGCGAAATGACTGGAAAGGCCTTGGCTAATGAGGACTAGCTGAGGCACTGCTTCTTCTGTCCTGCTTGCCTGGAGTAGGAATAGTTATTGCCGAAAAGTCTTCTGTCACCCTCCACTGTCCCTTTCCCCTTTAGCAAAGAGATATGAGTTTTATTGGGGTCCCAAGATTGCTCATTTCTTCATCCCCAATTCTGGGACTTTCATCTGAGTTGTTATATTTTAGATCTGAAACATCCCATTTCCAAGACATTTCCAAAGTCTTAAGTGTTGAAGTCTTGCTCTCCAATGCAGAAGTGTTCAGAGGTGAGTCATTGGAAAATGGCTGGATCATGAGGGCTCCAACCTCATCAGTCGGTTAATCCATTGATGAATTCTTAACTTAATGGGCTATTGGAACTTATTGGGAAATTAGAGAAGTGGTGCCTTTTAGAAGAAGTGGGTCACTGTATATTTTATATTTTGTTCATGGTCAATTTCTTTCTATCTATCAATCTATCTATTTATGTATCTACTTATCTATCTCCCTTCTAGATTCCATGATGTGAGCACCATGTTCTGCAACCACCTCACCACATGCCCAGAAACAACAGATTCACATGCCCATCAGATTCACATGAAACTTCTGATTCTATGAGCCAAATAGATGTTTTCTCTTTTAAGTCAATTACTTTCATGTATTTTGTTGCAGCAATAGAAATCTGACTTAACACTTGAGCCAAAAAGAAAACCCAAGTAGATCACTATTAATAACTGGGTGTAGGGGGAGAGGTTCCAGCCTTACTGATAGGGAGAAAGATGTTTACATGAATGTTTTATTTAAAAAGAGAGATAGCTTTCTGTAAAAGGAAATTCCATGTCCATATTGCTAATGTTCTGAGGTAGCTGTTATTTCCTGAAACATCTGTGCACATTCTGATACTATCAGAAGTTATCTCATGTTTCATTTTGTTATTCTCTACTTCATGCAGATATCTAGAACAGAAGTTATGAAATGCATAAAATTGAATTTGGTTGTGATTCAGGACTGTTATTATCTATGTCTTCTCACATTTTTGTTGTCTGGTTAAGGATTGTTGAGGACCATCCGTGCGCTATGTGTGAACCAAAATTGGCATTGCAGCCAGTGAATAGGAGAACCTGGTGCCTCGGAACTTCCAGTGGAAATTTCTTGTGGCCAAGACCACCCAGACACATGGGACCCCTATTCAGCTCTTCCTGGTCCCACACAGCACTGGAGATGGTGTGACCTGCTGCAGCCACACAGCCTCTCATCCAAGATGCCAATCAAGGTGCTGACTGCTAGACATCTTAAAGCAACACTCTGCCCCTGAAACCTTATCCCTGCCTTTATTGTACCCCCTTAAATAAACCATGGGAGCCATTTTCTAATTGTCCAGCTCCAGCTCCTGTGTGGGCTGGATCTGCTTCAAAATGTAATTCTGACACTGCCTTTTGTTCTTCACTAATTATTTTGGACTTATTTTCTCCAGTGGCTTATACCCTCCCAGACAGGAAAAAGGATTTCCTGGAGAGGCTCTGTCCACCTCCCCATAATAGATAATTAATGGTGAAGAGTTTATTTTTTTTTCCTTCCAGTTTTTATATTCTGACAGTCAGAATGCTTTCCCTGAAAAAGGCAGGAAATCTTGATTTTTTACTATTAAAATGATTCTAACAAGTGTCAAAAATACCTTTTTTTAAGTTGCCATCTTATCAGGTCACAGAGCACAAAAGTTACTCAATTTTGAAAATTCATAATGAGTTTCAAGTGACATTTCTCAAGCCATATATGTGTACGACTCAGACATTTTCTTAAATGGCAAAGTTGAATGTTTATTCTGATAACATCTACATTTATCTGCTATCCTGCAGCTTTTAAGCACATACACACACAATGCTCTGTGACCAGCTACATGGGCATCACAAAAGCAACCTAGGATTAAGAGAAAGACACTCAGGATATTCTTACTGACAGTTTGCCACTGATTTTTGAAGCAAGCATTATAAATACCTGTGTTGGGCTGTCAACAATTATGAAATTTTGATTGATTACTGCATCAAAATGTCATTGCATAAGAAATACCTCCCGACAGCAATTGCCATAAGGTGGGTCTGGATTCACAGGGTGAGCATGGCTTTTTAAAGGGCGGTGTGGCTGTGAATACTTTACATGTCAGGATTGTTGTGGCAGCAGGTTCCTTAAGGATTATTGGCTACTGCATAGTCTGAGGCATGTATCCTGAATTGATATCCAATTAGGATTTCTTCCCATATAAAATAGACTTGCTTCACCCTTGAAAATGGTATATTGACAGTCTAATTTTTCTCCTCCTACAAAAGTATTCTCTTCTTGCACTTTATAGTAATTTCCCTTGCTCTGAAGTATAGACTTCATTTCTCACTTTTCCTGAATGTAATTGGTTGACTGAGTGATTTGCTGTGGTCTCCAATTGTCAGGATCCATCCACCTCTGAGTTGTGCAGACCTGTTCTCCTGCACTTCAAAGACATTCTCATCCCATGCAGCTTGACTCCGACAACAGAGGAGCCACAGCAGTTCATGTCATTTTGTGAGTTTTTCACTCTTGGGAACATCCCCCTTCAGTTTTATACTTCTTTACCTCTAATGATTATCTTTTTTTCAGATATTCAGAAAATCTGCACTGTGAGGCTAACATTGAATCTCTTTTTTCCTTCAATTCTTCATTGCTAACAAAAATCACACAAGCATCCCTTTGACACATGATCCTTAGCAGACTAAAAATTGAAGTTTTTTTTCTTTCCCTTCAAATTTCATCTCTCTTAAAAAGCCTTGCAAAGAGTGTTGATTTCTTCCAAGCTCTTACTTTCTGCACTTCGCATTCTTGCATGTGGTGCAGCTGTTTCTTGCCTCAGTGGTGCTTTCTCCTGTGTACAAACCATCTGTAATTACACACACACACACACACACACACACACACACACACACACACACACTCTCTCTCTCTCTCTCTCTCTCACACTCTCCAAACCTTGTGGCCACATCTCTTCCGTCAGCAGTGGTTTTCCATCTGTTATTTTTCTATCACTTGGACTATACTCTTCCCATTCTTTTAGCATTTCTGCATGTAACTCTCCCTGACAAGATCGACACTGCATGCTATCTCTCTGGTGTGTCCACAAGTCTGATTGTGTGCATGGATCCACATGTGTGTGCACGGGTATGCATGTGTGTGCATATGTACATACCTGTAGTACACCAAGGAGAGAAGTTAATGTGGGAACTTTGTTTCCCCTCAGTGTCCACCATGAACTGTTGAACAGATTACCCAAATATGTGATTTCTAGTCACTTGCAGGAAACATTTTATTGCTTGGAGAAAATAAGATTCACATGTATTATTGACTATGCTCAGTGAGCGTGAGAGGATAAAAACAATAAATACTGATACTTTAAAATAATATAGTTTTTTTTTCTTACCAACATGCTTACAAATTAGTAATTATATTTATTAGGAATTCTTTAAGAGTCTTTTTGTCGTTGATGTCTTGGTTGTCACATTGAGTATTTGTATTTTGATGACTATGTGTCCTTGAGAGCACCCTTCTCTTTTTCTTTCTTAAAATCATTTATAATCATGTGAACTCTTATGTTTACCTGTCAGTTCTTAGCTTCTGTTGATTGTGTGATGAGACTAAATCCTCCTTTTGAAAACTTAATTGTAATCCTTTGTTTATTGTGTGATGATTAACTCATCATGCCTGTCCCTTCTACTAAACTATCCAATCAGTAAAGGCAAAAGACCCATCAATGACTACCATCTTCAGGTCCCAGAGGCAGAATACAGGACGTTTATGATGAAGAATTTTGATTAATGAATCAATACAATTCTTTTTTGTACTGGGAATTGAACCCAGTGGCAATTAACCACTGAGCAACATTCCCAGCTTTCTTTCTTTCTTTCTTTCTTTCTTTCTTTCTTTCCTTCTTTCTTTCTTCCTTTCTTTCTTCCTATTTTTTTTTAAGACAGGATCTGGCTAAGTAGCTGGCTTTGAACTTGTGATCCTACTGCCTCAGCCTCCCAAGCCACTGGGATCACAGGCCTGGGCCACTGTACCTGGCATAAAATATGTTTTCAGGTTTTATTTTGTAATTATCAATCCTATCAACAGCAGCTGGCATATTTACAGAATCCAGTCATGTTTACTCTATAAATGAAAGACATTTCCAATGATTTCAGAATTAAAATGATTTAACAGTTTAACTTTTATACTTATTCCCCTCCTGTGAGATTAATTTTAACCTCAGTATACATTAATAAAAGAACTGGTACTTTCATTTACATAGAATCATGATTTTAAAGACCAAAAGTTTTTAACTGCAAATGGTAAAAAATCAAGTTCAATCAATAGGATGAAAATGTACTAACTTGTGGAATCAATAATTAAAGGAAGAGGGGTGATTGTAATAAGACTCTAGTAACATTTTCACACTTATTAATAATGATCAGAAATAAAAGCCATCATCTATCTATCTACTATTTATCTATTACTATCTATCTGATTTATTTCCTCTTTTTTCTCAGTTTCTCTTTTTCCCTGTCTCTCAGCTTTATTCTCCTAAGAACTGGCTTTCTTCAGAGTCATGCAAAAGATGCCTACTGGCAATTGTTCTCTTACATCCTTCCCAGTGACCAGCAAAAGATCAATAAAGCTGTTGCAGAACTCTCTGGTCAGTCTCCTTGATCTATGATATGTCCCATGCAGACCCCTGCATTGGTCACCAAAGTGAATGGACTCAGCCTTCGGACCATGGGGAGACCAGCTTCATGTGAGCAGGGCCTGGGCACTGGGAACCTGGTTTCTGCTGCTCAGGGAAGGCTGAGCTGTGATTTCTGCAACAGCCCAGGAGAGAGTGACAGGTGGGCTTCCATTCCTGCTCCTGGAGTGTGAGTTAACAACCACTCATCTTTCATACAGGCAGCAGGAACGAGGCCTCATTGAAAGACTTGTTTCACTCTTGACAGTCTTTGGAATGTTTTCATTATAAAATATCTTTCAGCAGCAGAGCTAAGATCCAGCCACAAATATTACTTAGAATTGTTTGAATTTGATGTGAAATTCAGAGCCTGGTTTTGAATTAGGCATACAATTGATCTGCAGCTTCCCATCTGCTTCTAGTGCACACCTCTCAGAAGTACTTCTTAGGTGCACACCTTGTCCTTACATGGAGTCGAAGTCAGCTTAAGGTACTGGTTGATGCCAGCATCCAAAACAGTACCATTCTAGATCCTTCCTGTACATTAGAGCATGTCTATAAATAAGTTATGTTGCCTTTGTAAATGTTGCACTTCATTAGAGAATGATTTGCTTTTGCTCATTAATCGGTGCATTTATTTTAAAAATCAGACATGTTATGAAAGCACATCTTGTGGGAAGTGTACAAAGAAGTAGGAAAGACATCTTACCTTCTCAGGAAGGAGTGATGGTGGAGAGTGTAACCCTGACAGCATTGTCAATAGACCGTGCTACAAACCCAAACCAGCCAGGGACAGGGAGCTGCAGACCAGGACTCCTACAGAAATGGGGATCATTTGGGGAGAGGGCTTTCCAAGAGGTGTATGTAAGGAAGAACTTTAAAAATTGGATTTTATGTGTTTTAGAAGGTAATAGGAAGCAGGAGGGAAATTTCCACAACTTTGCCAGATTCCTAAAAAATGGAAGATGTCCTGCCACAGAGAAATTCATCTGGATGAGAGTAGAAAACAGTGGTTTGGTGGACCTCATGCTTTGCTTGGCTGACCTGGTGGTGTCCATGTGCAGATTGCTAAATGTGTCCAGTGACCCAGGTTGGGGGCAATAGCAACAGATGACTAAAGAAACCACCTCTGTGCTTCAGACACAGAACCAAACCATCACGGTGTTGTTGAATTTACTCAACTCTCTGTAACAATCAGTTTAGATTGTAATTGCTTGTCACAGTGATGATAGAAATACTAGCTAATATCTATTGAACGTTTACTATGACAGGCATTATTTTCAGCCTTTTATTTGTGTTCACTTAATCACTATGAAACTACTGCTAACTTTACTTTCAAAATGTAAAGAATGGTAACATTTTGTTAGATTATTGATGCCAGAATGCTTTTTCATTCTAAAATATCTTCACTTTTATTATACAATTTTCAATTCTATAAGCACTTCCATTTTCTATTTTCAATAAAATTATTTCATATTGTAATTGTAGTATAAAAACTGCTCAATCTTCAAAATAAAGTTAAAAAAACTTGATTTCTCTTTAAACCTAGAAATTTAAGTTACTTTTTAATCCCTAACTGATGTGGGGAAAAGAATGCAGTGCTACATAGTTTGCTTCGTTTTCAAAATATATTAAATATTTCACATTTCAAAGATGATTTATAACAGATATTTCTGTAAATGAGTGTGGATTTGCTAAATAATATCTATTGCATGAAAGTTTATAGGATTATTAGAAATTGCCTTTTATGGCTTCTTTGAAGATCTTGCCATAAAATGTGTTAACTAAAAGGCAGGTTACATGTCAAAAATGAAATAATCATATTCTAACAAAACATACTAACTTACACTTTTTTATCAATGTTTCCAAGTTCATACTTTTTGAACAAAATAATTTTTGTCTTTCATAAAAAAGAAATCAATGAAAATCATGTCATATTGTTTGACATAAAATATACATATATTGATCTATAAAAGGAAATTATTAATATGTTAGTTTCCTATCAATTAATCAGTTTTCCCTTTGTAAATAGCATTAATAAATTACATATTGTTTGAGTTCATGAGACAAACATGATATTTATCATCTGTGAGTGAGACTGATAAGGAAAACTAACCCCTTTTTTCCTTTCCAAATATTAAATGAGATTATAATGCAGGTCATAGCAGAAAACACTGGGTGCCCACCAAGCTTCCTGTGCTTAGATGTTGCTTAAGGATCTGTACTAGTACGATTGGTAATAATGAGTATTGTCATATAACTTGTTTGTTACGGACTTTAACTAGATATAATTTTTCTTAAGGACCTATATTGTCAGGTAATATATACAAGTAAAACTTCCTTATATGCCCATGATTACTTCTTCGATTTATAAGCTAACTAATGTCACCATCTGAGTGTTGAATTCCAGCATTATCTTTGGAAATTTGCTATGAAAATATAGAATAAACTTTATACAAACTTAGGATGTTGGAACAAGTGTGATAATAGATAAAACAGAGATAATATGTCTCATTACCCATTGAAATGATTTGTTTGTACCTATTTATTTGAGGATGTATACTGCTTTTTCTTACAAATTATTTTGAAACATGTCTCTAACACACTACCTAAAAAATTTGGTGCAAGTTTATCCATTAATGCCAAGAAATAGAGCCTTTGAACACATTAACTCAGGACACAACATTAGTAAGTGGTCACTGAAGAAGATAAATTGGGAAAATATGACAACTAATTAAGATAAAATGTGGGAAACCAGAGAAAGGCTGTCATCAATACCACAGCACAGATTATCCCCTTAAAACCCTAGAGCTTTCTGATGATGTCTAAAGCACGAACAGAATCTGAGGAGCTGGACGGTCCAGAGGGTCCTCAGCCTTCCCTGGAACTCCTCCCGTCCGTCAGCACGCACCCAGAGTGTCCTGACCTTCTGTTTGAGGGCACTCACGTTGGGTGGGTTTCTTCCTGATGCCAGGACCCTGGCCTCCCTGGCCTTAGAATTTTTTTCTTTAGAAAATTTCTCTCTGTAAATCGTTCTCTTTTGCCTTTAAGATGAAAGTCTTTTTAAAAATTCTTTTGCCAGTTCTAGTGAGGAAGAAGTGTTAGTCTCAGTGTCCTGGGCCATCTCTGCAAGGCACCTGTGGAGGAAGAACACCTGTGTCCATCCACCTCATGGGTCGACACAAATTCTTATCATAGAAGGACAAGAGAATTTACTTTTCCTTTGGGTCAGGCCCATTAGGTCCTATAGTGACCCGAAGCCCCCACCCCTAGCTCTTAGCAACTCTCCACAACCAGTTTCAGGACCTTGAGCTCTGACTGAGTCTCCCTCTCTATCAGCAGCCCTGGGAAGCCTTCCTGGTGTGTTTAAATTGGCTGGGCAGCTCCTACTTTGTCCATATTCACAGTAGCTGCCTCCTGTCTCTCCCTCTTTCTACCTGTCTCTGCAGCCATCCACACATGTATTTGCATTAGTATACAGCTTTGAGCTTTGAGCAGGAGGAATGAAAACATTTGCCATCTGTTGAAAGAGTTGGTCATTTGGGTGATATTAAAAGGCAGAAAGTGGCCTATAATTTACATGTCCTTTGTGTTTTAAAAGTCATTTATATATAAGAAAATAATAGTCTAATTCTTCTTTAAAAGCATGCTAATTTTAGAAGAGTGTGGATTTTCTTTTGTAATCACTCATTTCATGGATCATTAGGTTTTTGATTTGAGCTCTAAGACTCCATATATATAGTGTTGTTATAGGACATTTATAAAGACAGATTTTTATTTATCTAAAATTTTAGATTGTTTTTTAGAACATTTTCCAACAAATAAAAATACAATAATAGTTAAGGGGGGGGACTTGTCCATGTTTTTCTGCAATTCACTTATTTTTATCTTCTGTCTATTGTTTTGTCATTTGGTCTCTTTCTGTGTATTTTGGTTCCCAGATTGTCAATGATCTTTGGCTTTGTTTATTTTTTGTTGACAAGTAATGACATTTAATGTAAAATACATCAGTATGTTTTAGAATTCCATGTTGACTCTGTATGATCCTTAGAATGCTTTCTCTAATATTTTGACAGAAAAAAAATTACTTATGTTTTTTTGTAATCCTATTGTCATATTTTACATTGGTACTATGGGTCGATTACAAGTTCATCTGTGTGGGGTGGTGAAGAATGAATACACCTACCTTTTCCCCAACCAATACCCAACTGTCCAGGACCACTTGGCAAGAAGTCCGCTTCTGGCACAGTATCTGAGATGCCATGTCACCACACATGCCTATTTTCTCTGACACAGTATCTGAGATGGCATGTCACCACACACAGGATTCCATGTCTATCATTTGCTCCATTATCAGCATCTGTGCTCAGGGCTGAGCACTGTGTCTTTTGTTTTTTCTTTGGTTTTGTTTGCCAAGTGCTTTCTAAAGCAGCTTTGAAGTATATTTTAATATCTAGTAGGATTACTCATTTCACAAGACCTTCCTTCTTAGTGTTAATAAATCCTGATGTATTTATTACTCCACACAGACTCTACAATTACCTTGCATTATTCCATCAAATCATTAGTATGCTTCTTGGGACCTCATTGAATTTAGAAATTATGACGATTGTAGGGGCTGGGGTTGTGGCTCAGCAGTAGAGCGCTCGCCTAGCACGTGTGGGGCACTAGGGTGGATCCTCATCACCACATTAAAAATAAAATAAACATTCAGTATTTGTTTTGGGGGGATTGGCTAACTTTACTTAGCATTATCTTCTCCAATGTCATCAATTTACCTGCAAATGCCATGATTTTATTCTCTTTTAATGCTGAGTAAAATTCCATTATGTATAAATGCCACATTTTTTTAAATCCATTCATCCACTGAAGGGCATCTAGGATGGCTCTATACACTTTAGCTATTTTGAATTGTGCTGCTATAAACATTGAAGTGGCTGTGTCCCCGTAGTATGCTGTTTTTAAGTCCTTTGGGTATAATCTGAGGAGAGGGATAGCTGGGCCAAATGGTGGCCCCATTTCCAGATTTCCAAGGAATCTCCATACTGCTTTCCATATTGGCTTTACCAATTTGCAATCCTACCAGCAATGTATCAGTGTGCCTTTTCCCTACTTGCTCACCAACACTTATTGTTGTTTGTCTTCATAATAGCTGCCATTCTGACTGGAGTGAAATGATATCTTAGAGTAGATTTGATTTGCATTTCTCTGATTGCTAGAGATGAAGAGCATTTTTTCATATATCTGTTGATAAAATACATGTATGAAGACTCGAATTGGGTGTCAACATATTTTATATATAAACAGATATGAAAAATTGTGGTATATGTATAATAAGAATTGGAATGCAAACAAAAAACAAAGTACATGTATAAAGGCATGATTTGGTATGAACATACTCTATATACAAAGATATGAAAAATTGTACTCTATATGTGTAATAAGAACTGTAATGCATTTCGCTGTCATGTATTTTAAAAAAATCTATAAATCTAAAAAAAACCATAAAAAATAAAAATGTGACTATAACACAGTTAAAACACATTTTATATCTAAAACATAAAATAAAGATATTGTGCCCAACCACAACTAAAAAATATTTAAAAAAATTTAAAAAAAAATTATG
The DNA here is from genome assembly GCF_052094955.1 of Ictidomys tridecemlineatus. Taxonomy (NCBI): domain Eukaryota; kingdom Metazoa; phylum Chordata; class Mammalia; order Rodentia; family Sciuridae; genus Ictidomys; species Ictidomys tridecemlineatus. The sequence continues at coordinate 354,269 of NW_027520970.1, forward strand.
ATGATTGTACTGCATATTGATCTTGAGACCGATGTTCAATTTAGAAAGGGGAAAACAGACTAGTTTCAAAATAAATTTAAAAAGGAGCTTGGGTCACAAGAACCAGAGTGAAAACTAGACACTAGGGCGCCATCAACCTGTGCAATGTCCTCTGTGTAGACACTTTTCTGGACACACTCCAAGTGTTCAAAGCCTTCTCTCTTTTACTTCTGATTCTCACAGTAAACCTGGCTCAGAGCAGCCAGCGATATCCAGACCTCTGCCTTGCGATTTCCTCTGTCAGATTAATTAGTCCATCACTTTTAAATTCAGCCTGAGAGAGTCCCAGGACACAGGCGAAGGAACAAGTTTGTTGCCAGAGTGGAACCCGTGTGGCCCCACCTCTAGTCCTCGTCTCCATTTGAAACCTCACAAGCCAGGTTTCACTGCTCACATTGCTGGGAGCATTCTGGTCTTCCGGATTCCTCTGAGCATCACCCACTAAGCCCAGATTACTGCATTCTAAGGTTTCTCCACCCTGCATCCCCAAACTTTTCCAAATCCTGCTGTATATCAGTTCCAGGGGCTTTTGAACCACATGGCCAAGTATGGTCATAACAATTACCCCTCCTTTCAGTATCAATTTCTGTGTTAGTCAGTTTTTCACACTTCGGACAAAATAACTGATAAGAACAATTTAGAAAAGATTCATTTTGTCTCAGTTTCAAAGGTTCAGTCCATGGTCAGCTGGCTCCAAGACAGAAACATCAGGGTAGAAGGTCATGGTAGAGGACAGTGCCTCAGTTCATGGCAGCAGAAAAGGAGAAGGAGACAGCAGGGACCCCACGGTAGAGTAGATGTAGTCTCCAGGGTCATGACCCCAGTCCCCCTCGTGTTCCAGTCACACCCTACCTTCCTGAAGTTATCAACCAAGGGCCCACTTCAACTATTATTCCATCAACTGGGTTAACCCACTGGTGGGGTTATAGCCCACATGATCCATTCATTCCCTAAAAGTCCCCATTTTTTAACCTTGCTGCTTTGGGGGTCATGCTTTCCATATGTGAGTTTTTTGGGAAAACATTCCAGATCCAAATCAAAACAAGATCCACTAAAAGTCTAATAACCAATTAAGAAATTGTTGTTAGAAGCAGTTCACTAGCTTTCCTTAATCCTGAATGAGAGGAAATACCATCCTCTGATTATGATGGAAGTTCTAACTAGTAAAACTTGTGACTATTTCAGTATGTCTCCAAAGGAAGCCTGGACTCATTCACGGGTACATATATGCCTGCGCGCGAGAGCGCACGTATGTGTGTGTGTGTGTGTGTGTGTGTGTGTGTGTGTTTAGTAGATGCCAGGGTTTGCACTAATCCTATATGAAGGATAAACAGTGTACACAAACAGAAAAGGTAAATCTTTTGGGGAGGAATATTCTAGAAGGTGAGATATGTAATGCTTACTTAAATGTAAAATTGTGAATTTGTTGAGGAAGTCACTCTTGCACTAAAATGTGACAGAATATTGAAAAACAGAGTATCGTGGTGAAAACAGAGTACTGTGTCCAGGTTGTTTGGGGTGCAGAGACTCAAGAGATCATGCAAGAGATGTGCTGAAAGTCAGTAGCAGCCTGACCACCCAGGTCTCTGTCTGTCAAGGTGAGGTCCTTCCTGAAGACAAGTGAGCCACTAAAGGGATCAGGTTCAGCTCAGGAGAAAAGACCACAGCTGCAGATTTAAGTTTTGAAATAATTGCTTTGGCCACGTCATACAGAACATCATACAGAATAGTCTGCAAGAGGACACAGCTGCGTATGGAGAGTGTCAACATGTGGTTCCCACAGTTGTCCAGGGATAGCTGTTGCCTGACATGGAATAATGGTGAAGGAAATGTCATGAACTTAAAATAGACACAGTTCTGGGGAAGCAGAAATGGTGGGGAATGGCCCTAAGTGTTGTCTTATGAAGTGAAAAGATTGATACACCTATTACTAATACAGGGGACTCTGAGAAAGACTTAGGGACCCAGGGAGCAAAGGTCATGGTTGCAAAAGATTTCAAGTAGGAGGTTGGATGTGAGTTCAGAACTCAGAGCTGATGTCTGGGCTGTTTTTAAAATATACATGTCTCAAGTTCAGGCAATTTGTAGTTTTGTTTATTTTCATTATTAGTGGAGTTTTTAGAAAAAGAGTGATTCTATCCATAGGGATTCGATCTTCTTTCTGGAGAACTGCATTCTTAGGTCAATTATGAAAATACGGGAACAACTACACGGAGATTCATAGGAGGATGCTTCAGTTAGATTTATCCTGCAGCCTAAAGATGTGAGAGATACAGAGTAGAACTGGAGATATGAGAAGACTCTGTTGTGGAATAAAAGCAAAGTACATGCACTTTTTAAGGAGGACTGGTACAGGAGGGCGGGACACTTCTGTGAAGAACTGGGCACTAGACCTTTGACAGGCCTGTTAACCTGCAGAGCCACAGACTGCTGAATGGAGCTGGGAGAGGATAAACTAGCATCTGAGACTTCTTCACTCTGTTGTACTCCACATACACATTATTGTGGGGGTCTTCAAGTGACCCCCCCATCCACACATACCTATCCCCTTATTTTCAACTTAATGTGTAGTATAGTTTAGCACAGCAACTTACAATCTTCTTTCTAAGGTTTTTTGTTATCTCAATTTGCATAAAATGGTAATTGTTAAGCTTGCTTCAGAGCGCTAGTCTTCCCCATGAGGATGTGGAGTTCAGCATTCTCAAAAGAAGCTTCCCAAGGGGACAGTGTCTCCTCCACGTTCTTGTAAATCCCAGAGGACTTGCTGATCCAAAAAGTGTGATTATAAAAGAGAGAGGAGATCCTAGGGTTTTTGTGGGTGATAATTTGCATAAAGTCATATAAAAATTATTATTTTTAATTATTCATCTAAGCTGAATCAATAAAACACTAAAAAATTTAAATTCTATTTATTGTATTTTTATAAGATTAGGAGCAAAATCAACAGACCAATGATACCAAAGTATTACAAAGCCATATCTCATGAAAAATATGAACGAAAAAGTTGATTTTTAAGAAACTTTTCTTAATCAGAAATTAGTTGATTTTTCCTACATATTACAGACATTGCTTTGGGGCTAAGCATCATTAATCCTCATCAATGTTTGTTACTATACCTAAATATATTTGCAAGTAGCATTTGTGTTAATATGCCAGAAAAAAAGTACCTCAGAATCTAGTGTATGCATGCACCATTTTGACCTAGCTGTCTAGGACGGTCATTGCTTCTCTTCAAATATCACCTTTTCTATTCCATCAGCTCGTTCTAGTCCTCCTCTGCCTTTCCTACCTTGTAGTATGTGCACAATGAATCATCACTGACAGGAATAAACCGCCCTGGGACCAAGCATACTTTCCTGTCCCCCTTGAACACTCCTAGACCTGGGCAACACTTTGGATTGCCTGCTTTTGGAAGTACTTACTACTGGGTAGGACAGGTGTGAATGAGCCCACGCTGCGGGCACCAAGGACAGCTGAAGACGCCTGCCCTCTGGTGCCCACCGTCCAGAATCATTATTATGAGAATGTAGTCCCATCCCGGGCTGCTTTAAAATCACCAGGATGAGACCGAAGACACTGTAAATACCCTTCCAGAATTTTCCTCTTTGAAATACTGGTGACCTCTGGCAAAGTGGTCATCTTTCTGGTTAGAGCAACTCAAGTCAAATTTGCTGAACAGAGAAGTTTCTGCTGATCTTTGAGAAAACTGAGGGTCAGTCACTCTGGATGTCCCTCAGAGATCAGAGGGAAGCGTCCTCGCACAATCATCCGATCCTCCACGGGCAGCCCACAAGGGTAATAATATGTGGCTTCTTTTGTTTTCCTGAGCTCAAATTTCCTTTCTTCAAGCTCTCAAACATGGATTTATTCATGAATCTTTTTATTATCTGAATCGGGTGGAGACTGTCCCCCTTTGGGAAGGACGGCTTTGTGCACACCTCAACACAGCCTCCGCCCAGTTCTGCTTTTGTTCCTATTCTGTCTCTTTTCTGGGCTTTGCTGTCTTTGGCAAGTGACTTTGTGAGCCTGGAAGAGGAAGATCCTAGGACGAGGGTGGGGGAAGCCGCAGCCAGCCTCTCCCTCCAGCTGTCCAGGAGCCATGGGCTTCAGGGGCCACGTCCACCCGCCTGCCTGTAAGACAGCAGCTCAAGTCACCTTCACGACCGAGCCAGTGCCTTCTCTTCCTGCGCCACTGAGAACGGCTCTGCAGGCCTGTCTGCCTGGAGCGTGCCCCTTCCCCGGTGGCTGCGCTGGGATGCTCTGGAGACGCGTGTTCTGCGTGAGCATCTCAGCAGCGACTGGCGTTCCTCTTGCCCTCTGGCCCTCGAGTTCAGGGTCCCTGCCTCTTTTCACTCACATGCACCCCCAACGGGAATAGAATCCACCCTTCAACACCACAGGAAGCAGTACCAGGCACTGGGGAGCCTCAGCATCAATGGCGTGGTCACTTTAGAAGCAGGTGCAGGACAGGTCACTGTGCTTAACATCCGTGGACTCGCCCTTGAACTCTGCCTTTGGCCCTTCCCTTTCCTTTACTGTTTCTGCTTGTGGAGAAAGGATGAAGACTGACTGTGACTTGGGTAGTGGTTTGGCCTCTATATAGAAAGAAAAGTGAGACACGCAGAGCTTAAATTGAAGTGCTGCTCAACATTTTCTGACATTGACCACATAGGTTTATTTTAATTTAAAATATTCACACACATTTTCAAAAATAGGAGAATATTTGGGCAGATAAAAGTGATTTGGCTTTAGCATAAAAACTCTAATGTTTCTTTATCACCAGGTAAAAGTAACATTAGCCCAATGTAAAAGACTTTAATTTTATATTTTATGATTAAATTTATTAAAATCCATACTTTGTTTCTATGGATCAAGTGAATTACTCTTCCACAAATTGCTCAGCACGTAAAAAGTTGCAAACTGTTCTTAATTGGATTGGATTGTAAAGTCAGATACCTTTTCAATGGTTTGACCTTATGAATTTTATGATCCTTAATATAAGAGGAGAAAGATATTGGATTAATTATAATTTTCATACCTTTATTCAACTTTAGGACTACAAACTAATATTAAATTAAGGTAGTAAAATGGTTAGAAATCTCCACACGTTCTAATAAAGGAAAAGATATACAAAAATTGGTGTTTAAACATAATTTTTAATACCTTTCCACTTGTTATCCTACATGGAATGATAATAGGTTAATAAAATCTAAAAAATGTCTTTCAACTGCCATTGATCACACCTGTAATTTCAGATCCTTTGAGAAGCTGAGGCAGGACAATCACAAGTTTGAGGCCAGTCTCAGCAGCTTAGAAAGATCCTGTCCCAAAGTAAAAATTTAAAAGGCTGGGAACCTAGCACAGTGGCAAAGCACCACTGGGTTCAATCCTCAATGCTGAAATAATTCTTTAAATCATTCTGTGATCACAAGCAGACATGCATATATGAAATGTCATTAGAGGCACCATGTCCACATGCACAGACATGCATATATGGATTGTCTTTAAAAGGTGCTGTGCCCACATGTGACATACACATGAAATGTCTGAATGATGACCTTAAATTGTGTTTGAGTGATAGAAAATGTATGAGCATGCAGCAACATTTCCTGTCTTCTATTCCACATTTCACTTGTACACTTTTTAAGAGCAGAAGGTTTTATTTCTAATATTAGTTAAAGTTGATAAAAATATAAGTGGTGAAAGCAGCACTCACCAGGTGATGAACCCTGAATATGGATGCAAGAAAATCAATATGATATTTACATAAGAAAAATTTAGTTGGTTAAAATGATAAATTCAAGGAGCTATATTTAGTATGCTAAGATAGTTTTTATTTCATGTAAAAATTTAAAGTTACCTGATTGACCTATTATGGTGTGCTTATGTATGTCTAAAAACATGCATGATAAGGCATGAAGATTATATTCAAAAGATTGACTGCTTGCCTCAAGAAATATTTGCTCCTGGTAAGACTGTGTGTGACCAACTGAAACTGAAGGCTGAGTTTGCTCATGAAGATTCCCTTTCAGACACCGTTCTGTGCTCTCATGCAAAGGGAGTTTACCCTACACACACACTCCACCCCAGGCCCCACGTTTCCAGGGTGTACCTCAGAAATACCCAGCCCCAGTCACAGAACCATAGGTATATTTTACCCATTTACTCATTTGGGGAAACTATTAAGATTCTATCAAGGCAGATTCTCTATTGCAATATGCCTAATAAACTTAGTTTTTTTGTCTAGTAATTTTATCTGGTAGTCTCGTGGATTCTAAAGGTTATTTGTATAAATAATAATTAAAATAAAGGTAAATGATGCTTACAAACGGATACTTTTTATGGAAGACTGTGCTAATGAGAATTCTTTAAAAGATCAGAGTCTTGAAATGTATGCTTTTTTCAGATTTTTAAATTCAATGGAATATTTCTAAAATCATTGGGGGAGTTTATAAAATACTTTAATATACTTTATCTTTTTTGAGTTATCTTAAGACATGGTTATGTATGAAATTGTACAATCTTGTCCCTTGCTCTAAAGGTGGATGATTTGTTTAGGTGGTCAATTCTGACTGAGTGCAACTACATCTCAGACACTGCTCTGAGCACTAGGGTACATCTGCGAGCAAAACAGTGTTCTGTTGTAATGAGGATGACATTTACAATAATTTGAACTTATCATACAGCCAACCAATTTATTTACCTATACATACTACTTCAGTCAAAAGAAATAAATACAGGTTAAATTTTTGCCTGAAAATGTGATTTTAAAAATATAGTGCGACTTCTCTGTTATTGACAGATAGATTAGCTGTGAATGTAAGAAATTCGACTTTTTCTTCCTAAAAGGATTGAGCTGAAAGCTAGGTCATCCAGCAGTGCATCTGCCATATGTCGGGGGTGTGACAGAATGAGAACACTTATAGCCCAAATTAAAACGTCTCCCGGTAGTCTCCCAAGTGATTCGGAAATGGGAAAAAATAAAAGCCAAGGTCAGAAAGATGTCACCATTTGAACAAGCTGTCAAGTAGCCTCCTAGGAGACATATTCAGATGACCTCTGCCTGAGCAGAGTGAGTCATCCGGCCGGGAGGAGGGTCGGTGCTCTGTGAAGCCGACCAGGGACTGGGGGCCACTCTCTTCTGTTGTCTCTGGGGAGAAACACACACCTCTTTTCCTTCCTATTCTCTCCACACTTCTAAACTGCTGCGAGAGGGTCAAGATTCTTTACATCTTATGATTTCAAAATAGATTGATAATTTGGCTGAGGCACTGGGGAACGGGGCATTATGGAGTGGAGATGAGGGGGCAGGTTCCTCCAGGAGTTGTGGCATGAGCCAGCCAGAGAGCTCTAAGCAAAACCAGCTCCCTGCCAGGTTCAGGGGCACAGGCTTGTATCCCAGTGACTCCAGGGGCTAAGGCAGGAGAACTGCAAGTTCAAGACCAGCCTCAGCAACCCAGCGAAGCCCCAAGTAACTTCATGAAGCACTGTCTCAAAAAAGGGGTGGGGGAGCCCTGGGATGAGGCTTCGTGGTCAAGTGCCTCTGGATTCAATCCCCAGGACAACAACAACAAAAAAATACAGCTCCCCTGCTAATAGGCTTCGTTGTCCCTTGGAAAGTTTCACATAGCATCGATTTTGTTGGATGTTAACATGATGGGGATTCCCAGTAATTTCATTGATGCTGAACATTTTACTGTGGGCTGATGGATATTGTGAGAATAGCAGATGCAGTGAACTGTATGGTACAAGCAATCCTCACATCACAAAGCTTGAATTTAAAAAATAAAATGGAACAACAAAGGAAACCGTGCATGGCTGTGGGTTTATGCGAGGATGACGGGAAAGGCCACACTACAGTCTGTGACCAGTTGGGTGAGGTCTTGAAAATGGGTGGTAGAGACAGGTGCTTTGGAGAGTCGACATTTTAATATAAATGTCAAAAAGAACACAGTGACAGGAGGAGAAGACCTGGCGATACCAGTGGTGACAGCGTCTCCAGCCCAGGAGGAGCCGCTGTGCCTGGAAGAGAGGCAAGAGCCTGGGGAGAGCAGGGAGCAAGTAGGGATGAGGACCTGGGGCCTCCCGCTGCAGCCAGGGGATGGGGCTCAGTTGAGGTCACCTGGTGATGGCAGCTATTGGGGGTTTTAAGAGAAAGAGTAAGAAAGCAGGTGCAGAGTCTAAAAGTACTCACTGCTTTACGGACAGCACAGAGATCAAAAGTGGTCCCTGAGGAAGCCATCATACAGCATTGCACCTGCTCAGTAGAGATGGTGGCTTGGCCCTGGAGGAGGCAAAGGGCAGGAATCCAGGGATTGATTTGTGAAGGCTTTGGAGGTCAAGATAAATTGGATAATAAATGGACAGAATGGTGAAGGAATGAAAGGAATGAATTATAACTGTATGTAAGACTTGATATTTAGTATATAAAACCAGCCACAGAATATGTTGATAGTTTCTCAAGATGATTTCATTGGTTTGTTTCATGCATATGATGTGTTTGTTTAAATGAAAATCTACTTTGCACGCTGAAAGTAGTGGTTAGCATGTAAGGGCATGTAAGAATTTTAAGAAAGTGTAGGTGTGCCCTGTTTTCATCAATTCATCTTTCAGTAATCCTCTAAAGCTACTGAAAAGCATATCAACCATAATTGCCAAGTAAACATGAGTGGCTCACATCTTTATGTTCTTACATTGCTTTAACCAAATATAGGGTTGATTGAAGATAATATGTTCATGAATGTCTCTTGGCTGACTGAAATTTAGATTTGGTCCCTAAAATGGAAAATACAAGGATCTTAAAAATATATCTTATGTGTGCATGAATGTGTGCATTTTCCAACTGACGGGTACTGGAGGGAGAAGGAAGGGACCAGGCTGTGATTTACTCTGCAGGCACCATTTATCTCTGTGGGTGAGGAAAGGTGAGAGCAGCTACCAGTGCAGTACAGAGATTAAGATAGGCAGTGTTAAAAGATGAAACTGAAAGGTACTGAGAATTATGCACAAAGAATTAACATAACTTTTGGCCATTAGGAGATTCCTGGTATTGCCAGAAGAGGAAAATGAAAGGCAAACTGGCAGGATTATGAATGAACCCTCTTCATAAATACAGGTGGTTCTATGACTTATATTATGTGTGTGTATATGTGTATAATCTAAATGTACAACTTTCCATAAGATAAGAGTAGAAAAATGTTTATTAGCATTTAAAAAAAAGACAACTTTATGGAGAAACCTACCAAGTATTTAAGAAACAGATAATTCTAGTAATTTTTAAGTTTTTAAAGAGTATTTAAAAAGAAGTAAAACATCCATTTTTTTCCAAAACAGATATTACAATGATTATAAATCCTGCCAGGATTGGATTATAAAAATCAGATCAGACAGATATATTACATAGTGTGTATGGTAGGTGTCCCAAAATGATTTTTGAGTGAGTTAAAATATTAACTTCAAGAAGGCTGAAATGAGATAACATAGTTGACTTCAAGCATTTGAAGGGTTTCCACATGGAAGACACTTGTTCTCTTTACTTCATTAGGTAGTATTAGGATCTTTTAATGTCTGGAGTTGTTCAGATTTAGACAACTACCTCATGAAGCACTGACCCTTCCTTGTTTCTTTTTGTAGCACTAGGGATGAAACCCAGGACCTTGAGCATGCTAGGCACGTAATCGATTACAGAGCTATATGCCCAGCCCCTTCTTGCTCTATAATAATTTAAAGCAGAATATGAACATATTGTAGGATGCTATAAAAATATTGTGGAATTGAGTTTTCAAATGACTTTTAGGCTGTAATCCTTACAGGATTTTATTATGGTTTGATCTCCATTGTCCTTCACAAGTGTCATATACTAAAGGCTTGGTCCCAGCTGATGGCACTACTTCTAGGAGGTGGACAATGTAGAATGTAGGGCCTAGTTGAAGGAAGTGAAGTCATTGGGTTTGTGCCCTTGAAGATTATACTTGGACTCAACTCCAAACCATCCCTTTCTGTCTCTTTCCTGGCAGCCATGAAGTGAGCAGTTGGTTCTACTACATTCTCTTTGCCATGATATTCTATCTTACCACAAGCCCCAAACAACAGATCCAAGCCACCATGGGCTGAAACCAGGCAGAAACAAATCTTTTCTCCTTTTAAGGTGATTTTTCTCAGAAAATCTGATTAATATAGATTCTAAAGAATCACTTCAGAATTAGGAGAGGGATGAAAGTAAAAGAATAGAAAAAGCTAATCAAATAAATTTTTAATCCCCAATTTTTCATCTGTAATAATAGTTTTAACATTCTGGTATTTCTGCTACAGTATAGAATCAATAAAGATTCTTTCAGGGCTGGGGATGTGGCTCAAGCAGTAGCATGCTGGCCTGGCATGCACAGTGTGCTTGGTTCAATCCTCAGCACCACATACAAATAAAATAAAAATATTGTGTCCACCGTAAACTAAAAAATAAATATTAAATATCTCTCTCTCTCTCTCTCTCTCTCTCTCTCTCTCTCTCTCTTAAAAAAAATTCAAAAAGAGTCTTTTACATTTAGATTTGATGAGGACATACATAGCATGTGTGCTTGCTCTCTCTCATGCTCTTTCCTCCACTCTCTGTCTCTCTCCCTGTGCACACACACACTCACACATTGCTTGCTTCAACCTTGGGCAGTAACAGCTGTGTCTCTGCACCACACCTTCCACGGTGGTGCCACTCTCAACCCCTGAGGGGAGAGAAGGGTGTGACTGCAGGGTGGACCGCCTGTCCCAAAAATCCTGTGAGACTCCAGGCCCAGAGGGCAGAGGCAGAAGCAACAGGGTTAGATCAGAGTCCCTGAGCCTTCCCATTGTCCAAGTCCACTCTGGCCTGGAGGATACTGAAGATTGGCAGCTGCCAGGTGCAAGGGATGTGTCAGAATTGATTTGAGGAGGGGCCTAGAAGAACACTGCTCAGCCCCAGGAGGAGGTTTCTCTTATTCTGTGCCCTTGCCCTTGTCTGGGACCATTCTCTTTGGACTGCATCAGGGCCACAGTGTGCATGCCCTGGAGGGAAAGGGAGGGCAGGCCAGAAAAGCAGCCCAGGTGTGAGAGAGTGGCAAATGGGTTAAAATCCTAGTGCAGGCTTTCAAAGGCTCAGGGTCCTTCATTTCTTTGGGCTCTAGGATTTAATGCTGTCCCCGCCAAGTACCCAGGTTGTGCCAGTAGGGCAGAGAATTGCCACAGCCACCTCCAACAAAGCATTTTTGGGTTTCCATGCCTGTGGGGCTCCTCTACTTCCAGTGACTATGAGAGCAGATGAGATTTGGGGGAGAAATAGTGCCTTAAACTAAGTCAAACTGCAAATGTGTTCCATTTTAAGGAAATGGGAAGGAAGAAGCAGGGCTGCTGCCAGAGGCCTCTGCACTGGAGCCATGTGGAAGAGCAGGGGCAACATCCATCTGGGTTCACAGATGCAGGGTGAGGGTCTGCGCAGACACTTTATGTCCTAGGGGAGGTGGCAGGAGTATCTTCAGGGCAGCTTGGGGTGGCTGGATAAACTGAGATCAGTCTGGGAGGCCAGGAGCCCATCTTCTGGCATCACCCTCCACAGCCTTGTTAGCCAGATATCCTTTTAGAATCCTTGAAGCTGTCTTAGGACAGGACATCTGCTGATGAGGGTTTTTTGTCCTGATTCTGTGTTGCCCCCTGTGAGTGGCCTCCTGTGCCTGAATGTCAGCTTCCAAACACTTGGGGTCACTGGGCTGTGGGGATTTCCTGGTTGCTGGGCCAGTGACCTGGTTGTAGAGCAGAAGGTATATCACTACCCTGGGATGCTCAGGCCTTCTTTCTGCACATGAAGCCTGGGTTGGACAACCAGGAGGGGATCCTACAACCACCTCTATCCCCTACCTCCCACAGAGGGAGCTGCCAGGCCTCCCACAGTCTTCCTTGTTGGGATTCAGGAGTGGGCCACCTGTTAAGTTTTGAGGCTGTGGAGGTAGGCAGCAGGTGTCTTCCATAGTTAGGGACTCTGTTCCATGCTTTCCTAAGGAGGGCCTGATTCAGCTGCATGTCCTCTGTGGGTTCCTGGGCCCTCTTTGGGGGTGGATGTTATGCAACAGTTTCCCAAGTGGAGAAGAGCCAAGATGAGGTTTTGCATTTCTGCTAAAGAGGAGAAGCTGATTGCTTCTCCTGGACAGTTGCAGGTGACAGGTCATTGAGTAATATGTATCCCCCTTCATATTTGGGGATAGGCCCTTTGTCCCTAAGGTAATGCTGAGGTGGGTGAAGCTGTTCTAGTGCAGCAGACATGGTCAGGATAACCAGTATATCTTATGTTGGACACTATTGGTTGGAGGAGCCATAATTCCAACCTTGGAATGTTCCTGCTTTGGTTTCTGAAACAGTTGTCAAGGCCACTTGGCACACATTGACTCTTATCCTGGATCCTGCAGAAGTTGCTATGTGTAACATGGAGTCACTTTGAGTAACCCATGGTAGACTGAATCTTGGCTAGTCACCACCTGTGGCAAGTGACAGAATTGCCACCTACATAGAGGAGACAAGTCAAGTCTGGTGTTTCTTTGGCCCTGTACCATGTTGATTTCACATTCTGAGCACAGCCAGGCTGATGGTGTCTGAAGAAGACAGCCAATGAAAGATAGAAAACCAACATTGTGTCTGTCTTTGGACACTGTGTCAATGAGACTCTGGCTGTTTGTTTATGATTGATTGATTGATTTCTTTTCTCCTTTCTTTGTGAGACACCTCAGAACTTGGGCAAAACTGCTGGGCCTTATTAGGACCCCAGAAAAATGTTTTGACTGGAAGTCGAGGTTCCTTGATGAGTGATTTCTCTCTCCCATCTCTCTGGGTTGCTGTAGGTCCTTCTCACTCCCCCTACCATGGATATGCATCTCTTTGACTACACAGAGCCAAGAAACTTCTCTGACATTAACTGGCCATGCAACAGCAGCAACTGCATCCTGATTGATACAGTGCACTGCCCAACCATGCCCCACAAAAGCATCCTACTCTACACACTTTCCTTTATTTACATTTTCATCTTCGTGATCGGCATGATTGCCAACTCTGTGGTGGTCTGGGTGAACATCCAGGCCAAGAACACAGGCTATGACACCCACTGCTACATCTTGAAACTTGCCATCACGGACCTGTGGGTGGTCATCACCATCCCCGTCTGGGTGGTCAGCCTGGTGCAGGACAACCAGTGGCAAATGGGTGAGCTAACCTGCAAGGTCACGCACCTCACCTTCTTTGTCAACCTCGTTGGCAGCATCTTCTTCCTCACATGCATGAGCATCGACTGCTACCTCTTCATCATCTACTTCACCAGCACCTCCAGCCGCAGGAAGAAGATGGTGTGCCACATCGTGTGCGTTCTGGTGTGGCTGCTGGCCTTGTGCTTGTCTCTGCCCAACACCTACTACCTGAAGACTGTGGTGTCTGCTTCCAACAACGAGACCTACTGCTGGTCGTTCTACCCTGAGCACAGCATCAAGGAGTGGCTGATCGGCATGGAGCTTGTCTCTGTTGTCTTGGGCTTCATTGTCCCCTTCTCCATCATCACTGTCTTCTACTGCCTACTCTCCAGGGCCATCTCAGCCTCTGGTGATCAGGAGAATCAGAGTATCCGGAAGATCATCTTTTCCTATGTGGTGGTCTTCCTTGTGTGCTGGCTCCCCTACCATGTGGCAGTGCTGCTGGACATCTTCTCCATCCTGAACAACCTCCCCTTCACCTGCCAGCTGGAGAACACGCTCCTCACAGCACTACATGTCACACAGAGCCTGTCCCTGGTGCACTGCTGCATCAATCCTGTGCTCTACAGCTTCATCAACCACAAGTACAGGTACAAGCTGATGAAGGCCTTCACCTTCCAGTATTCTGCCCAAATAGGCCTCACCCAGCTCACCAACACCTCCAGAGTGTCAGAGACAGAGTACTTGGTGCTGGAGCAAAACTCCAAATGACCTGCTGTGCAGAGGCCACGTCATGGAGCTTGTGAACATGGCTTATGGTCTTCATAAGAGAGCAAGGGAGCTTTGGGTCTTGATGCCCAAGTGACATGAAGAGGAGAAGGCGTCATAGAGAGTAAGATGTCACATTGTGCATCTTACTCTCTATCCAGTGCTGTCTGTCAAAGTCAGCTTCAGGAAACACTTGACTGGACATCTATACAACAGAACCTTCTGCTCTTCCTGAAATTTTTATATGTTGAATTATACTTAAGTCTTCATTTTCTCACTATTGGCATACTGCATAAAAAGTATTGGAAAGTTAAATGTATTTTAAATATTGCATGGGAGGTATAATCCTACTCAGATTGCTGTAGTTTTAAGATTAGTTTGACTTTAGTTTTACTAAGGGTGTCATTTTTAACTAATTTAAAGTTATGTATTTATATACATGTATATGCATATATATAAATATACACCATTCTTCACTGAAATGTGTTCTTTATAAAAGTTTTATATCTCTGTGGTAAGTTGTATTTGCACAGGATATGGAACAAAAATGGCTTCATAATGCTGTTTGGGATGTTAATAGTTTTGCAGAGTTACATTTAAAACAAAAGAAGACTATTACAGGCTACAAACCTATGCATAGAATGAACAGAGTTCTCTTAGTCTGTAAGTTATTTCTTTAATAAAGAACTTTGTTTCCTAAAAGTGCATTCCTGAAAGTGTGAAAGTGTGCCAGCATTGAGGTAGCATTCATGATGTTGCTATGTGGACACACCTGGCACACACAGTCAAGCTGAGCAAGAATAAAGAGAGAACTGCCACAGAGCAAACTGGAGGGTTAGTGTGGGTGAGTGGCATGAAAGGCACAGCATTCAAAGTGCTGAATGTGTTTTAGAATCTCTTCAGGTGGTGTTGGGGAGGGAGGTGGTGGGCAGATGTCTGGAGACGGAAATGCAGAAAATGTGAGCCTGGATCGGCCAGGGCTCCTCTGCTCCCAGCACCAGTGAGACATCCCCTCACACAATCCCTGTTGAAGGTTGAAGGCAGCGCTGCTTTTACATTCTTAGCAGACCTAAGAAAAAGCTGCACAGGAAATGCATACTTTCTACTTACCATAGACCAACTAATTACATTTCTCCCCTGTCATCTGCACCAGATATATCCCAAGATCCCCTGAAACCTGGAAAGTACCTGACTCATTATGTATATTTTATGTATTTACTACGCATTCTCCTAGACATACACATTTACCGTACAGTTTAATTTATAAAGTAGACACAGAGATCAACAATTTTGAAAATTAGAATGACTATATAATTTTCTCTAATAAAAGTTATTTAAAACTTAGGAATTATGTATTTCTAGAGTATCCCATTTAGCCTTTTGGGGGGCTGCAAGTAACTAAACTGCAGAAAGTGAGCCTGTAACAAAGGGAAGGCTATTGACTGTGCTTGAGGCAGTAACCAAACTTTGGCTTCTGCATTTCCACATGAACCTTCACTGGGAGGACTCCTTGGAGGAGCACTATCAGAGCCACAGGAGCCACAGCCTTCTACAGACCTGGCTTTTGGGTAGGAGCTCAGGGAAGTGTACTTCCCATCTTAGCACAGGTGAGGCCATACACAGGTGGGTCTTCTTGAGATCCAGGGGCTACTGCCCTTTTGGAATGTCCCTGAAAATATGGGCTCACCAAGACTCAAAGCCCAGGGGTCCCTCGGGGTTACAGATAGCACCATTTGCAAAGGCTGCACAATCTGAGTTCTGAGGCCAGGCATTGTGGCATGCTGACTCCAATATGCTTGACACATGTCCACAGGTGCATGCATACTGTCATGAATGCTATAATAATAGCAGATCAATAAGTGAAAATGCAAGAGAAAGGAAAAATAACACAAGAAACACACAAAGTTGGGGAAAATCATAACATGATAAATACTTATTACCATTAAAATGGGGCCATGTTTACCCTGAGGCTTCTAGAGGTCAAGTTCAAACAGGAAACTCCCAACCAGTGAATTGAGGAGGAGAATGGAGAACAGAAAAGCTGAACTTACGTTGAGTGTTCAGGCCCCTCCCACTCAGTGTGGACCCCTCCTAGCCCAGGAGTTCAGGCATATAGATGCATAGTGCTGGGTTCAGGTGGGGTTCCTTATCCATTCACAGAAGTCTCCTGTGCCTCCCAGCTTTAGTGACTCCTATTGCCCTTGCTTAGTGGGACCATGGACTACTTTCTTACCACTCTGTAGAGCCGGGTGACCACTCGGTAGCTTTCACCCACTCTGAGGTGCAGAGCAGTTAGGAGGTTTGTGGAGAGCAGGCTGTGCTGGCTCCAAGCCATTCCACACTATGCAGAAGAACACTGCCCATACCTGAGCTACCCTGTTTTATAAAGCAGCAGATTTTCCTGGGCTACACACTTCTGAGTCCAAGTGATGAGGCAGAATGACTCATGCCTTGTCAGACCAAGTGGATAACCGTCAGATGCTGGGTATACAAAATTTACTGGAAAGAATTAACCCAACTGGGCACAATGGTGCATGTCTGTAATCCTAGACTCACAGAAAGCTGAGGCAGGAGGATCACTGGTGTCAGGCTAGCCTAGGCAACTTAGTGAGTTCCCGTCTCAAAATAAAAAATAAAACTCTGATAGGTAGCTCAGTGGAAACATGCCATGCTATGAAGTTCAATCCCCAGAACAACACACAAAGAAATAAGAAAGAAGGCAATGACCCAGCTGTGCAGCAGCAGCATAAGGCACAAATAGATACATAAGTGAATCAGGTTAGTAAAAAAATTACTCCCTGTGCATTCACTAAATTAAATCAGAGACACATGGACTCCTGGGCACATCAGAACCTCATCCAGAAAACCAGGACCATGAGCTTACCAGACACTGCAGACTCATCACTGGAACACCAGGAGAGGCACGTGGGAGACTCATCACTGGAACACCAGGAGAGGCACGTGGGACTTTGGCAGTGGCATTTCCTTCTTCATCTTGTGTTTTAGTTAGTAATCTGACTTTTTTCTCGTTCTTCCTTCATTAGCATGGACAGAGGTTTATCTATTTTATTTTTCAAAGAACATCTTTTTGTCTTGTCATTTATTTCACTTGTTTCTTTTGTTTGAATTTCATTGGTTTCAGCTCTGATTTTTTATTTATTTCCTGTCTTTACTGCTTTGGGTGTTGATTTGTTCTTTTTCTGGGGCTTTGAGATGTAGTGTTAGAGAATTTTACATGTTGTATAAGTGTTCCCATTTACTTCTAAGAATTTTTTTGTATTTCACCCTTGATTTCTTCAACTGTCCATTCACCAATCAATAGTGTATTATTTAGTCTCAATTTGTTAGATATTTTACTTTATCATTGATATCTAATTTCATTCCATTGTGATCTGAGAGAATGCAGAGTATTATCTGTTATTTTGTATTTATTAGGACTTCCTTTGTTGTGTAAGATATAGTCTATTTTAGACAATGAGCCTTGCTGTGGAGAAAAAAAGTATATTTGTTCATTGATTGATGAAATATTATCTATATCTATATCTATATCTATCTATCATATATATATATATGTAATATCTTTCAATTCTAAATTACTGATTACATTTTTTTGTTCTATGGTATATTTAATTAGATTTTTTGGGAAAAAGACTCTGCTAAGTGGAAAAAAGATGAGCAACTGAATGGGAAAAATATTTAGAAAGGTCATACCTGACATATGATTTGTATCTGGAATGTATAAATGCATATAGAGATGTATACACAATTAAAATTATTGAGGTGTACGTGTGTGTGTGTGTGTGTGTGTGTGTGTGTGTGTGAGTTTGTGGATAAAATTTTATTTTCAAAATTAACCTTTAAATTGTGTTTAATTGCAGGTGAATATTTATATTGTTTGAAACTTTTTGATTGTTTTGTTGTCCTGGTAGTTGTACACAGGGACATGTGTGTTCTTGGCAAGAACAACAGCACTTACATCACATCCCAAGCCTTTTCATGTTTGAGACAGGATGTGTATATATTCCCTGGCTACATGGATGACATCAGCCTGCCTCAGCATCCCAAAGATCTGCAAATACAGATGTGGCCCTCTTCAGCCAGGGCATATTGAGTCATTTAGGGAGTAATTGGATGGAACCAATACTTCAGAGACACTAGAAGTTATCATGGACAATGCATATGGAAATCTTTCTGCGGAAGGAAATATTAAAATTACAATGGAAACAAGGAACTTCACACAGTGTACTATGTCATGTTGTAATAGTAATTTTCCAAGGAACACTGCACATCATTTTTTGTGCTAGTTATTATAATGACCAGTAAAAAGCATAAAGCCCCTGCCCCATGAAGTTTATATGCTATGGGTCAGGAATTACCTAAAGGCCCTATGGGAAGGGGAACAGAAAGTCCAAGGATGTAAAGATCAGGATCTTTCTAGCTGAAGGGGGAAGTAATGGAACACAGAAGAAGCAGGCACAGGATAGATTTGCATGTCTTGTAAGCCAGAAATGTTTAAGCAAGCTTGGTCATCTTTGCCTTGAAAAGATTACTGTGGATCTGGGAATGTATCACATGTTTGGAGAGCAAAGGTGAGTTAAAGATAAAGGTTATTTGGAATTTTTGTAGGGAAAATGGACAGGATTGGTTTATAAGTGAATATAGAGTGGCAGGTAAGAGATGACATGAATCATTTCAAAGCTTCTTGGCATGGACCACTGGAAGGATTGTGGTACCATTCACTGAGGTGGGGGCTGTTGGACAAGGACAAGGGGTAAAAGCTAAGATAGGTGCTAAATAGGCAGCTGGATATCTTGACTGATACTTTATAGTATCTGGGGGGGAGATATGATTTTTAAGTTTTATATGATGATGATAACAAGGCTTGGGCGTGATTTCCTAGGAAAAGAGTATATAGTGAAAAGGAGCAAAGTCAAGACAAAAACTCCAGAAACAAAGCCCTAAGTGTTAGAGATTGTGCCAGAAGATATGGCTGAGAAGGAGGGGCCAGAGTAGCAGGAGAAAAACCAGTGGTGGAAGACAATGTTTTCAGAAGGAGGAAATACTCAACATTGTACATGAAGCTCAATGAATTAAGGAAGAATTCCAAAATAGTCAAAGGACCTAGTGGAGTAGAGGCCTTGAGACATTAATACTACAGATGGAATGATGGGTGGAAGCCAGTTCAGAGATACCTGAAAGGGAGGGAGAGATAATAAAAGGAGAGGGCCAGCATATGTAGCTCTGGAAGGAAGATGAGATAGGAAAGATTCGAGGAGGAGACATGGGATCCATGGTGATGTGTCTTAATGGGAGCTTCTGGGACACATTTAAATGTGCATGGGAAAGGTCCAGTTAGGAGAAAAATGGAGATTCATAAGTTTTCTGAGAGGATTTTGCTTCAAATTCCTAACTCTCCACTTTTCCATAGTCCTCTCAGATTACCCCAAATGGAGATTTCTATTCCAGTACAAGTGTGAATAGAGTTGTAATCAATATTTTAATTTAATTCTTTCCGATTTACCCAAATAGAAATTAAAGGTGTTTACTGAGAGTGATAAAAATTCTGTGAGTGTTTATGTGTGAATATGTGCACATTCAGGCGTGTTTGGGAAGGGGTGTTTGTAAAAGTTTCAAGACTCTAGGGAAGTAGTGTAGTCATATGTCACTAATTTGAAGTTTTGAAAACAATTCCAAAATCAGCTTTATCATTCATTTATCTTTCACATAAAAAAGCACACACTTTGAAAACCTTAAATTGTTATCACAACTTGAAGCAAAACAATTTGCAGGGAAAAAAGGAACTCTTTTCCATTTAAATCACTGTTGTTATTTGCAGGTAAGACAGCAGATGTCATAAAACTCGAATATCTAAACTATTCTTTATCAAATGTAAATACAAATATACTTAAGGAAAGCGGCTTACATCAAAGAAGAGGTCTATAGCATACTGTCACCCATACTTAATAGTCCACATGGGGAACTCCTTCTTAACAGGGACTTGGAAGAAGGTATGTGAAAGAATGCTAAGGAAAGCCATCTACCCTCAGGGGTAGATGGGGTTTAGTCATGGTCCACCATTCTGTCCTGCCACACCGAAGTTTGTTTCCACAATGCTGACAGGTTGCCTCTAGAGCAAGACTGGCACAGAGTCAAACAAAGAATTGCTGAGAATACTGGATCATGAAGAAATTTTACTGTGACCAGAATCTGAAAAATTATATACAGTACCACTGGGAGCCAAAGGATGACCTACATGAGAAATAAAACAACATAAGTTAGACATTCTAGGTTCACAACATCAGAATGAAGTCCACCAAATACAAGCAACAAAGAAAGTAGCCATGGATTATCATCATTGAAGTAGGGTTTCATTAACAAAGTGAATACAACATTAAAGTAAGTGTTTAATCTGATGGAGCTAAATTATGTAATTAAATGTTAAAAAGGGACACATACATCTGTATTTTTTTGTGTGTGTGTGTATGTATACTGCCCTAAGTGTATTTATACTGTCATAAAGCTATGAAATGATGCAGAAACCACAGCATAACTTGAGTATTTTTAGCTCCCTTGGCTTTGAGTTACACTACTATTATAACGCATAAAGGGACACTGGGTCTGGGGGCAATTACACACACCTGCAATCCCAGCAGCTCTGAAGGCTGAAGCATGAGGATCATGAGTTCAAAGCCAGCCCCAGCAAAAGTGATGTGCTAAACCACTCAGTGAATCTCTAAATAAAATAGCACATTGTACTGTGGATGTGACTCAGTGGTTGAAATCCCCTGAGTTCAATTCACATCACCCTCCCTACCAAAAGTATAAATTGGGCTGGAGACAATTCACAGTAGTGCTTGCCTAGCATATAACCATGGCCTCGGTTTGAATTCCAATATTGGGAAAAAATAAAAACAACTGAGTAGACTTGAAAGTGAGATTTTTGGGGTGGCGGCGGGGGCGCGCCTGTGGGGAGAGGCGGCGGCTGCGGCTGCGAGTGGGGGGTGGGGGGGGAAGAACCTGGGAAGGGGGCAGGGCGAGCGGAGAGCAGTGTTCCTGAGGCGGCAGCGGCGTCTCGGGCGGAGGAGGAGGGCGGGGAAGGAGGATGGAGCAAGCTGGGGGTTGGGGTTGGCGCTAGCCACAGCGGCTGTCCTCGTACTGTGGGAGAACGGCTGGCTGCTCCTGGAAGTTGTGGTGTCGGGAGCCAGGCAGGTGCCACCACAGCCGCCGCCTGGGCGGTGGGGAGGAGGAGGGAGCGGCAGGGTTGGCGGGGTCCGGAGGGAGGGACGGGCAGGGGGAGCGAGCTGGGGAAGACGGAGCTGGCTCTGCGGGGGGAAGGGGGGGGGGGGGAGGCAGCGACCGCAGCCTGGGGGACGCGGGAGGATGGAGCAAGTGGAAATCCTGAGGAAATTCATCCAGAGGGTCCAGGCCATGAAGAGTCCGGACCACAATGGGGAGGACAACTTCGCCCGGGACTTCATGTGATTAAGAAGATTATCTACCAAATATAGAACAGAAAAGATTTATCCCACAGCCACTGGAGAAAAAGAAGAAAATGTTAAAAAGAACAGATATAAGGACATACTGCCATTTGATCACAGCCGAGTTAAATTGACCTTAAAGACTCCTTCTCAAGATTCAGCCTATATCAATGCAAATTTTATTAAGGGTGTCTATGGGCCAAAAGCATATGTGGCGACCCAAGGACCATTAGCAAATCCAGTAATCGATTTTTGGAGGATGATATGGGAGTACAACGTTGTAATCATTGTAATGGCCTGTCAAGAATTTGAGATGGGAAGGAAAAAATGTGAGGGCTACTGGCCTTTGTGTGGTGAAGACCCTATAACATTTGCAGCATTCAAAATTTCTTGTGAAGATGAACAAGCAAGGACAGACTACTTCATTAGGACACTGTTACTTGAATTTCAAAATGAATCTCGTAGGCTCTATCAGTTTCATTATGTGAACTGGCCAGACCATGATGTTCCTTCATCATTTGATTCTATTCTGGATATGCTAAGCTTAATGAGGAAACACCAAGAACCTGAAGATGTTCCTATATGTATTCATTGCAGTGCAGGCTGTGGAAGAACAGGTGCCATTTGTGCCATAGATTATACGTGGAATTTACTAAAAGCTGGGAAAATACCAGAAGAATTTAATGTATTTAATTTAATACAAGAAATGAGAACTCAAAGGCACTCTGCAGTGCAAACAAAGGAGCAATATGAGCTTGTTCATAGAGCTATTGCCCAACTGTTTGAAAAACAGCTACAGTTGTATGAAATTCATGGAACCCAGAAAATTGCTGATGAAGGGAATGAAATTAGCACTGAAAGTTTGGTCAGCTCCATAGATACAGAAAAACAAGATTATCCTTCTCCAAAACCACCAAGGACTCGAAGTTGCCTTGTAGAAGGGGATGCTAAGGAAGAAATATTGCAACCACCAGAACCTCATCCAGTGCCGCCCATCTTGACACCTTCTCCCCCTTCAGCTTTTCCAACAGTCACTACTGTGTGGCAGGACAATGACAGATACCACCCAAAGCCAGTATTGCACGTGGTTTCTTCAGAACAGCATTCAACAGACCTCAACAGAAACTATAATAAATCAACAGATCCTCCAGGGAAAAATGAATCAACTATTGAACAAATAGATAAAAACTTGGAGCAAAATTTAATTTTTGAGATTAAGAAAGTCCCTCTCCAAGAGGGACCAAAAAGTTTCGATGGGAACGCACTCTTGAATAGGGGACATGCAATTAAAATTAAATCTACTTCATCTTGTATAATTGATAAAATGTCTAAGCCACAGGAAGTAAATTCAGGGGATCTAAAAGTTGATGACATATCACAGAATTCTTGTGTGGACTGTAGCGCAGCACAGTCAAATAAAGCTCCTATTACTGCACCAGAAGAATCACAGAAGAATTCAGACACATCTCCAAGGCCAGATTGCTTGCCTCTTGATAAAAAAGGGCATGTAATGTGGTCATTTCATGGACCTGAAAATGCCACACCTGATTTATCTGAAGGCAAATCCTCAGATATGCACTGTCAAACTATGAAAACTGAGTTTAACACCAATTCCTACAGCACAAGTTGAAACCTTTGTGGATCATCAAAATAGTTCACCTCTATTCAGAGCACCCCTTAGCTTTACTAATCCTCTTCACTCTGAGGACTTGGATTCAGATGAAAGGAACTCTGATGGTGCTGTGACCAAGAATAAAACTAATATTTCAACAGCAAGTGCCACGGTTTCTGCTGCCACTAGTACTGAAAGCATTTCTACTAGGAAAGTATCGCCAATGTCCATTGCTAGACATGATATGGCAGAAACAATACTTTTGGGTGCTGAAAAAGATGGTGATGTTAGTGAAGATTCACCACCGCCCCTACCTGAAAGAACTCCTGAATCTTTTGTATTGGCAAGTGAACATAATATACCTATAAGATCAGAATGGAATGAACTCCAAAGTCAGGAATGGTCTGAACAAATAGAATCTAAAGGCTTGAAAACCTCTGGAAATGGAAAATGTGATCATCCAGCAGGAGATATTCACACAGAGACTTGTACAGAATGTCCATCTACTTCCAGTGAGAAGAAAGATCAAATAGCAGAGAGTCCAACAGAAGCCACAGATATTGGTTTTGGTAATCGCTGTGGAAAACCCAAAGGACCAAGAGATCCACCTTCAGAACGAACATGATTCAGGGAGCTAAAAGACACTTTAAATTTACTGGAAAATCCAAGTGCCACTGAAAGCCAGATTTATAGTATTCCATCTTTAAAATGTGGGACTAACAGCAGTGTAGATTGTTACCATGATATTACTTTGCTGGGACCATCTACCTGCCTTAGGAAAAAGTATTAAATATGGTTTATTTTGTAACTTCAAGTATTATTGAATTAATTTCTCTTAACCCTGTTACATGCTGCTTGTAGACATGTTAATATAGTAATACTTTTATGATAAATTGAGTTTAAGGACTACTCTTTTGCTGTTTTATCATGTATGCATTATTTTGTATATGTACAGGGCAAGTAGGTGTATAATTTGATAAAGTTGCAGTCATAAAATATTATTAACAGAAGATGTAAGAAATTTCTGCATGGTCTAAATCTTTGTGTACCTTATTTGTAAATTATTTGCCCTGAAGTTTTAGAAAATAGTTTTTGAATTTTAAAAATGCTGGATTTATGCAGCCAGCATTGCAGGTTATCAGAGATCAAAGATTGTAATAATAATACATTTTGTAAATTGTAAGCAAAAAGTTATTTTTATATTATATACTGTCTAATCGTCATCCTAATTGTTCTTGTTTTCATCTAGTCATGGAGATTCAGTAAGTGCCTTGGAACAATATTGAATTCTCTTAGCTTGTGTGTGTTACTTTAATATTTGAACTCAACTGGGATTAGAAGACTATCAAAATATATGTTATGTTTCAGGATATTTGACCTGCCATTAAAAAACAAAACCAATTTTACAGTGCCAAAAAAAAAGAAAGTGAGATTTTTTCCAAACTTCAAAGTCATTAATCTTGTTTTCAATTTTTAGAGTGATAAGTGCAGCAGAGAAAAATTAAACTGAAGATTGTCTTCAAAAAACAATAAGAAATAACACCTGAAGAGTGTCTCTTTGGAATTTTGCTACTCATTTTTCAACATTAAGAATGTATTAGCAGGATGGGGTTGTGGCTCAGTGGTAGAGTGCTCACCTAGCACATGTTAGTCCCTGGGTTCGAGCCTCAGCACAAATAAAAATAAATAAATAAAAGAAATGTATTGTTTCCAATCACAACTAAATAAAGAAATACATAAATAAGTGAAGAATGTGTTAGCTGAATCACATAAAAAGCTAATTGTTTAGGATACAATGTGTACTTTCCCCAAGACCATCATTGTAAAATGCCTCAACACATCTCCATTTCCTGTCCTAAACAGATCATATAACATTAATGCAGAAGAGCTCTTTGAAAATATAAAACATGCTGATACTCCAGATTTATTTTTTTCCTTATATTAATATGAATCTTGATTATCTTTTTGTTGTATTTTTAAAGAGACTACATTTTAGGCATTCAAAATCTTTTCCTTCTATGGATTCATTCTTATATTAAAAATAGTTAATTTTCTTCCACATAATTCTCCAGGTTCACCATATCCTTAAATTTCCTTTGTTCCTAAAATATTTCTGAAAATATCAAGGAAGAGGCTTGTCTTGATAAGTTTAATAGAAAAGAAAAGCAAACCTTCTCAGGATTTACTTTTTTCTTTTCTATAATGTATTAAGGACACCACAGTAGATATATATCCTAAATATATTATTTTATGTATAAATATTTAGAATATATATATGTATTGTAAGGGCTCCTAACCGAAGTATGTTTCCAACTATATAATAGTCAGGTATTTACTCATTTAGAGTTTACACCTGGGTTTAAAGATTTAACATATTCTTATATGAAATATCTTTTATAAACAAAACTACAAATTCTAATAAGAAAGATTTAAATCCCTCCCTGAAATTTTGCTAAAAAAGCCCAAACCCAAACCCAAACCAAAAGCAAAACAAAAAAAAAAAAAACAATAAGAAAGAAAACACTGCTTAGAAAAATCATCACTCAGATGGAGCACCTGACATTGGAGGAATTCTCCCATTTCCTTCATCTATTGAGATGAAGCAAAACTGGGGTGGGAAAGAGAGGAATCATCCCATGGATCAGTGGTGCCTTGGTTTTCTAATTACTGTTTTCACTCTCAAGAGAAATGGAGGTACTGGTTAATACCCAGAGCCAGAACATCTTAGCTGACTTCCACTACCACCTAACAACCAGATGAGAAATGAATTGAGACATATCCACCATTTAACAAGGGCCTAGAACAGACAACCACACAAAATGCACAGATGCCTGAAATGTATACAAAAAGAGCAGTCATTTGTTGAGTGAGTAAAATCTAATAATTGATTAACCTTTTAGATCTTCCTTGAAAGAAAACTAATTCTTAGCTCTTTTACTTATGATTGACACCCACCCTTTTAATTAAAGGGCAGGAGAAGGAAGGAACTTGGAGAGTTATGGGGAAGAGAATTATCATCTATTTTAACATAAAAAAGTATCCATATAAGGAGAATATTTATATTGCCTAAAACACAAGACCCATATTAACACAGTGGAAATATAAATCAGGAACATCAGTATTTTTTTGTTTCCAAAGAGCTTTTTTTCTGTATTAATGTTTTTCGATCAAAATTAGTTATAAGGAATTTTCACATAAACAGTATCTTTTATACACAGGGCCAATATAAACCTTAAATTTTAGAATGATTTTATATTTATTAATTTAATTCTATCAAGTATAAGAATAATATTAAAAAGAAATTTAAAAATTCCAAGTTTATTCATGGAGGGCAAAAACTCCATTGAACATCATAAAAGAGATAATTAAAAATTATTATAATATTAAAATTCTATAATACGATACAATATAATAATTCAAGAATTTACTAAAACTGAAAAGTATAAATTTTGATAAAGGAAAAGAACAACTCATTTTGTTCTACCTTTCCTTGGAGAACTCTGTGGGGAAGTTGGAGGAGGAGACAGCTGAGAAGATGCCTTTGTATTTTATCATCAGCTGGATTCTTGTGACATTCCAAAGTTCCTTCCTCAGTTAGGGAAAGAATTTTCTTTAAAGCTTCTGGAGAGCCAATGCCTATAAAAGAAAAAATAACTTAGGTTATGCATTTTGAAGACAAAAATAAATAGTAATGACTAAATACATTTTTGTGTTAAGATTTACTTTTACAGTCTGATTCATCTTACCTACAATCTAAATGTTCTTTGTGTTACTACTCATGGTACAAACAGATCACCAAAGGCACAAGATACCTGGATTTTTTTCATAAACATGTAGTTTTAGTTGTATGTGTACACAATATCTTTATTTTCACGTGGTGCTGAGGATTGAACCCATTGCCTCACGCACACCAGGTGAGTGTTCTACCTTTGAACCACAACCCCAGTCCTGAGGTTTTAGTTTTGACTGGTATCTACAAGACTACTACAGATTGTTTTTGATATTTTACTTTGTATTTCAAACCTGAAAGTTGTCACTTTTATTCAACAATGAAGAATAAACATACAATTATAAAACATCTGAATTTAGGATGACAATGTCACAGCCAATTTCAACTCCAGTTGTTTCAGCTTTAGGATGGAAACACATTGTAGTGTGGCTGGAAATGTTAGCTGTGGAGAAGTGGAAATGATGGAGAAAAGCAAAGGGGCAAGGGTTAAGAGGAACTTTCTCAAACAGTGAATGAAAGAGCTGTAGGAATTCTGTGCCCTGATACTTAAACAAGCACATGAAAGAGGAGCAGGAGACACCATGTAAAAACACTGTGTCAGAGAGACAATGACAGAAGACCTCAGCAGAGAAGTAGGCCACTGCAGGATCCAGTAGCATGAGGATTTAAAGTGGATCAACATTATTTTTCAGAAATAAAGAAGTCAAATTTTACTTTGAAACAAAATTATTTCATTAATTAGAATGGGGAAAATCCCTCTTATTACCTTTAAGTTACTATTTTATATAACATTGCTTTAAATATATTATACTAAACATAATAAGATGTCAAGTAATATTTCAAGCACATGTAATTTCATAAATCCAAAATGAGCTAAAATATATTGAGTTATTCTGTATAGAAAGTGGGAGAGAGCTTCATATGTAGGCACACATGCATTATATAAAATATGGCTAAAAATCTGTTTTTAGCTAAAAGGAAGACTGATCATCTTCCAAATAAAAATGTCAGCACAGGAGACAGAAGTCAGTCTGCAGGGAATTTAGGAATACATATCTGTTGAGAGCAACAGCAATCAAGACACCTGTAGTTTGATTTTTTCAGATAGGAAGAATGACACAAAATATTTAAAAGAGGACTGATGTCAAGTAAAGGTGTTCTTTTCACACATTCCCATAAAACTCAACAAGACACTCACTGGTCAAGAGAAACAGGGCAAGGATAGAGTCCGTGAGTGTTCCAACACATTAATAATGTCCAACTCACATAATGCAGGAACTCCATTACTGCCCAATAATTTTATCTAAACAAACTCTTTGCTATCCATCCCCTTTTTAAAATTTCTTTAGTTTTATTAGCATTGTTTCCTTCTACCTATATGTAGAAATAGAGAGCCCATCCATTTCATAAAACTTACTTGTTTTACATTCATATAAAGGGCCCAAGTTAGTAGATAAGTTATTTTTAACATTTTTTTTTTAGTTTTAGGTGGACACAATATCTTTATTTTATTTATGTGGTGCTCAGGATTGAACCTAGCACCCAAACATGCTAGGTGAGTGCTCTACCCATGAGCCACAACCCCAGCCTTAGGTGAGTTATTTTCAAAGGGAAAATTAAAAATGTTTTTTGCTGTTTAACATTCAGGCATTAGATGTATTCTCACTGCTCCCAAGTTTCAGAATCAGTGATTTAATAAAAAGAAATCACCTTCATGCCTACCATGCACAAGGCCCAGAGTTCCATCCCCAGTACCATAGTAGAATAAAAAAGAAACATAATCATTTCCACACAGATCACATAGCTGAAAATATTGTGACTATATTTCTACAATTCATTGATTATAAGGCAAAACTAGTTGAAAAATCATATATGAACATAAACTCATTACTAGAAAAATTAAGTTACTAAATGTGTAACTTGTACATTTATTTCCTTATTTTGCCAAGTCAAAAAATGTTATTTAATAATATATTATGTTTAGAAACTGTCTGATCACTGGTAAAAATAAAGTGTACCTTGCTGAGTATTTGTTTAGTTTGGAGATAATAGTCACAAAGACATTCAAGCATGATAGACAAGTTAGTCCAAATAAACATTTTTTTAACTAATCTGAAAATTACAGCAATACATAATACCAAAAAATAAAACAAAGTTGGAATGAACCCAACTACAGGGTGTAAGTATAAAAAAAAAACAAATTTTCAGAAACAATAATAAAACTCACTTTAAGGAAAAGAAAGGGGGGGAATGAGTTTCATCACTTACCAAAAGGTGAGAGATCCTTGTCAGACACCTTGTTCCTTAAAGTATCGAGGACCACAGTGGGAACCTGCAGTCTGTGGTTGAACTTATGTGGTTGGGGATGTTCCTTCTGCTGTGACTATGTCCTAAGAGCCACTTGTGAGGTCTTGGATACAATAGGATTTTTGTTACCAGGATTCTTAGGCACTGGAAATTGTTTGGTTTGAAATTATTACAAAAAATTTAAAATATTAGCAGCTATGTAGAAGATAATTGTAGAACTACAAGAGTCTTTTCTGATTTCAGAATACTAAAATACCCATCTCTCCTAGCTGTTACTTATAAAGGCCAGAAATTGAGAGGGGGGACCTTAGTTACAGAAAATGAGAAAGCACTGGCAGGATAAAGGTATTTAATTAAGGAAATTAGTAATCTTGAGGAAGATGAAATAGGAAAACACCAAGTAAAAAAATAGAAAGGTGTATGGTTTGTGTCCCCTGAATGGGGTAAAAACTGCAACAGGAAAATCACCAGGAATAATTTTGTAAAATGACATTCAAAACTATTGGACACATCTGAGCTAACTTTTAATTTAATAAATTCTACAAACTGTAACCTATTGACTATCAAATTCTTCTATAGAGAATCATATATGTAAGCAAATAATGAACAATTGCTTATGTATTACACTATGCAAAAAATTCCATGGTAGAAAAAAGGCAAACCAGTTTATTGGGACAATTAAATGTTGTGCATGTAGAATCTTAATATCTAAACAATTCAATGTCATGTTCTTCCCTCATGTGACACACTCAGAAGCTTGGTATAAGGAAAGAAAAGTAACTCTTCCAAGGTCACATTGTTAGTCAGTGTTGTAAGCAGGATTTGAAATCAGAGCGCTCTCCCTGAATAGAACAAGCTCTTCACCATGACATAAAGTTCCTAACTGTGAATCTTCTAAATTAATCTATTTAACATTTAAATTCTGTACAACATTATTTTTCACATGTTTACATACAAGGCACAAAATTGTTCTAAATGAAAAATGCCTTTGTTTAGTGTGCATTGATTGAGACTAGCCCAAGGAATTCTACATGCTAGTCAAGCGCTCTACCACTGAGCTATATTCTGAGGTCCTTCTTTTTTTAAAATATCTATTTTTTTAGTTTTAGGTGGACACAATATCTTTATTTTATTTTTATGTGGCGTTGAGGATCGAACCCAGCACCCCGCACCAGGCGAGCGTGCTACCAAATGAGCCACATCCCCAGCCCTGAGGTTCTTATTTTTTATTTTTAAGAAATGCATCTCTCTTTGTTATCCAGACTGGCTTAGAATTCCTGGGCTTATGATCTTCTCCCCTAGTCCTCCTGTGTAGCCAGGACTAACTACACATGTGATCTATCAAGCCTGGCTCATCATTAGGCCAACCTTTTAAAATGCTGAGACCTACACCTCAGGCTAAGTTGTGGCCCACTCGGTGGTAGAATTATTGTTTTAAATAACAGCTGAATATGTGTCTGGGAACCATATAGGCTGTGGATATACATGACAGTACAACATCCAGTCCTGTGCTCTCTGACCTGTGAGGCCCCAACCCCTCAGGTTGCACATTGCTTTGTGAGTATTTTGGTAAGAAAACAAGCAATGCAAATTTGAACTACATCTGCCCATGTGTCCTGTAAATGAGTACTGGCTGCAGTGGAATGAAACCAAACAACATGAGTATGTCCATCGTCTTGTCCTCCATACACTAACTCAGCTGGACACAAAGGCTTCATCAAGGACAGGGGAAAGGTTATGCACTTGAGAACTAGAAACCTACTTGTCTATACTGGGCCTTATCCTGTCACCATGCATGTCACTGCACAGGAAACAAACACACATGGCAGTCAGAGTCTGCAACCATTTCCAGAAAAACTCATGTGTGTTGGTTGCTGGCTCACACTGCAGAGACATCACGTGAAGACTCTCCTCATCCATCTCCAGCTCCAGATTGGACAGGTACTGCTTCACATTTAGAACTATCAGCCCATCTTCATAAAGCTTTTTGGTGTTGATTAAGGAACTTCAGCATGCCCACATTTTAGGACCATCTGTCTGAGCCACCTCCAGCACTGTTGCATTTGTTCTACCCTGGCTGAGAGACCTGAAGGATGGAAAGGTCCTTATGCAACTCACTTGAGCATGGGGTGATTTTATCTATTTGAAACTTCCAGAAACTATATACGTATTCTACATTTGAAAGGTCACATGCCTCATTCCCTAAGCAAACTGTTAAATGGATCAAAGAATATTGCAGATAATAAATCGTCTTTTTTGTTGTTTAAAAGGAATTACACACAATACATACAGAAAAATGTGTTTGGCACTCATTCTGATTCAATTAGGAAATTCTAATATTTTCCTCTACAGAGCATTCAAATGTTTATATAGAAGACAGTGAACAATTATATAATAAAGCTCATGCAAGAATTCAAGGCTATAATCATTAAGCCTTGTATTATCTTTAAATCTCCTAAAAATGGTGTTTTAAAGATTCAAATAAAATTAGCTCCACTATTCTCAATTTTTTTCATATTCCTTGGGTTGAATGAGATGAGTTTTTATAATAATATAATAAATCAGTTAATATAACAATCATGCAAATGTGATAATCTACACACATAAACTGTTTAGCACATGAATTGTTAAAAATCATTTTTTAAAATATTGTTTTATATATAATGGAAACTGTATTTCATTAACCTGTAAACATATGATTTTAACTCTGTGGGCACCTGTTACTTTATTCATATGTACTAAAATATCTCTGCAGTAGTATTTTAATTGCACAATTTAAATATTTTCTAATATTCTCCTTCCCTTCCCCTCCTTTGGGCTCTCCTAATTTCAAGGCACAGATTATATTAATTTTTTTTCTGAGAGCCTGGAATTATGTCTGGCCACAGTTCCCCAAATAATCATGAAACATTTCACAGATCTCATGGATCATGAATTCAAAAGCACAGGCCCCAACAGATTAAATTTGAAGTCAGTTTGACATCTAAAATTCTGTTAGGGAAAGAGATTTCAAACAATGCAAATTGTCCAAAAATATACCAGGTAGGAAAATAATGCAATGAACTGAGCAAGAACTATGTGTGGCTATGCAAGTTTTCCACCACTTATCCCAAACCCTTCTCCCATTTCTTCTTCCTTTATATGAGAGCCATGGAGATTGAAGCACAGGTTCAGAAATAGACAAGGAGATCACATATTCAGAAATAAAGGTCTAAACTTCTTCATAAGCCCTTTTACAAGTCCACAAACATTAAACTGCATAATCATCCCACACACACCACCTTACTAGACACATTTTTTTCTGGTTGAAAAGACAAACATATTTATTTTTGTTCTAGAAAAAGATTGACTTATTTTGTTTCCTAGTCATTTTTTACTAAGGTGACAACTAAATCTATCATGTGAATAAGGAGACAATACTGTTTGGGATATTTACATATTTACAAGAAAGTGTTCTAAAAATAAGGAATAAATATATATGATTCATGTTCACTTAAAAATAGTTGAAAGACAAACTTTTTATGAATAGTCAAAATTACACATGATGCCAAGTTAGACATCTACTCCAAATGAATTTTTGATGGTGATTCTTGGTACATCCTAATATAATGTCTGCAATTCTGCAGATATAAATATGTAAAATTTCTTCATTAGTATGAAAACTCTAAGCTTAAGCTCTCTAGTCCCATATGTGCCACTGGAGGTGAATCTCTCACTGAGTCCTGAACATGAGACCTGGGTCAATGTTAAGTGAAGCCATTCAGTCAACTTGCCAGATCTCTTTTGCAATCATCCTTAGCTTCTCAAAGCTGACCAGCCTATTTAGGTTTGAATTGCTTCCTGTAATTGGCAAAGAAGAAAATGGAAATCACATGGCATCTATTATATACTGCTACAAGTGAAGGTGGAACTCCCCTACCTTGCATTTACCTTCAGGAAAAAATGTGAGATCCTTCTTGATAACTGGGAATAGAGAAATTATGGGAGGTTGCAGGTTTTGACTTTTGAGGACATCGCATTATTTTGCCATGTTCCTGGAAGGGTCAAATAGGTCTTGGAGATCCTGAAATAGCTTTTCATATTTATTGGGAAGTTTTTCCCAGGTTGATCCCATTCTTGCCACTGGTGCCAGGTTTAGGCCACTGAGAGAGGAAGAAAGAAAAGAGGGATGCATGTAAATGTTCTCTTCTGAAATGGATGAAGCAAAACATTGCACTGCTTATTTACTGACAAATACATTTGCATGGATGCTTTCCATGGCTGGCAATGTATAGAGTCGTGCAGAGGAAACTTGGGTAATCCTGGGTGATGAGAATGCCAGATAGAAGCAGAGTCAGGGCCAAGACTGTGGGTTGGATTCTTCTTCCCGTTATACTCCCCTGATCTGTTTATTATCTGCTAGAGTGTAGGTCCCACAAGTCCTCAAAGGGCTGTGAGTATGAGCTCAGCCCCTCCTCCATAGTGCTATTGGAAGTTGATAGAGGGTGTCTTTAAGAGGAGGGATTAGAGAGACGTCTTAGGTCACTGAAATATATCTAAAATTTGATGCTGGGACCCTGAATTCTTTCTTTATCTCTTTTTCCTGTCTGAGGCATGAGGTAAGTAGCTTTATTCCACCACATGCACCTGTTTTCCCCAACACAGGCTAAAAGGCAACAGAGGCAAATGACCACCACCTGAAACCTCGGAAACTGTGAGGCAATATAAACCTTTCCTCTGTATAAAAAGCTTCTTAGCAACATTGTTACAACAATGAAAGCTGAGTAGCAAACCATCAGCAAAACCTCTAGAATACAAGTTTTGTTGCTTTTCCTCCAATTAGAACAGTGTTTGGCTCACAGCAAGCATTTAATAAAACAGAGTAGGAAAATGTTCTCCAGTAAGAAATTAAAACAAAAGACACAATAGTCATGACACCATGATCAAACTCTCATCAGATAAAAATGATTAACTTTACAGTCATATTTAACATTAAAATAACTATTTTTTTCATTTGCAATTTCTACTAGGTTTGATCTAAGCACTTAAAGGGGAGGAAAATTAACATTTATTGTGATGCAGCTCCATGCTCTCCAATGGAATTTCACATACATCATATCAAATAATCTTGATAATTCCTTGTGTTATTATTATTTTAAAAGGAGGTTAATTGATGTTCCCAGCAGCTCAAATAGTTTTCACACAGTCCAAGATAAAAAAAATAAAATGTGATGGATTTCAAATGTCCAATCTCCAAATCAACATATGGGAGGTTCTTGAAGGTAAGGATTAAGAATCAGATAAAATAACTGTTCACTGAGAGTCAATGACAATCTAGATTACCAGAATGGTATTAAAAACCTCAGTCATTTATAAACTATCATGTCTTATAAAATCATATGATATCCCCAGAGGGAGATGATTTCTAATCTGTAACATAAACTGAATCTGAAGACTGATATGTGCTCTTACCTGATGATTGCAAACATTGAGTTAAAATTCTTGCATTCCCTAAGGTGCAATGCTATCTTGATAAAATTCTTAATGAGCTTCATCCTCTTTAGCTGGTTTGTCTCTCAAAGAATTTCAGATGCCACCCAAAATGTCTCCTGGTTAATGACTTCTACAAATTTCTTCAGGTTGTGACAGCTGGATTGTGACTTAAGTTTAAATAAGTCCTCTATATATTCAGTAGGCTCGATGTTGCAGAAGAGTTCAAAACTTCACATGGAGAGCTGGGTGGCAACTTCCACAGTACTGAGCTGGAAAAGGAAAACTTGACCCTCTAGGAACAATTCCTGAGCATCCTCATCTGAACAAAGCACTTCTGTCTCCATGTTGTTTTTCAGATAATACCTGTGAAAGCAGAAGTGTGTTAGATGTAGTCCAGCCTAAGCAGAAGCCTCATGATATCTGTAAAATGTAATCCTACTTTCTAGGGTAAGCTTGACAGAATACAGAATTGAAACCTGGAAGAGCTCTGTTTACCCTTGATGGAAAGTGCAGTTGCTGAATCCATTGGTAGAAAACAGAACCCATAAGTCAGAAAAGGACAAGAACAAATTACTTGGGATTTCATTATTACTGACTGAGATACTTTTTCAACATTCCTTTTCTGCTTTCTAAACCATTCCATCCTTTCTTCTATGGATGAGAGAAAATAGTTATTTATAAATTTAACAAAAAGTTCAGGCTCTATGTGTGAGCAGAAAAAGTCATATCAGGGACATTACTCCATTTTGCAAGAATAAAAAGAAAATCTGACCATTGAGAGGCCCAAATTAGATCAGTTCAAGATCATTTAATTTTAAAAACATCCCCAAGAAACCTAACAGCTATTCCTTCATGTGATCTTATGACAACAACCCTAAAACAGAACTCAGAGCTAGTCCATCTCATTTTAAGCAACTTATTGAAAACAGCATTTAGTTATTTGCTATTTCCTATTTTCTCCCTTCATCCCAGCCTCCTTCCTTCCTTCATTCTTGGGAGGGCAGATGTTTTCTCTAATTAAAATTCTGTAAATGAAGAAAGAGTGGAAGTCCCATTAAGCTGGACTTGTGCAAATTTCACAAAATATCTATGGCAGATAACAATGCATACTGGGCTTTTGACATTCACAGATAGAATGCTCTCCATTTTGATTACACATTAAGCCCATGACAGAGATCCACATATATATTTTTTGAATAATGAATGTGAATCATGAACTTGCAGCTCGATAGTGATCTGAAGAATTCCACCATGATTACAAATATATCAGTGTACATTCAAATTATAATTGAGAAAAACCAACTTCCTAAAATAAAACTATTTACTACTGTTGAGGTTGGAAATAAAACTGAAGATTACGAACATTATAGTTGATAGCTATAAAACAAATTTTGAGCAACGTCAATGGTAGTTTAGATCTATAACAAGGAAAATTTGAGCACAACAGAACCGTCCAGAAGAAAAATGGAATAGTGTTATTTTTGTGAAAACTCAATTTTCAATCTGTATTGGATCTAGTAATTATTTGAGATCCAAGACCTAACTACTTCTTTCCAACTTCTAGTTAGTTGTGGTTTGAAAGTAAAATTACATATCCACAATAACAGAAATGTCACTGAAAAGAATGACAAAATCAGCCCTGCCTTCTTCCATGTACCATGGGGCACAGGCACTTATACAACAATCAACCAAACTCTGTAGCAACTGAAATTTGGTTCCAGCATTCAGGGGTGTTTTCTGT
The DNA here is from genome assembly GCF_052094955.1 of Ictidomys tridecemlineatus. Lineage (NCBI taxonomy): Eukaryota > Metazoa > Chordata > Mammalia > Rodentia > Sciuridae > Ictidomys > Ictidomys tridecemlineatus. The sequence continues at coordinate 390,609 of NW_027520970.1, forward strand.
AGTGTAAAGCACAATGATTGACTGGACAGAGTTATTCTACCAAATACACTGTCGTAGATATCTCAGCCTAAAATAACTAAGTTCCTTGAAAATCAGGTCTGGGGGAGCATGATGATTGAAAATGATTAGAAGCACTGTTTGTGAATGCACACATATAAATAGGAGGAAGCAGCGGGCTCTACTCTGCGACTGCACCTCAAGTTCCTTCTGTTTTATCAGCAGGTATTCTAGAGGGCAAGCCATGGGGGAGGTTACAAAATCACCCTCATGAATGGACACCAGAGGCTCTGGGGCAGTTTCACAAAGATGGAGGTGACACCTCAAGGAAGCCCCTGCCACACATGTAGGGCCTCTGTGCTGCTGCTGCTGCTGCAGCTGCTGCTATGGCATCTGCTGCACCAGGGCTGCTGCCTGTGGGCCTCCCTACATGTACCAGGGCACGTACCAGGGCTGGTGGGCAGGCGCAGAGGGTTTGCTTGCTGTGCCCTTGTTGGTTCTGCTCTTGGTGAAGGCACTGAGCTCTTGTCACTGTCTCACGCGACCCTGATGTTGGCAAGGTGGGCTGCAGCACATAGAGTCCCCTCCCTACCCACATCAAGCTGTGGGACTCCTCTAAAAGGCAGCGAGGACCAGCCCTGGGCCTTCCACCGCATGAGTCCATCCAGCATCCAAGCACCCTGTACACCCTGAACTCAGGCCATCCTTCCCACTTCACTTCATTTCCTGTTTGCCTAATTCCTTCCAGGAAGGTCACCCTGCTGGATGATACTTCCTGTTAGAATTATAAACATATAATTCTATTCCCAGAGAGACCGCTCCAGGGTCCTACTCAGCCAACACCTGTCAGGGTGCCAGTGGGTTCTGGAAGTACAAGGCCAAAGGGCAGGGTTATTCAAGTTGCTCACTGCACAAAGTCCCCCAGCCAACACAGTAAACATCACATATTATATCTGTCAATGTTACAAAGTTAACAATTTCCATAACTGTCATGCAACATTATCTGTCAATGAGGATGATAGAATAAATAAGAACAAATATTTTTAGAGTCATTATATTGAACTCCTTATTCACCATTGGAGGTTCTCCTCATCTGCTCCTGTGGATGTGAGATTCGATCTGATGGGGTTTCTTACTCCTACAACAGCTTTGCTACTGCGTGCTCCCTTTGTGCTGTCGAATAATTTTTTTTCCTTCTTTTTTTTTCTTTTTGGCATCCTAGGGATTGAACCCAGGGGTGTTCTACCACTGAGCAACATCTCAGACCTTTCTATTTTTTTTTTTTTGAGACAGGGTCTCCACTATGCTGCCAGGCCTGGCCTGGAATTTGCCATCCCACCTCAGTCTCCCAAATTGTTGTGATGACAGGCGTGCACAACCTCACCCTGCTAATTACATTTTTGTATGTTGTAGGTTCAACAATACAATTATATATTGTTCTATGCAATTGCTTTTTTAAATAAATTAAGAGAAGAAAGGAAAATACACTTTTAGAGTGTCTTTTCTAATTACATAATTGCCTTTGTCAGATTCTTTCTTTTTTTCTGTGGACTTGAATTGCTGTGTGGGGTCACTTGCTTTCAGCTGGAGGGAATTTCTTTAGCAGCTCTTGTCAGGCAGGTCTGCCAGCCACACAACCTCTGGGTCTAGGATATTTGTGGACGGCCCACCTTCATTTGGCTGTGTCTCAGATGTGAAGCTGACCATGTTTCTATTTGAGCATGTCATTCACTGCCTCCTGGGAGTGAGAGCTTCTAGTTCTGGTGAATATGAGCAGCTTTTCTTCTGCTGGTTTCTGCTCTCTTCTTTGTTTTTCAGTGGTTTAATTCTGATGGGTCTGCTGGGGCTCTCTTTGCACAGGTCCTACTGGGTGTCATTGAGATGAATGGTTTTCCTCAAATCTGGGAAGTTTTCTGCCATTATTTCTTCCAATATTTTTCCAGCTTCTTTCCCATTCTCCTTTCAGGCCCTCTTATCACGTGGTGCACTTAATGGTGTCCCCATTCTCTGACACTATTTCTTCTCTGAGAGATTATGTGAACTGTCAATTTGTGTTCAGATTCACAGATTCTTTCTTGTGCAAGTTCAAATCCACCATTGTGTCCCTACAATGATTTTTTTTTTATTTTAGTTATTGTACTTCTTACAAATTTTCATTGGATTCATTTTTCCCCTTCCTGTCTCTGTTGGTATTCTCTCTTCAATGACACATTTTCTTCATACCTTCTCTTACTTCCTTAAGTGGAGTTTGCTTTAGTTACACATGTATAACACTGCTTCAGTCTTTGCTAATTTGACATCTGGGCCCTCTCATGAGCAGTTTCTGTCACCTGCTTCTAATACTGCTATGCATGGATGACACTCTACTGCTTCTTTGACCCTCTTCTATGGTAGTTTCTTGTTAAAAATTGATCATGTTCGTTTATGTATCACAGTAACTCTAGATGCTGAGTCCCTTCATTCATTCTTCCCTGGGCCTCAATTTCCTGTTTATTTATTTTATAATTTAGCTGGACCATGGTAGTGGAAACAGTTTCTCTTAGTGTGCAGCCTCTGATGTTGATGCTCAGTAATTACAGCCTGGGGCACACAAACCATGCCTAGGGAAGACAGCAGGGCAGATCTCCAAACCCTGGCTCAAGCGATCCCCTGGGCTGAGCTTCCTCTGGACTCTCCTTGCTGAGTCTCTCTGCAGGTCTCACTTCCAACTGTTAATTACTACTAATGGCCAGATGACTGCTCATCTGTTTTTGGCAATGCCCTGGAGCAATTAAATTCATGTGCCTCTGCAGGGTGGTTTTGAGACAAGTTTTTCAGGTGTGACACTAAGATGACCCTTTTGCTCTGGCTCTCCTGGTGAATACCTAGCTGGACTGTGGTCTAGCCTGTTCTTGTGAAGTGATGAGTGTCCTCTTAATTGCTGGCCACCCAAATCTCCAAGCCTTCTCAGTGCCTGCAGACTTGACTCTCACCACACTCTGTCCTGATGAAGTCAGTTCCCTTGGGCAGAGCTTCAGAGACTTTGTTTTCCTGGCTGCTCTCCCCCTGGCCAGAATTCAGCATCACTACTGCCTGGGCTGGGCTGTGGTCCAGGTGGGGAGAAGTGCTGTGGCCTGCCCCTACCCTGGGAATGCAGCAGTCTTCAGCTGGAAGTCCAGGAAGGGATCTCTGTCTTGGCTGCACCCACCCAGAATGGAGCCCCTGTCACAATGCAGCAGGTGTCAGCAAGGAAGACAAGGGAGAATCAGGCTGAGGATGAATGCCAGAGTCTCATTTTCCTTATTATGCCTTAGTAGATTTTCTTGATTCAATGGGTTTTTTCATTCATTGTACATCTGAGGACAATTTCCAGATATTTCAAGTGGTTGTTTTAAATAATTTGCCACAGTTGCAATAGCTTCACTAGGGAGAGGGTCCACAGCCATCCTGGAGGCTATCTTAGGTACACATTGTTTTCAGAGTTGCATAATTTTACATCCTTCTTTTTTCACTTGGCTTAATGCTTTTCCACATTATTACAACCTCTAAAAATGTCATTTCTGATTATTGCACAACAGCCTACCAATGTGTGTTGGGCCATCCTTTCACAAACTTCAGTTTAGAAGAGTTTCATGTTTACAGCAAAGTTGAGGTAACAGTGCAGATTTTCAGTGTATCCTGCACCCAGTATTAGCTATTACTGACATCTTACATTAATCAATGGTTTGCTTTTACTTTTTTGCTTTGTTGAGTGATGCTGTGATCATCTTGCTACATACATGGCTGTTTGTATTGTTGGCTCTTGGACTAGATTTTTTTCAGAAATAAAATCACCCAATCAAAGCACTTTAGAATATATTTGACTATAACATCAAAGTCTCTTAACATAGGTCTATTGTCAAATTCTGCTAGTGTCTGAGTGGTCATTTAAGTTATAATTTCTAGCTGGATGCAGTACGCACACCTATGCATGGTCCCAGTTTCTCAGGAGGCTGAGGCTGGAGGAACATGGGTGAGAGGCCAGCCCGGACAACTTAGCAAGATCATCTCTCATAATAAAAAAATTTTTAAAGTGCTGTAAAGTAGTTCATTGGTAGTGTGCCCCTGGGATCAATCCCCAGTACTTGAAAAACCAAAACAAAGCTGTGATTTCTAGATTTGCTCAGGTAAAAGGTGTGCCTCTTCAGAATGGCTTCTAGCAAAAGGACTGATTGTGGTCCTTGGCATGAGATGATCTTGACAGAACAGGCCAACCTGTTCATGCCTAATCATGCTGTCGCGACCCCTCGCCTGCAAGGGAAACACGACACAGGATTCTTCTTTCAGCAGTTTACTCAGGACCTTTGAATCATGATGAGAAAACAGGAACAAGAGAGCGAGTGGTAGGTCTGCCCTAGCTTAAGTACCCAGCCCCGCCAATGAACTAGCACCACGTGGAAAAGTCTAATAGGTACAGCGCAGTGGAAGCAGGCCAGAGCCCAGCCCCACAGCCTTACAAGGAGTTGTTTACTTCTAACAACTCTAACCGCTAACGAAGCGGAAGCAGAGACCAGCGCCATATTCAGGGTGCGGTCGCTGGCTCCCAACATCATGCCAGTCACCCTCAGCGATGCAGCAATTCAGACTAAATATATTAAAGGGCATTTTCCAGTTCAACCACAAATAAAACATCAAACAATTTTTATGCCAGTTCAACTCTCTGTGGTAGAATGTTCATCTACACCAATGAGTCTCGGGTATGATTCTCCAACAAGCAGAATTTCTGGCCTCAGGAGGTCAGAATGTCAGAGAGCAAGGGCTGATGCTAATGTGCAGGTGTGGAGGTCAAACCTCAAACCATAAAACCTGACATGCTTAGGAGTCAGATATAGCCCCAGAGCTTGTGTGTGTATGATGCCAACCTTTTACCTTTTCCCAATGAATAAGATAAATAATGAAGAAAGGATGTGAGATTCACTTCATGATAATCATTTGGGAGTGATCTGATAAAAAAAAGGATGTAATACATCATTAATGTTACAAACCCACTTTTTGATATTCAGGTCTGTCTGCTTTTGACTGCAGGGGGGTTGCTAGGGCTCAGAGTACAGAGCAGGCAAGCTCGATGTACTCTTTGAACTGGGATCTGAGAGCAAGGTCTTGGTACTTCCTCTTAATCTCCTGTCAGGACCAACTCCCATGAAGTAGAGACAGACATGCTGGAAAGTCCCTGCCATTCATGTCTTAAACTGGAGACCAGAGTAGCCACTGGCCACAGCCCACAGTGGGTGACACTTTGGTTGCAAGGAACTGTGGTTACACATCTTTGAGATGGTGCCTTCCTCCACCCACCCCCCAGCAGTGATAAGACTACAAGGGTAACAACTTAGCTTGCAGGCCCTCTTATAAGTGCCTGGAGTGCAGTGTAACTCCATGTATCTGTTACCTTCCATCTGGATGGCCAGTCCATTGCAGAAGGTAGGGTGTTGGGATCCACTGTTCTCACGTTGCCCTCGCTTTCCCTTTAGATCTGTGAGTGTTTGCTTTATATGTTTAGGTGCTCTGATGTTGGGTGCAATGAGTACTTAAAATTGTCATATCCTGTGGCTGTACTGGCTCCTTTATGACTAGACAATGATCGTCTTTGTGTTTTTTTATAGCTGGTGAGTTAAAGTCTATTTTATCTTATGTAAGTGTGTTCCTCCTGCACTTTCCTGGTTTTTATTTGCATGAAATATGCTTCAAAGTGTAAGGGACCAAGCCTAATCCTAGCACCTGAGAGCTTCTTTAGAGTTCAAAACCTCTGCCTTCTCCCTCAAAATAGTCCCTTGAGAGGAGGGATGATGGTTGACCTGGGGCAGGCAGAACACACAGGGGGCTGAGCCTGAGCCCCCCAGGGAATCTTCCTCACCATCCTGAGCTAGAGGCTAAGGAGTGGGCAAGATAGGAGTTGGCCTGGATCTAAAGAGAGGAAATGGGAAGTGAGAAGGGACCATGACACTTGGAAGAGAAGCCTAGCAAGGCCAGAGAAGGGCCAGGCACCCTTTCCTGAAATAAACTGGAGCCAAATTTCTGATTGGTGGCTAAGGTGAAAGAGGGAAGAATATAGGTGTCTAGGAGAGCTTGTGCATGGGAACCTCACTTCTGAGTGAGGAGGAACCCCACTCCTGGGGTTGGCAAAGCGAACAGAATAGCTTTAACAGGTATAGCATCCACCCCTGCCCCAGAATTTAACAATTACTAGGAACCACCCAAAAAGGGCTTGAAATTCTTATTGTAATCCGAAGTGCCTTCTGGTGCTTGCCAATCTGGGATAAAAGGGTGCTTCATCAGCAGGTGATCTAGTGCCAAATCCCCACTGTGTAGCCATCAGACTCCTGACCCCACAGTGCTCCTCTTCCCACTATGATTCCCTGGAGGGATCAGAAAGTCTTCCAGAGTGCCCTTCAAGGGAGCCTGACGCACTACCTGAGTCCTCCTCCAAAGTGAGTGCTCAGTCTTCCCTGCAAGCCAGAGAGAACAGTCTCCACAGAGGGCCATCCACAAGCAAAACTCTTCTGGAACACCCTGTGGCTCTGAAAGAAGAAGCCAGTAGCCCTCTGTCATTGTTTTGCTTGATCTGGAGACCAGATGAAATTAAGATATTGAGGCAAAAGAGCACTCTGGAATTCAGACCCAGACAGGTCAGAATGTACTATGATCTTATAGACACAAATACACACCATGCAAACTGGCATTCCTAATAATGGCCTTTGGTAAACAGCAGTGTGCTATGGTGCTCGAGGGGTTCATTGTGGCTTTAAAAATAAGACACATTATATAACTTGCACATGCAATTTTTCTATTTCTCCCCTTAGAGCTAATCTTCACAGATTTTCAGAAATGATAATGATTATTGTTCACTCTGGAAGCTTTTGCCTGGGAGAAGACAGCAGAAGGAAACTTCGGAATATAACATTGGCCCAGTACATGGATTCAGGAAGTGCTACCTATGACCTAGCTGGACCATGGTGCAGTGAAGGAAGTGGCTGGTGGAGGAGAGGGTGAGTGAGGAATAATTATTGAAGGGTTATGAGCAGGGCTAGGGAGCTACTCACATTCCTGGAAGATCAAGATGGATAAAGTCCCATGATGAAATCACTCTACATGGGTAGAGGGGGAGTCACTGGGAATTTAATCCAGGGGAGCTTTACTATATAGCTATATCCCAGCCCTTTTTATACATTTCTTTTTTTTTTTTTTTTGGCGGGGGGTGGGTGCTACTGGGGATTGAACTCAGGGGCACTCTACCTCTGAGCCATAACCTCAGCCCTATTTTGTATTTTATTTAGAGACGGGGTCTTACTGGGTTATTTAGTGCCTCATTGTTGCTGAGGCTGGCTTTGAACTTTCAATCCTCCTGCCTCAGCCTTCTGAGCCGCTGGGATTACAGGTGTGCATCACTGTGCCTGGTTCCTTTTTTTACTTTTTATTTTGAGACAGGATCTCACTAAGATGCTTATGGCCTTGCTGGGTTGCTGAGGCTGACCTTGAACTTGCAGTCCTCCTGTCTCAGCCTTTTGAGCCACTGGGATTACAGATGTGTGCCACCTACACCTGGATTACTTTACATTTTTTTAAACTTTATTGAAATTTATTTTTTGCTTAAAAATAAATGTTTAACAGGGCATGGTTGTGCACTCCTGTAATCTCAGTGACTCAGGAGGCTGAGGCAGGAGGATCACAAGTTCAAAGCCAACCTCAGCAACTTAGCAAGGCCTTAAGAAACTCAGCAAGACCCTGTCTCTAAAAAATATATATAAAAGGGGGGCAGGGACTATGTCTCAGTGGTTAAGTGCCCCTGGATTCAATCTCTGGTACAAAAAATACATAAATAAATAAGTATTTAAGCAAGTCAAATAATGCACGGGCATATCACAGTCATTCCTTTTTTCCTTCCATATTGTCAGTGTTCTCCAGAGAAACAGAACCATTAGGATGTATGTAGAGATGTATGGAAGAGGTCTGGGATGTAGCTCCAGGGTAGAGTGCTTGCCTGGCATGCTGGAGGCCTTGGGTTCAGTCCCTAGCACCTCAACAACAACAAAAACAAATACATAAATAAAAGCTGCTATGGAAACTGACTGCACAAACACAGAGGCTGAAAAGTCCCACCATGCTCCAGCCACACTCCAGAGAACCAGAAGTGAGCGGTGTGATCCAGAGCCCAAATGCCTTCAAATCAGAACTGGGACCCAAGGCCTGAGGACCAGGATGTCTGAGACAAGAGCAGATGGACGTCCCAGCTCAATAAGCGAGAGTAAATTTGTCCTCCTCTGCTCTGTGGGCATGGGGATAGTGGCCCTCTGTGGATCATATGATGCCCAGCCACATGGGTGAAGGCAGATCTACTGAGTGAGCTGCTAATCTCTTCTAGCAATATCCTCACAGACATACCCTAAAATAATGGTTTATCAACTATCTGGATATCTCTTGGCCTCATCAAGTACATGTACAATTAACCATTTTGAGTTTGCCATTTTCTCTGTTTTTATTTAAACATACCGAATAATATTCAGATAAATTGGAGTTTGTCCAAAAGACAGTTATGATCACTGGATACTGATATTTGTATCTCCAGGGCCAGGAAAGCAAACATACACCAGTCCTCGGGGCTGTGGCCAATCACAAAAGCTCTCATGTCATGCAATCCACTGTTCTCAGAAGCTTAACTGTTGCCTCATCCTTTCTGTGAGCAAACCCATGAGACTGGCATTATTATCATTCCCACTTTACAAAAGAGAAGACTGAGGCTGATAGCAGTTAAGTGGTTTGCCCTTTAACCATGAGATCTGGGAGGACAGAAACCCCGATGTTTTGTTCATCACAATATCCTCAGTGCCCAACACAGTGTCAGGCACAAGTTGATCTCAATCGATAAATTTTGGCTGTCCAGGTCCACATGGGGAGCAATCGTCAGGTCAGGTTGGAACCATGTTCTTCTGACCCTTTAGCTAACACACTGCATTGGCAGTGATAGAGATTTTTGCATTGTGGGGGCTCCCCTTACCCCATGGGAACCACACTGAAGTTGCTCTCTCTGAGCTTGTTCAGACAGGAGGCTGGTGTCTCCTAGGCAAGGCAGGTAGCCTTAGACCCAGGGTAGAGCTCCATCTTGGCAGAACTGCCACAGTTTCGTTCCCTCTAACATCCTTGTGAAAATGACTTTGTATTCAGCAAGTTTACAAAGGAAGACAGGCAGGAAGGCTTCCAGGAGCCTGGTCAAGGGTCGGTGCTTCATCTTGGCTGATTGAACAAATGGATGGAGGAGTGTTCCAAACACCCGTGGCCAGGACATTCACTGCAGCTCTCAGTTTACTCCCTGAACAATGGCAGGGTGACTGTAGGAGAGGACACTGAGGTTCAGAGGCACAGAGACTGTCCAGGGCCGAGCCTGTGTAGTCTGAATGCCAGACCAGAGCCTCTCCCTAGTCAGCACTCCATGAAATTCCTTCCCTCCTATTTACCTACCCCAGCGTGTGAGCCCACAGGGTCCCCAGGGCCATCTGTTTGCTGCTAATTCCAGCCCCTACCTCTTTACATCTCAACCTGAAGAAAAGGCAACCTAAAAAATAGGAAAGATGCGTGCAGGAGCTGGTTTCCCAGAATGAGGTTGCTAACAACGACCCCCAAGTACACGTCTATCGGTATAATTTTTTGTAGCAAAAGTTTTGAGTAATATTGAAGTCACTGAGCTTAAAGGAGAAAAAAAGGTCTTGGCTGGGAGAAGGAGGAGCAGGTACACAGAAGAGCTCCGTGACTGAGGACAAGGAGTAGAGACAGCTGAACACTGAAGGAAGAAAAAAAAGCTGTGTTCAGATGGGCTGGGGTCATGGAGGAAGAGTCCTCCCTGAAGGAGAAACTTAGGCACCGGAGGCTGCGCCACATGCAGAAATCTGCAGAGGTTCAACAGGAAGAGTACCTCGCTGAAAATGCAGGCGGCCCAGAATGCGAGACACAGGCAGTGCAGCCATGCAGGTGGCTCTCTGAGAAGTGGGTCGGGAGTGTAAGGTGGGCAGGTGACCATCTGAAACATTCTGAGTAGCAAGATCAGTTAGGAACTTCAGCAAGGGCAGTTATGGGGAAGGTGGCCTTTCCTGAGACAGGTTGGACAACAACAGTGTTACTATGTTCACATTGACTCACGCTCAGCTATTGCTGCAGGCAGAGGAGCCCAGCCAGGAGGGAAAAAAACACCTTGTGCTGTGGGATTCTTTTGTTTGTGTGCTTGTGTTCATTGTAAGTGCTGCCTGAAACCCACTCATTAAAAACAACCAACTTCTTTATAGCTGGATTTAACTGAGGGGCCATATTCACTTCTGAGACAAGTGACTTTTTGAGACTTACTGAACTTTTAGAAGCCAGACCTCTGACAGTTTCCTTCTTGCCCTTCCCCCACGCCTGCCTGCCCCTCTGGAGTGCACACTGGCACAAGCCTGCACATTCGCCCCAGGGTTGCATTGTCTCTTCAAGGCGCTTCTGTGGGCCCAGTCCACACCGAGGGAACCCAGCCAGTCCTGCAGATGCTCCTCTGCTGCTCCTACTCAGCAGAAATTAGGCTGTTGATTCTCAGGAGGCTTGCCTCTGAAAGCATGTGTCACATCCCTGGTATTGTGATGCCATTCTACGATTCTCCTGCTGCTGCTCTGAATAATCAGTATTTAAAAAGAAAAATGAAATGGTTAACCTCTTCACTGGTCTTCTGCGCAGTGGCTCCACTGAGCTGTCACAAATAGAGTCCCATAGCAAATGAGATTGTATCTCTCTTCATTATCCACCTTTTTCATCCACATACAGTAACAATATCAAGTCTTTCAGGGATCACACCAAGCAAATCCCAAGTTAGAGATGTTTAAATTCAAAAATCCACATTCAGTTGCACCTGTTCTTTTCCAGCTACCATGGTGAATTTGGGATTTGGATATAACTCCTGGAAAGTGCATTTTTAAAGTAATTGGGAGGCTTGTTTTGAGACTGAAAAGTTATTTCAACATGTATCCCAGACAGCATGGCTGTGGATGGAGTCCAAACACAACAGGGACCCAACTTGAGATCTGCGTCTCTGCGCCACGTTTTCAAAGCCATGATCTACGCTGAGCCTTGCCAAGTGGTGAGTCACTATGCTAGGAAGATTAAAGGATTATTTTTTAATCCACTGGAAATCAAGCCACAGCCCCTATATCAGTAACATTAATAACTATAATGGACTGAATTCTCCTACCTCTTTTCTTCAAGATTCTCCAAATGTTTTTGCCAAATGGAACGAACCAAATCACAGATTAATTTCTAGAGCTGGAAAAGGACTTAGAGATCAAACAGGCAAACTCCTTATTCAAATATGAATCTTGAAGACCAGAGAAGTTCAGTGATTTGGTCCAGGCCTCACAGCCACATACTGGCAAAGTAGAACTTGAACCCAGACCTCCACATTCTTAGCTTTGCACCCTTGTGCACAGCCAGGGAGCTTCCTGTCAAGGCACACCTGCAGCATCAGACCTTGAATTTGAACAGAACCCTCAGTGTCCTTGTGGCCCTGAAAGCCCAAGAGGCCCTGATTTTCCCCTTACCATTGTCTTACAGTTCTGTGACCCTTGTGCCCCACACAGTAGCATTTCCGAACATGCCCAAGAAAGTCTCACAAAGTAGGTACAATGATGGTGTAGGGGGCTGGGATGCAGCTTGGCAGCACACACTTTTCATAAAGAAAAGAATAAAAAAATAAGTAAATTAAACATTAATAGTGTGAAAAGAACACTCTCTTCTGAAAGAATAATGCTATAGTACATCTGACTGTGGTTACCAAGGGCAAAGACACAAAGAGGGTACTATCTGCAGCTTTCATGATGAACGGACACCATACATTTGAAAAAACAGAGCCTTTCCCCTGATTAAGCTTATACTCAGGTAGGAAAGAGAAATCTGGTAATCAGGGAACAAAAATAAATCATAAATTATAGACTGGGCCAGTTGTGGTGACATGTGCCTGTCATCACAGCAGCTCCGAGGCTGAGGCAGGAGGATCACCAATTCAAAGCCAGCCTCAGCAACTTAGCAAGGCCCTAAGCAACTGGGTGAGCCCCTGTCTCAAAATAGAAAATAAAAAGGGCTGGATGTGGCTCAGTGGTCAAGCACCCTGGAGTCAATTCCCAGTACCACATGCACATACATAAAAAGATTAGAACAGAGACACACGCAGAGAGAAGGCCACAGGAAGGCGTGGGGAGAAGGCAGCCACCTCAAGCCAAGAAAGAGGCTCCTGAAGAAACAAACCCTATGACACTTGGATTTCTAGATTTCTCACGCTGAGAATTGTGAGAAAATACATTTCTGTTGTTCGAGGCACCAACCTAGCACCCTAATACACACACCATGGAAGCACCCTCCAGATCCAGGTTAAAAACACTTCCCTCCAGCACCCTGGCAGAGGGGAGTCTGACTGCAGTGAAAGCTGGAAGCCCTCTTGGCCCCGGAACAGGAGAGTGGGCAGGCAAGGCAGAGCCTGGAAAGACTGGCAAGGGGCCACATGGAGCAGCTGAGCAGGAGATGACAGCCTTGGAGTGTGTTGTGTGAACAGAGAAGCAACCTCATGGTTCAGAAGCTCTTGCCAAAATCGAGGTCAGGTAGTGGTGAGAGCATGGTGGTGAAGGGGGCTGAAAACGTATTTAGGAGGGAATAGAAAAGCAACAGGGTGAACAAAGTGAAGAAAAGCAAAGCTGACTCAAAGTTTTTATCCAGGGGATGGGTATCTTTGGAACATGGATTGCTCCTCCAAAACTCATGGTGAACTTCAATTCCCAGCATAAGGGTGCTGATGGGCAGTGGGGCCTCTGAGAGGGGATTTGGTCCTGAAGAAGGGTTGAATCGGGGAAGTTCTCAGGAGCGGGGTTAATTCCCTTGAGGGGAGGGAAGCTAACTCACTGAGTTTGGACTCACAGAGAGCAGGTGGTATAAAGCATGGCCACCTCACAAGCTTTCTCCTAGCTTACTCCTGCTTACATGTCCCCTTTCTGCCCTGTGCTGAAGGAGCACAAGTCCTTCACCAATCTGCAGCCACCCAATGTTAGACTTTCCCAAAATCATGAGCCAAAATAAAACTTCTTTCTTTATAAATTACTTAGTCTCATGCATTCTGTTATAGCATCAGAAAATGGACAATGATAGGGACCAAACTGACTTAAGGGTTGATAATGAATATTGGGTTATCTGAGGAAAAGAGTCAGTAGGGGTGGGACATGGTGAATGCCATTTGAGACATGATAGGTTTGAGGGGATGACCTCATGTTCAAGTGCATATGACATGACCAGAAGATGGAAATTGAGTCATGCACCACATAATAAATTTGGTCAAGGACAAACCACAGATACAACAGTGATTCTATAAAACTATATTTGCCTAGCAACAAAATCATCTTGGTTTTAGTATATACACTCTATGATGTTTACTCAATGACAAAATAGCCTAACATGGCAGAATTTATCCCTGTTGTTAAATGACGTATGACCAGCTAGTGTACTGTGGTGCACACCTATAATCCCAGCTACTCAAGAGGCTGGGGCAGGAGGATCCCACCCTGGAGGCCAGCCTGGGCAGCTTAGTGAGATCCTGTCTCAAAAAAATAATGATAAAAATTTAAAAGGCTGGGGATGTACCTTGGTGGTAGTGTGCCCAGCATTTAACCCCTGTACCTCTCCACCAGACGTGCACAAAATAATGTGTAACCATTTGACTGGAGCCCAAGGCAAAAGAGGGCAGGATAGGTGGCAAAAAAGTGCATGTGGAGGGGAGGGAAGGAGCCAAGAATGGATGGAAACAGTAACAAAACAGTAACAGCCGTCAACCTGCATCCAGTGCTCCCCACCTTGCATGGGCTCTCTCACCTGGTCCCCACAACAGTCCTGGATGGCACACTGAGTCATTATCATGTCTGCCTTACTGAAGAGGAAACAGGCTCACAGAGATTAAGTAGTTTTTCGAAGGATACACAGCCAATACGTGGTAGATAAGTTTCAAACCCTGACACTCAAGTTGGTGAACTCAGAAGAAAGAGGAGTCAGTTTGACAGGAGACTGGTTCAAGTGATCAAGCCTGGCATAGTCTGCTGAGTTTTCAGTCCTCAAGCTCTGGGGCTGATGTTTTCAGAACAGAACGAGCCCTCACCAGCAGTAAGTTCCTCCAGTGCCTATTATTAACAGAATTGCAAACAGCCCATAATTATGTGTGCCACACTTCTCTCTGACCAGCAGCGCAGTAGGTTTGCTTACCCCAACCTCAGTAGAACACGTGAGTACCATGTACACCATGATCTGACCACATCAGCGAGGCCACTGGGCAATGGGAATTCTCCAGCTCCAGTATAGTCTTATGGGACGCCCATCATGTGTGCAATTCGTGATTCAAATATTGCTGGATGCCCATGACTGGACTTCAACATTGAGCATCTTAGGCTTTTCTTTCATTGCTGGCTTTCAATTCATGCTTCTCCTTCTCCAGGGTCACATTTCTATCTGACAACTCAGGTTTCTTCGTGTCTCTGGCATGAGGAGCCCCAGCACAGTTCATGGCAGCCTCTGGTACTCCGTGTCCCACAGGTCAAGGGGAAGACAAAATAACTTTTCCATGAGTGTGCTTCCATGCATATTTTGCAATTTCAGAGCTATCTGTATGCCTGAAGAAATTTCTAACACTGAGACAAATAAAAGACATTGACAGATGCAAAACTACACCACCAGAATTTAGCCACAGGGTCCAAGACCTTTCTCTCCAGCCTTTTTCTCCCCCTTGTGTGCTCCAGATTTAACTCTTATTATTTTTTATTTTTTCTCTAATTGTACATTTATAAAATAGCTCCTCATGCACACCAGAAAATGTGCAAACTGTTTCATAACTAAAAGATTCCTATTCTCCTATTCTCTAAAACTGGCATGTGTGGCTGAAACACATGATGCACTTAGTGTTTTAATGCAAGTGTGGCTAAAGGGCTGCGCCCTACTCTGCATCACCAGCTGCAGCAATGCCCAGAGTGTATGCCCATGAGACTTTAAGTTCCCACTGCAACACCAACTTATTATGTTTGTTTGTGACCAAGAAACCCCATTCTATTGAGTGTACCAAAAGATTATTTGGAAAGTCAGAAAACAGACATTTGGAGAAAATAAAATACTAAATCCAGAAACATTCTGGGTTCCTGATGGTTGTCCCACCCCCACCCCATGTCATCTGAGAAACACTTTTTATTCCATAATAGCAGGTGTCTGGCCATGAACATCACAGCCTAATTAATCACCATGACTGTTTATAGGTCTGTCTTGCATGTAGAACACTAGTAATCATAACAATCACTATTAACAAGAAGGAACTGCCCATTTCTTGAGCTTTATGAGGAAAATTGAGTTTTCAAATAATCCATAGTTGGAAGGATAGAGCCATGTAGACCACATTTGCTTAAATATTGGCAGGAGAATGATATAATCTCAAGAGTTATGATTCATCTACAACTATCTACATGGCTGAAGTACTTAACACTGTCTATCTACTGTGAGTATTTACAAAGTCTAGTGGACCATCTCCAGGCTTAACTCTTTCCTATCTTAAAGATGGACTCAATTGGGAAACTATCCATCACACATGCTACCTGAAGAATACAAACTGATCCATTCATTGATTAGAGACAACTTGTCTAGTAAGGTTCAATTCTGAAGCTAAAATCCTTCAACTTTCAGAACATAATAGCAAAATATTTTCTCCTCATTTAGTAATGGTATAAAATGGTCTTAATATATTCCTTCTGTGATAAATGTGAATGACCCAGTGCCTTCATTAGTATCAGCAATTCACATTAACATTTATACAGCACCTTAGTTTGTCAAAGCATATTCACTTATAATGTTTGATTCTGTCATAATCCCTCTGAGCCAAGTTAGGTGCATGGTAATATTACCATTTTTCAGATGAGGAAACCAAGGTATAGCTAATGAGAAAATATTCAAGGACTTACTGCATACCCAGTGGTAAGTAGCAGGTCCTATTCCAAGGGCTAGGGAATAGTAGTTTTCCAAAGTAGGACTATAATCTTCTTGGTCTATTTTTATTAATCAATGAGGGCTCTTAGACATTTTCTTGACAGGCAAATTTGAAATTTGCGTATACTTTGCACATAACCAAATAAGGTGGAAATACTCAAAATAAAATTTTTATTTTTCTAGATAGTTTCTACGTTTCAAGTTTAGAAATTATGCAACACATAGAATCTTAACATATTAAGCTATATTTCTTTAACTCCAAAAATTCCCACTATAATTTGAATCTTAAAATATACTCATCTCACTATAGTTTCAGGTTGATATAAAATGCTTAAACTTTGCATTGAAGAATTATGCACATAATTATGAACATAATTCTACTCAAAAGATGAAAATCAAATGAGATACTGAAAAATTCTAAGTGTGAATTACCAACACCATGTAGACCTTTACACCAGAGTTTCCACAATCTTCCATAAAAGACCACAGAGAAACGGGCCAAATAAAGTTCAGATAGAAACTTGTAAACTAGTAAGGAATTATACAGTGCACTTAATTTTCCTTCCTGTTTCCCCTTCCCTTGCTAGATTCCATTTCTGAAAGATTATGTACAATTTTCAGCACATGGTGAGCAAGTAAGTTAAAGAAATATGATAGTCCCCATGTTGGTGATCATCTTCCCCAATATCAGTTAACTCTGGCCTGAGAGTGATTCTTTACTCCTGCTCTGAGCCCCTTGGATACATAAGACTCTCTCTCTGGTCCAGTCCTCTTCTCCAGCTGCACTGCTGTGCTCTTGTTGGAGCCCTCATCTCTCTTTCACCTAGCTAATGTGACAGCCATCTAATGGCCACTCTGCTTTTAGCCTCCTTCAGTCTTTCTGCACACTGCTGTCTGAGTGAGCTTTCTAGAATGCTAATGATTCCATACTTCTGCTTAAATATCCTTTGATGGCTTCTCAGAGTTGAAGCTTTGGTAATAGTTGTACATCATCCCATAAGTCCCTGCTGTCATATGAGCCAATTATTTAGAATAAATTAATCTCAATCTCTCTCTCTCTCATATGTCTCTCTCATATGTCTGTCTCTCTCTCTCTCTCTCTCTCTCTCTCTCTCTCTCTCTCTCTCTCTCTCTCTCACACACACACACACACACACACACACACACACATACATCCCCTATTGGCTGAACAACCGCCTTACCCCATACCATTTTTAAAAGCCTGATCCTGACTAGGTTAAGCAGGCATTTATATCTCAATAGGAAGAATAAGCAATATGAGTGGGTCTATGTTTCCCCTCAAACCCTAGGTCAGGTCGCATAACTGTACCGATGCAACTAAATCTTTGCTTTCTTTTCACAGTTATGTGAATCAGTCATCCCATAGGCAGATTCTCAGGGGAAGGCAAAGTTTAGTTCATTCTCCTTAACATCTTGTCCTACCATCCCAGATGTGGAGCACCTTTAAAACCTTAAATATGGTATATAATATAATTATATAGAAATAGTAATAAGTTTTTAAAATAATTTTTAAAGTTTGTTTTAATTAATTATACATGACAGTAGAATGCATTTATGCGCTTTGATATATCATAATAGGTGGGGCATAATTTCTCATTTTTCTGATTGTGCATGTTGTAGAATCACATTGATCACACAGTCATATATACACATAATGTAATAATGTCTGTTTTGTTCAATTATAATACAATATTAGCTATATGAATATGAATATGACAATATAAGCTCTAGATTCTGATTTTAAGTTTATTTTAATATCTGTGTCAATTTAGTTGTAATATTCTCAGAACTGAAAATTTGGGCCTTTATTGGTTAAAAAGGAATTTAGTAAGGATTTCAACAATGATTATTGAAAGAGATTTCTGATTAGTTAAATTGAGCAGAATTTGTCATTCCAGACAATCTATCTCTAAATATATTTTGAGAAATATTCTTAAGAGATTTTGAAAATAGATTCTCCTTTTGGAAGCACAAGAGCTAAGTAACAAAGTAACAAACATGAGTTTTCCATTATGATCATGTTTAATGCAATCTTTTAAAATCCTGGCCAATTTCTTCTATTTCAGATTTGAATCTAAAGCACTTAATGTATCCCATTTATTTTTGTTTTTTTTTATATTTAGTTTTTATATTATTTTTTGTACCAGGGATTGAACCCAGAGAGGCTTAACAACTGAGCCACATCTCCAGCCCTTCTTACTTTTTGTTTTGAGACAGGGTCTTGCTAAGTTGCTTAAGGGCTTCTCTAAATTGCCAAGGCTGGCTTTGAATTCACAATCCTCCTGCCTCGGCCTCCCATGCAACTGGGATTACAGTGTATCCCGTGTGTGTGTGTGTGTGTGTGTGTGTGTGTGTGTGTGTGTGTTTTAAAGAGAGAGAGAGAATTTTTTAATATTTATTTTTTAGTTTTTGGTGGACGCAACATCTTTATTTATTTATTTATTTATTTATTTATATTTTTATGTGGTGCTGAGGATTGAACCCAGCGCCCCGCATATGCCAGGCGAGCACACTACCGTTTGAGCCCCATCCCCAGCCCAATCCCTTGTGTTTAAGACTAATTTTCCAACTGACTTAAATGACATTGGAATGGCTTGCTTTTCACTGTGTGTGTAAAATTATTTAATATTTTATTCAGAGGCAACATTTGTGCTTGGTTTGGCTTGTTGCACTTTTACATGTTAATAATCCAGTACCCGTTTATTTGGGTCTCACACCGTGTGGTTAGCTCTCTAATGTGTTTCCTTGCTCCTTCAAAAAATATATGTTATTTTGGTGTCTACCTTAGATTTAAATAGGATTCGTCATACATTGAGCTTAGGTAGCCTAATAGGATATGACATTTGCTGAAGTGGGAGGAGAAATCCTGCTCATCTTTTAATTTCTCGATGATCTGAGCCTGCAGTTTCAATTTTTAAAACATTAGAATTTACTTGGAGGAAAAACATCCTCTTATAGCCTGCATTTTATTTTCATGAAGGTTGGTAGCGTATTGCTGAATTCAGTGGGCCGTCACCACTATCGGGCCGTCACCACTATCGTGCCGTCACCACTATCGTGCCTTATTAGTGAAATTTCATCAGTATTTTCTGCATGAGTTCTCCTGGGAATGGGGCTCTAAGTTTTAAATGCAAATAGGATGAAACTAATACCTGCTTGAGTAGTGGCAGTGTGTGGAGAAAGGCTGGCTGGCATATGTTATGGTCGCAGAAGCAGCTGTGGTGACAAGGTGGTGCGGAAGGGACAAGGACTACATCCCAGATTGTACACAAGCAGCTCAGTGAGTTGCGGTTGCTCATGCGCATCTAGGATCTCTTAGATCAAGAAGTGAGAGAAGATGCCACGCTTCTGACAGAGCGAAGATCCACAGTGTTCCCTTCCTGATCTTCCTGGATGGTTAGGGGATCACATACTTTCAATGGAAGTCTTGGAGCAAAGGACCAAATTAACTAGAGTCCCCATGCATATGGATTCCACACAGCCTCTCCCTTCCTCTGGGCAGCTGGTATTCTTTTCCTAAGCAAAGGGCTGAATGAAGGAGTGAGGGGAAACTGGCAGAGATGAGGACGATGTTAAAATCTTGTTCTGCTGTGATGGATTAGGGAGAGAAAAATCCTGTGTTTATGTTTTCTGCATTGTAAGGTGTTGTGAATAAACAAGAGACCTCTTCCAAGGGACAAAGGATGAGGCAATTTTATATGCACTCTTGACAGACTCTACTTGGCTTTGCTTTTAAAGATGAGGTGGAATTGGAGAAACCAATTAATTAAAACACACAAGACCCTTTCTTTGATTCACATATTTGAATTTGTTTTCATCTCTTAATAAGAAAAATAATAAAAGTGGATTTTGGCTAAAGGAAAAAATGTGTTTGTGAGCCAAATGTGTTTGGTTATACCTCATTATCTGTTTTGCAAAAGCAGTGTAGTCATAATTTCTGTAGGTAATGAGTAATCTGTTTGCGGGGAAAAGTGTCAGGATGTTTAGAAAGAAAAATGAAGAGAATCTCTGGCACGATGAAACTCTGTACTCATTTCACATTGGACAGAACTGTTATCTTTGTTATTTCTCCTTACATCTCATGTTACATTCAAATACATACATTTCTAGCTTTACTTTCAGATTGAGTTAATATGATGTGGAACTTAAGACCTCCAACTTCCTCATCAATCAGTTCCAAACAATCACAGGAAGAAAAATTCTTCCTCTTCCCTCTTAGGTTGCTTATTTGAGGGCCTGCCAATTAAACTGACAAAAGATTAACAGGGGGGGGAGGGGTTTATTTGCATGTATATAGGAGCTAAGAAAAGAAATGATGGCTGAATAAATGATAAATGGCTACAGACTTATTTACCAAATTTAGGATAAAAAAGGAAGTGGGGAGAAAAAGGCTGTATGGGAGGACCAAAATGGGGATTTTTAGGAAAGACAAATGGGTTTCTAGAAAAACAAACAGGAGATAAGAAAGTTTGTGATAATGCTTGCTCTTGCAGGTGCAAGTGGCCTCTCTGTCTTCTTCATTGCCATAAAACTCCCCCCTCCACCCGCCAGAGGGGATTTATTATGGGTTTAATTTTTGCTCTCCTTCCTGGGAGTAAAAGCTGCCCCGAAGAGGGAATTCATGGCAGTCTCATTTCCCAGAAGTTTCTGCTTTTAGTCAGATAAGGGAATCTTCAAGAAGTCTTGTTTCTACATTTGTGGAATTCTAAATGTTTTTAGCTTAAAATCATCTTTGTACCAACTCTGAGGTTCTAAGTGGGTCTTCACGCGATCTGTCCACTTCTCAGCTCATTGTTTTTTAAAATGCCGTATGAAAACACTATATCTCTTGCTACTGAATTTCTGGCAACCTCTTAAATTTTGCTTGGAAGGCTGGCACCTTATTTCCCTCACTCTAGTCCTGCTCTTTCCCGGCTAGTCAGCTGGACAGTGAGAAGAAAGTTGTTTATATTGAAGGAGGGTATTTATCATAGTCCTCTTTGATGGAATTTTCTTCTGGAGACATTAAATTTCCTACTTGATCTTGAACTTATGAGTTTCCCTAATGGGGGAGAAAACTTCCAGGGAGAGGAGAGAGGTTCCCAGTATATAAGATGGGAAGCTGTCAACATGCACAGGGTCTGTGCACAGCAGACTAGGGAGCCTCCCTACCCGAGACCCAGATAAACCTCCCATGGAATCTGGACTTGGGTGAGGCAGAGGAATGGCTCCAAACTCAGGTACTCAGCTAAACAATATTTTCATGCAGTCTTTTCAAAGTTCAAACTGAATGCCAAAAAGCTCTTGCTAAATAAAATAATCAACGTTTTAAAGTCGAAATCCATCTCTCTATTTGCATGACTCTCGCTCACTTATGTGATGCTGGTCCTGGTTCCAATAAAACTTTATTGAGGGCTGGGATTGTGGCTCTGTGGCAGAGCACTTGCCTCACAAGTATGGGGCACTGGGTTTGATCCTTAGCACCACATAAAAACAAATAAATAAAATACAGGCATTGTGTCCATGTACAACTAAAAAAATGTTTTAAAAAATGTATTGGCCAAAAAGAATGTTTCCATAGATCATCATGTTGATTTTATAAAAAAAAATACATTGCCCGAAAATATGATTTATCTGAATTTTTGAGTGTTTTTCTATTAAAATTCTTAATAATTTTTAATAATTTTAAAATAATTAAAATTTTGATTTAATAATGTATTTCAATTCATTTTAGACTTGTAGAACACAATTTTACACGTCTCTGATTGTACACCATTCATGACATGAGTCACACCATTCATATCTTGATCCATGTATGCATGTACTTAGGGTAGTGATGTCCATCTCATTCTACCATCTTTCCTACCCTCAGACCCCTTCCTTTCCCCTCGATCCCCTTTGCCCTATCTAAAGTTCATCTATTCCTCCCATGTTCCCCCTCACTCTATTAAATTTTAACCTTTTTTTAAAAAATCTCATCATAGTGCTTGCTCTAGTCCTAGTATTATTTCCATCTAACAGATGAAGAAGCTGAGACAGAGATACATGACACAGATTGCTGTAGATAACATGGTAACATGGTGACTCCACAGTGAGCACTGTCAACTACCAGTGCAGACCTGTCTCCCAGGTACTGGTCTTTGAGTGGCTTTGTCAAAAAAGTGTTTGTATTAGTCAGGGCTCTTCAGAGAAATAGAATCATTGGAGGGTGGGGGAAGAATCGGGGACTGTTATGGTTTAGAAATGGGGGTCCTCCCAAAAGCTTTTGTGTTCATGCAGGAATGTTCAGCCATGAAATGATTAGATTATGAGAGCTGTAACTGAATCAGTCCATCCTAATTGGAAATGACTGACTGGGTGGCAACTGTGATCAGGTGGCTGGAGGAAGTGGGTCACTGAGAGTGTACCTGGAAGGGTGCATCTTCTCTGTGATGCTTGATTTCTGTGAGCAAAGCAGCTTCCCTCTGCCATGCCTTTCCTCCATTATGGTCTGCCTCACACTGAGTTCAGAGTAATGGAGTTGGCTGGTCATGGACTGCATCTCTGAAACCATGAAACAAAAGAAACTTTTCCACCTCTGAGTTGTTCTCATCAGTTGTATATCGGTCATAGTAACAAAAAAACTGACTAACCTAGGCACTTATTAGGGGAATTGACTCACATGATAATGGAGACTGAGAGGTCCCACTCTATGACATATGGAAGCTAGAAAAGCAAGAATGATAGTGGACCGACTCAGTCCAAGTTCAAAAGCCTCAGAACCAGACCCAATGGTGTTATCTATGTCAGAGGCTGAAGGCCCGAGTAGCTGGGGGACCCTTGAAACTAGTTCCAGAGTCCAAAGGATCAAGAACTTGAGTTCTAGCCACGTACAGTGGTGCATGCTGTAATCCCAGCAGCTCTGGAGGCTGAGGAAAGAGGATCATGATTTGAAAGGCAGCTTCAGCAAAAAGTGAGGCACTAAGCAACTCACTGCAACCCTGTCTCTGAATAAAAAAAAATACAAAATAGGGCTGGGGATGTGGCTCAGTGGTTGAGTGCGCCTGAGTTCAGTCCCTGGGTACCATCACAACCACCACCACCACCACCTCAAAAAAAAAAAAAAAAAAGAAGGAGAACCTGAGTTCTAAGGTCCAAGGGCAGGAGAGAAGAGGTGTCCCAGCTTGTACACAGGAGACAGAAATCGCAAATTTGGCTTTCCTCTTCTTTTGTGTTCTGATTATATGCTGCTTGTCCACATTGGGTAAGAGTGGATCTTCCTTACTCAGTTCACTACTTCAAATGTCAGTCTCTTCCAGAAAGATCCTCATAGGTATACACAGAAATAATTCTTCCCAGATATCTGGGTACCCCTTAAGCTAGTCAAGTTGATGCCTAAAATTAAACATCATAGAGTAGGAGTGCACAGTCCCTCACCTCTACCCATCCTCCTAAGCTTTCACCTACTTTGGGTAAACTTTTGAGTAGCAGGCATACATACAGCTTTGCTCAGAGAGTCAGGGCAGAACCATAATGATAAAGAAGTTGAACCTGTGGCTGTCAAACTACACATAAATATAACAAATTGAAAACTTGCCACTTAAACAGACATTTATTGACATATTGCAGCTGCATGTGTTTATTTTACACCTGTTGAGTAAAACCTGGGAGAATGGGTGTGTTATAAGAAGAAAAGTTGGACATTTTCTAATTTTTCAATATCTAATAATTGCACATGAATGTACCTGATTTTCCATTAGCTAAATGGAAGTTGCCCAAAAAAACTAATGAATATTGCATGGTTGAGCTCTGCCACTTTTTAAAGGAGGGACAGGACATGAAATCATTTCTTTTAATACAGAGACAAAGACAAGTGACTTTGGAATTTAAAGCAAGGTACCAGATTAGAAAGCTTGCTACTGCACACTCACCTCCCCTTCACATGGATTTGCAGAAGGCTCTCAATATGGGTCTTATTGATTGATTGACAACCTAAATGACACAAAGGAACAATGCCTAAAAGGCTCAATACTTTAGGCTATAAAGTAGGTAAACTGCAGATTGGCACAAAGTGCTTCAGAGCACATCCAACTCTTTTGTTTTGGGTCCTCACAAGTGGTAAAAATTCTGATCAGGATTTTCCCTATTGAAAATGTCAATGACGTTGCTGTAAAATTTCAGCAGTCTTGGAAAACACTTTTCCAGAATTTCTGTCTTGGCTGATTTCATGGCAACTTACTATGGCCTGTCTTCTTTATTATCAATCCTACCAGGTCTTTGCTTTCCTGAAAATATTTCATTTTTCCTATTCATGCAATGATATTTTTATGCTGCTCATTTGGATAGACATTTATTTATCCCTTTACTTAAAATGATTCCGAAGTCTCCCACAACAGCTGCCGGAGATCCCAAGGTGTACAGATGTCCATCCAATGACTACAGGTTTGGTTTTAGATGCAGATACTTAGAAATGGGATAGATTACAGTCATTACTGAGTTTCTAAAATTAATTTGAAATGTTGGCCATTAAAGGGACAGAGTACAAATGAATCCTAATGCCTTTTAGGAGCATAAAATTAGAATGGGGTGGCTTGATTGACAGCAGTCTAATGTTATTAGCAATTATCTGGTTAAAAAAGGGGGGGGGCATGTTTCTTCGAAGGCACAGTCTTCATTTTTGTACTTGGTAAATTATTAACCATTCTATTAGAAAAATAATGAGACACTGCAGATTAAATGGCAAAGGCATAGTTAGTAAAAAAAATGCTTTTTGATAATTTTGACCTTGGAATGTGATGGGTATGGATTAGAAATAGATTGGTTGGTCCCTCATCTCAGCTCTTGTCACAGCAACATAAGGTAGGCCTAGCTCTAAACTTAACACAAGACCAGTACGACTATACAGTACCCTAGAATTAAAGATATTATGAATGCATGGAAAGTATCAGAATGAATTTAATTAAATTCCAAGAGTTTCTGCTGAAAGACTACTGTAGGTAGAATGTTATGCTAGGACCTTGAGAACAAAGAGACTGTAAGAGCTGGTCATGGCCAATGGGGGGTTTCGTGTCAGGCAGGTTAAACAGAAGTATGTAGGAGATGCATAATTCTCTATGGATGCAAATACAAGGGGAAATGAAGTGCTAAATTGTATGTTAGAGATAAGTTGAGAATAATGGTATTTTTTTTAAAGGTGCAAATTGTGATGATCATTAACGAACGGTGTTTAAATGGAAAGAGTCATTGTAGCTAATCAAGAAAAATGGTGAGTGCTTACAACGAGTAGCCCACGTGCTGGTTATTACCAGAAGGATAGGAGGAGTGGGGAAAGGCTCCTGCCCCAGTTAATCTACAGCCTACTCCCTCCTACCAAGTCTTTCTTCATCTTCCTCTCCAATTTCTTTTCTCTGTCATTAATTAAGACTCAGTCCCAAGCCATCGCTTATCAGCGTTTAGTTTTCTATCTGGAAAAATCTCAACCATTCCCATGGCTGCAATGGCCAGATGTTTCACAAGGTTACATTTTTCAGCTCAGATTGCTTCTCTAGCTCCAGATCCAAATGCCCATCTGCCTCATTGATTCGGCTTCTTGGATATTTCAAAGTAATTTTTTAAAATGCATGCACAAAACTGGAATTATCATTTAAGTTTCCTTTTATACTTTGTCTCCTTCCAAAGTTTCCTAGCCTGAGCTACTGCCCCAACTCTCATCTAATTCCAGGCTAGCCAGAAAATGGTGGTCACCTCTGATGCTGCCATTCTTTTCTCTGTGCCGTTCAATTCATCCTCCAGTCTTGGCCATCTCACTTCCTAAATGTCTCAGAAAGGGGTCAGCGTGTTGGAATGTGTGTGTGATTCTAGAGATTTCGGAGGCAGGGACAGGAGGATTGCAAGTTCAAGGGCAGCCTCAGAAACTTAATGAGATCCTTGGCAATTTAGCAAAACCCAATCTCACAATAAAAAAGTAAAAAGGATTGGGGTATATCTCAGTGGTAAAATGCCCCTGGGTTCAATCTCTAGTCCCCATCCCACACCCTACACACACACACAAAAAAAAGTCACAAATGGGACCACTCCTCTGCTGTCCTGCAGTCTCTGAACCATTCTTTTGTTATACTGTCATGGAATCAGGTTCTTCTCTCCCTAGCTTCCAAATGGTAGTTGCACCAGTCTCAGATGGTTGCCTATTTTTCACTTATTTATACCTTTTTCCTTAGTTACAAAAACTGAATTTTGTTTAGGTATCCTCCACTCTCTCTGTGGCTCAGAGGAAGATGACTTTATTTCCACCTTAAAGTAAATTCTCTTGCTAATGATTGGTTACAAGATGGCACATATTCAATTTGGGCCATTGAAATAAGGGATATGTGCTAGGTGCTTCTGGAGGTAGTTTTTTTTTGCTATTAAGATGATTTAGAAGGAAACAGTCCATTTTTTGCTGCTTTTGCTGACCAACATGAGCTATCAGGAGCAGCTGTAGTACCCTGGAGCCAGCCTGAGGATGGAGCCCACCGAAAGCAGAGGCCAGCTTGGAGATACCTCCAAGCAAGTACAGCCACCTTACTGCCAAACTTCCTATAAAAGACGGCCCATATCCATACCAGTTTTGCCAATTTGGGGTAAACATTTCCTATTATTGAAACTAGAGATATCTTAGTGGACAAAATAACTTCACTCCTGACACAATGCTTACCAGAATAACAAACATCCACCTCCCGACCAAACTATATGTCCCTGATTTGCTCACTGTTGGACTCTGCACATAAGACCATGTGTGCATATGGTAGGAAGTGAGAGGACATTTGATGAATAAAGGCCCTAGCCAGCGACATGCTAGCTGAATATATAACAAGAAAAGTAACAACCCAAGATTATGTTTGATCAATAACTGGCACATATGTGAGTTTAGGAGGAGTTTGGAAGAGGAAAACTCCTGGGTGATTTTTGTAGAGAAAGGGTCTTTGTAGAGAAGATAAATACTGAGGGGACTTGTAAGTACTAACTAAGTTTGGACAGATGGACAGACAGTACTGGTAACAATGGGGAATTTTCACCAAGAAGGGATCCAAGGGCAAAGGAGTTAAGAGGATTGAGCATATTTTGTTCAAATTCAAATCTGAATGATGTTGTACATTGATGAGTGATGTCCTTGAAATCTCCATTAAAAGAGTGGACTTGTCCTGAGACAAATGGAGAATCCAGGAGACCCAAAGAGATCTTATGTCTCTAGTTGGTACTGAACTCCTGAGTGAGGGTATTCCTTACTTTACCATTCCCAATTATTGGGAAAAAAAAGTAGAGCCCTATATCCATGATTGTACAATTATACATATAATGGGCATTGTAATAATAATAATAATAATAATAATAATCCCTTTCATTTTAAGCTTTTAAAAGCATGTTTTCCTAGTTGAAATTGAAAGAATAATTGCATACATGGTGTCTTACCTGTGGGCAGATTTCATAGTCATTCATTTTCAAATATCTGATGTCAGTAATTTAAGTGAGACTTCCCGAACATTATTCCTCTGTGTTATAACATTGGCCACTCAATAATTTCAAATTGATTCATTGCTGTACCTAATGGAAAAAATCATTTTAAGTACTCTACCCATTTTCCCTTGGGGAAAATGCTTGGGGAGCCTACCGTTCAATAGTTATCTTGATGTCATGACTTGATTTTACGTGCCTCTTCAATTCGTTTTTAAGGGATTTTGGAGTAGAGTTTTAAAATCTTTCAATGCTAATTGGGGAAACTCAATATTTTTGGAATTAAATTGCTTTGTGTCTTAAAAACAGAAATTTCACAAATAGTTTTTTGAGTGGTTCATCTGAAGTAGTTATAAGTGCTTGCTAATTTTTTTTTTTTGCCAATGTTAGGACTTCTAATATTTGTAATTCAGTACATATTATTTTAGAAAAAATATGAATCTGATTACCCCTAGCCATACTTATTAATCAAAAACTACTGTGATACATGGAAATTATGTCCTTCTTATTTTTACTTTGAGATCTAGTATGTACATATATTTTTTATTTTGTTTGAGTTTTTGTTTTGTCTGTTGCAGTGTGGGGAATTGAACCCAGGGCCTCATGCATGCCAGGCAAGCATTCTACCACTGAACTACATCCCTGGTCCCTGCCCTGCTTATTTTTAACTCCTATTTCTCAGACCTTTATTAGTTTTTCTGTAGTTGCAAGTAACAGAATAGAAATTTGACTAAATCAGGCCAAAAGAAAGTGGAGGGGCGTTCTTAGACTCTAAGAAAGAAACTGAGGCCTCAGGAAGGACAAGAAGGGAGTTTAAAGGATGGAGGTGGCAGAAAACAGTGGTAAAGTGGCTCCATGATTTTACAATCTGCTTGTCCTTTGGCTCATGATTCAAATTCCAGGAAGAAAAGAAGCATGGTTAAGATTAGCCTGGCTTAGGTCTCCTGCTCATATCTTCCCACCAAGGATGCAGTCTGTGGAATCCATGTACTCTTTCCAAAGGAAGGGTTCTCTGTATTTTTTGCCTAGGCAAATATATCCGATGTCACTTACAGTACCCTGTTTCTTTTTTTAATACTAGGTATTGAGTCCTGGGGCACGTAACCACTGAGCCATATCCCCATCCCTTTTTATTTTTTATTTAGAAACAGGGTCTTATTAAGTTGCTTAGGTCCTCGCTAAATTGCTGAGCCTGGTTTTTGAACTCATGATATTCCTCAGCCTCCCAAGTTGCTGGGATTACAGGCATGCGCCACCGCGCCTTGCGTAGCACCCTGTTTCTTATGTGCCATTTTTTCCAAATTTGTACACCTCAAATTCAGCCTCCACACTTGGCTGCTAGAGTGATTCTCATAATACTCCAAACTGACTCTTATCCTCCCTGGCTTAACACTCTTCAGTGACTCCTCAAGGACCTGGTGAGTGTGTGTGTGTGTGTGTATGTGTGTGTGTGTGTGTGTGTGTGTGTGTGTGAGAGAGAGAGAGAGAGAGAGAGAGAGAGAGCACGCTCTCACCTCTTTCAGTCTAGACCCCATGCTCTAGTTCACAAACTGCTTGGAGCACCTCTCACCTTAGCTTTGCATAGTCCTCCTTACTTAGGATTAGAGTTCTCATCCTCTTTCATTGGATTCGCTACTACACTGGGTCATAAGGATCAGCTGAAGGGTCAGTCTCCCAGGAGAATTATATCTTATTCATTTTTGTACCTCTAAACATTGCACAAGTATGCCTTATTATTATTCATATAATATAAATTCTCAATAAATACATATATAAAATATAACATATATAATATCATTTATCAATAAATTGTTGCTAAATCAGTTAATGAATCAATGCAGTGTTTTTATTTGATGTTCCTTTACAGATAACTACTGTCTATGATAACAGTGCCGTATTATTGTTCACTCCAATTCCTTAAAGGACAATTTTTATTTGGAAAGAGTCCTTTTGATTTCTATTCTCTCTGGCTCATTTCTTGTGTTCCTTGCTATTTCAGAAGTACAAATATGGAGGTGTCCTTTTTCATAGTGAGAGATATATTGCTAGATATTTTCCTGAAGCAGAAATTAGGAAATCATGTGGTGACTTGGAATAATTTAGATTACTACATATATTAACTGGCTTTTGCAGTAGTGGTACTTTCACATTGCTTCTCTTTTAAAATATTTACCACCCTTGCTTTTTTTTTAAATATTACTAACAACACATTGTAAGCTCTTGTGAATTTGTTGTTGACTATCACCCCCAAAACCTCTTTAGCCTTTTTGTTCCTCAGAAGAATTCTCAGTTTATGTCTATGCCTTCTAGTATTTTTCCCAAAGTGTATTGTTTTATGTTCTTGTAAATTGAACTCATCACACTTAAACTGGTGTGCCTCTCCAAGGTCTCTGGATTATTTGGTCCTCTTGATCTATTTTTCACTGTTTATGATTTTCTGCAAGTAAGAATAATGTACAATTCATTTGGTGCTTCAGATCATTAGTAAAGATATTAAATAGCATGTGCTTCAGTTTTTGCCTTCTAGCATACTGCTTTTCCCAATTTGACTCTGACCTGTTAACAGTTATTTTTTATTCTGTCAGGTTTTTTTTCCCCAGTCTTGTTAAAATATTGTTGTAATATTTTTTAACAGAAAGTAGCTTGTAACTTTTCTTCATTTAAGCCTGTGGAGCAGATAACAAAGATAAATTATGTCAAAAGACATCATTTTATTTTCCCCTGGAATATGCGTTTTGGGGCAGTGTCAACTCATTATTATCATGTTTATTGGGAATATACTGTATTAATAATATTAGCTAAGACATAATACTTGCTGTGTTCTAAAACATATTCCTATGGAGAATCTCATTTAATATTCACAACAGCCGTATAAGGGAGGTATAATCCTTCATCTTCCAAAATTAAGAAACTGAGGCACAAGGGGATTTAGTAAAATGCCAAAGTGGCAGAGCTAGTCAGTGGCAGGACTGATTGGCTTTGGAATCCGGGCTCTTAACCATCACACAATGTTAAATTCAAACAAAGCCTCTTTAAGTAAGATACTGACATGAGCCAGATATGGGTCCTACCCCAAGATGTTTGCAACCTAACATGGTATTTGCAAATAGGTAGCCCATATCTCCTTCCCTCCTCTTGCTCATCTCCTGAGTAAACCAGCAATCACCTTCTACCTTTAGAACAGTTTTTTTTAATTCATTTATTGGTTCTTTTTAGTTATACATTTAGAATCCATCTTGATATAATTATATAAGCATGAAATATATCTTATTCTAGTTAGGATCTTATTCTTACGAATGGACATGATGGGATTCACTGTGATGTTTTCTTATATGTATATAGGAAAATTATGTCAGATTCATTCCACTATCTTTCCTTTTCCTATCCCTCCTCCTTTCTCTTCATTCCCCTTTGTCTAATCTAGTGAACTTTTATTCTTTCCCTTACTTCCCCACTTTTTGTGGGTTAGCTTCCACATATCAAAGAGAACCTTCAACCTTGGGTTTGGGGCGGGGGTGTTGGCTTATTTAATTTAGCATGATAGTCTCCAATTCCATCCATTTACTGACAAATATCATAAAGTCATTTTTCTTTATGGCTGAATAATACTCCATTGTGTATATATACCACATTGTCTATCCATTCATCTGTTGAAGGGCACCTAGGTTGATTTCATAGCTTAGCTATTATGAATTGAGCTGCTATAAACATTGATGTGTTTGCATCACTATAGTATGCTGATTTTAAATCCTTTGAATATGTACCAATACTATTTCCATACACTGATTCAGGAACAACTATTACATGTGGAGATTTCTACAACACTTTCCTCAACTGGTATCCCTGATTCCATCTTGGGCCCATCTTCAAACTCATTATTCACAATGCAAGCCGTGTTACCCCGAGAAAATGCAAAATGCTCTCATATCTCTCCTACTTAAAGCCCACAGATGTCTCCCAGGGAAATTCCTTCAAAAGCATCCAAGGGTTTATATCTCTCACCTCTTTCCACTCTGTCTTCTGAATTCCACATGCTATGGAATTCATTTTGTGTTCACCTATTCTTAGCTCTTTGAATAAACTATCTTTTATGGTTTCGATGTGAGGTGTCCCCCAAAGCTCACATGTGAGACAATGCAAGAAGGTCTGGAGGAGAAATGATTAGGCCACACCCTTAACCTAATCAATGAACTGATCTCTGATGGGATTAACTGATAACTGGAGGCAGGTGAGTGTGGCTGGAGGAAGTGGTTCATTGCAGGTGTGGCTTTGGGGTCTATATTTGTACCTGATGAATGGAGTCTCTCTCTGCTTTCTGATCATCATATGAGCCGCTTCCCTCTGCCACACACTCTGCCATGATGTTCAGCCTCACCTTGAGCTCCGAGGAATGCGGCCAGCCTTCTATGGATTGAGACCTCTGAAACTGTGAGTCCCTAAATAAACCTTTCCTCCTCCAGTTGTTCTGGTCAGGTCTTTTAGCACAGCTACAAAATCGTTGACTAAAACACAATTTATTCAAAACCAACCACTTATGGTTCCCTAACCCTGTTCCTTAAGTGATCCAATTGGTAAGACCTGGATCATATGCTCACACATGAAATGGGGAGGTGGGGGTGAGATATACCCTACACAAAATGTTGGGTCCAAGGAGCCAGGTGTGGGGGCAGTGACTTTCAGAGACTGAAATAGAATTGCAAGTTCAAGGCCAGCTCAGAAATTTAGTGAGGTCCTAAGCAACTTACTAAGATTCTATCTCAAAGTAAAAATCAAGAAAAACTAGGAGTGAAGCTCAGTGGTGAAGTACCCCTGGGTTAAATCTTGGGTATACCACACATGCTCACACACACACACACACACACACACACACACACACACACACACGAAAGGCCTGAGGATGAAAAGGGTCAACTGCCCAAAAATAATAAGAGTTTTATTTCCAGAATAAGTGCTAGGCAGGAAAATGCAGTAAATGACTATCTTATATTAACCATTCAGAGGTTATGGAGCATGTAACTGATATTACGTAGGACCCTTTATTTGAAAGTCTCCAATTATCAAAACCAATTTATAATTTTGACTAACTTCTTCTTTTGAATTATTTTGATGGAACTCATAACCAGCTACTTGAATTTCACTTGATATACAGAGAAAGTGATCTAGGAAGAGGTTAGGTGATTGAGAATCATTAAAAAGTCTGTAAGAAAGAAATTTGAATTTTCTTTGCAACAGAACATCTTTGACGCAGTGCATTATTCATATAGAATATTACAACTCAGGGAAGATTCTGAAAATCACTCCTTAGCCAAAGTGCAGGGGTGGTTCCCCTGCTTATCTGCCTGAGAATTTATCATTCTGATGAGATGAGTGTCATGACTGAAGTAGACTCAGAGCTGTGACATCCAGGCAGGCTGTTCTGCCTGAGTTCATCCTGACGCCATGTGGTGGTTATCTAAATGGATGTGGTTAAGGTTCTTTGTCATTTATCATTTGGAAATGCTCACCCATTTCAGGAAGTCCTTTGGCAAATCAAGTGAGAACTGAAGCTCATTGAATTCCTCTAATCATCCCACTTTTGGGCAGGATAGGAACTTCAAATGTCCTGCAATAGTCACTGATGTGGATGAACTGTAGACCGTTCACTAAGTTTTATCATAAACTCTGCCGTCTGCAGGTATGTCCTGTGTTGTTAGCTGTGGCTGTGCTTAGGGATCAATATCAAAGGAAACAAAAACCAAAAATACCTTTATTCTGACCTTGAATAATATAAATAAACAATGTTTATTTAGGAACAAGAGAAGGCATAAATATGTTTGTGCTCAGGTGAAGTATTTCTATGTAGTCAATATTTTCAGACTCTTAGCAGGTCCCAAGCACTGGCTTTCTCTGGCTGACTTCTAGCTTAAGTAGCATTTGTTCAGCTTTCAGGAATAATCCATTGTATTGGCTGGCAAATGAAACCCACATTTTTTTTCCCCTTGAAGTTATTGGCATTTCAGTCCCATCTTTTTTAGTCTGGTCTGCAGTCTAGATTTGAGTATCAGTGGAATATTGAGAAACCAGAAGTATCAGAACAGGTTGGAAAAATACCAAATACTTTTTAAGGCATGGAGGGTGTGGTGGGAGCTCACCCCCCCACACACACACATATCCAGGTTAGAGGGGTCTCCCTGGAGGAAGGTAGCTAATCCTATATTTTCAGACACAAAAAGGTTGAAGCATTATCTATTACCATGATTTGCATATAGGGATGTTTTGATTATTATTGCAATGTAAAATATTACCCCAAGCCTGAGTATCTTAAATTAACCAATTTATTTTGCTCACTCTATAATGAGTCAGGATTCAGGAGGGACTTAGTTGAGCAGCTCTCACTGGGGGTTTCTGACTGATTGTGGTTGTGGGTCAGGCAAGGCTGAAGTCAACAGGAGGCTTGACTGGGCAGGAAGGATATCCAAGATGGCTCACTCACATTACCACAGTTCAGTCTGGCTCTGGGCTGGGAGCTCAGCCAGGGTGTCCACCAAGAGCCTACACATGATGTCTCCAGCAGAGTGGTCTTAGACATCAGATTTTTCACATGTGAGCATGCCAAGGGTGTAAAGCAGAAGCTGACTGGCCTTTTCCGATCTAGTTTCAGGATTATGGGGCATCACCTCCAATGCCTTCTTTTGGTTACAAACAAGTCACTGTGGTCAATCCAGATTAAGGGGAGGGCAGGAAACGAACCCCATCTCTCATCAGAGCCATCTCATAGAAGTTATATATATACTTATTTAAAATCATCACCAGGAGTTTGCAGTGGGCTCTGGAGATATCTTTCTCTTATCACCCAAAATAATTCCTAGGAGTATTTATGGTCCTGTTACTTCAGTACTTTTTATAATGCTGGGCATTTTAGAGACATGATTTTGCCTCAGTGTTCCTCAGCGAATCCCAGTATAAAATACTCAGGTATTATTTGGCTCTTCTAAAGCAGAGCCAAGAATGTTATCCCAACTGCTATAGGCAGAGAAGAATGAGCACTGAGAAGCATTTGGATCCCAACTCAAAGAACTGGAATGTTAAATCCACCTGTAATGCAAAACCAATCTACGGCTCTGTAAATTCTCTGCTGAGTTTGACAAGATTTTATTTTTAACCTAGCAAATGAAAAACCCACTTGAACTACCTCGTACTTGAATAGCCGCATATTAAAGATAAATATGAGGCTATGAATGATATGTTGTCTGCTTTGTAAAATCAAGAGAATACAAATTGTGCAGCCTTTTTTATTTAATAAGCAATTTCTTTCTATAGACCTTTAATACTACCAAATCTGTGAAGGTCTATTGCTGACCTAGATTATCCTATGGAAAAAAATGAAATCTTTTCAAAGTCAACATTAAAATTCACATTATTCAGGGCTTTCTTTCTTCACAGTTTATCTTAGAGCATGCCTATGGGAACTGTGTTGCTTCATGTACAATGGTATCACTCTGGCTCCAGCTCAGTTGGCCCTATGGTGTTATCCATTATACAGAGAAGTTTCTGCCCTCAATTTTATTTCTTCCCTCTGAGAGGCAGTCTTTCAGATATAATACAGTTTGTTAATGATATTCTACATAGAAAAGTTAGGCACCTGCTTCTTTACAATCATAATATGAACTATTACTAGCTCTGTGAGGACTGAATCTCAGAGTAGACACAGGCAGACTTTATTTTAGTGGCATTCCAATGAATAATTGATTTTATATTTCAAGCTAATGAATTGAAATAGGTTGTTGCATTTGTATCTGTTGAAAGAAAATAATTCTCCTTAACTCAGTACATGAAAGTTAAGATAACCATGAAAATTATTTAATATTGCTTTGAATGGAAGATTCTCTCTTACATCCTTCTATTAACATCCTTCTTGCCATGTTGGTTAGAAAGCAAAGCAAAAATGAAACAATTCTTTCCTTTTTGTCTCTATATTTCTATTTTTAAAACATTTTTTTTAAATCCAGTGATTTTTCCAATTGCAAGGGTAATACTTTAATCATAAAAGAGATAAGAATGAAAAATGACTTCTTTCACTGCCCTAAGATTTTGCTTATACCATTTCAATTAATTTCTATAATATATGTATACACATACACACCAATTAATTTTTGAATGAGGAATGCAGTCTCATGGTTCAAAATTCAAAAGGCAAAAAGGTTATAAAATGAACAAATTTTCCTCCTTCAGAACCTCAGCTGTCCAGTTCCTTTCCAAAGAGACCCCAAAGAGCTGTTTTTTACAGAGGTATTTTAAGTAGATTCAAATAAGATTAAGATTTATTTAAGTTTAACTATCTAAGTTGGATATGTTTCTATTATAATATCAAAAGATTCCTTTTAAAAAATATCTAGACCTACAAATCTTCCTAATCTCCTACCTTTATAAACTCAATCTATTTTTCACTGATATGATTATGAGGACTTGTCTTCATGGTTTTCAGAGACTGGCCAAAATATTAATTGCTTTTGTGCTAATTGTTTACAAAGAAAGTAATGCTTTGCTGTCTTGTTTATTGTTGTCTTAGCATGATCCCTGCCCTATGTATATCCAGTCACCTGTCATGGACCTCTGGATTGCTCTGATGCTGAATGCTATTAACTGTCCATGCCCCACCTGATGGAGAACAAGGCTTCACCCCTTTCAACAGGAAGCAGCTTGGAGATTCATTGCCAATTTTTCCACGGAAATGGATTGTAGAAATTAATGGTGAGGAAATGTAACCGTGGTCCACTTTATGCTTTGAATATAGCCCTTGCCATTCTGCCACTGCAACCTATTTTTAGAACAGATATGTTTCTTTGTCTTCCTTTCTCTCTGCTCCTTCCTCATCTCTTCTCCTCCCTAATCTCAGGGGAAACAGGATTACTTTTTTTCCCCCATTTTAGGCAAATTTATCTGTCCTTGAGTACACACCCACCATAAGAACAAAGTAATCCAGACTTGAGGGATGGTAACAGAAGATCTCAGAAATGACTATCTCCCAAATTAACAAGTGAATTACAACTCCAACAGAGAACATATGGAATGTAGCCTTTGAACCACCTCCTTAAAAGCTCCCTGTTCCTGCTGATGGGTAGAATCACAGCCTCTGGGACAGGATTCTCCTGTGTTTCTCCTTTGCTAGCAAAGCAATAAAGTATCTATTTCCTTTTTCCCAACAACAACAACAACAAAATTAGAACCTGGAGTGATGGTGCACAGCTGTAATACTGCAGCAGGAGAATGGAAATCTGAGGCCCTCCCAGGCAACTTAGTGAGACCCTGACTTAAAAAAAAAGAAAAAAAAGATGGGAATGCAGGGGTAGGTGCTGGGGATGTGGTTCAGTGGTGGAGCAGACTGGTTTCAATCCCCAGTGTGGGGGGGAAGATATCAATCTACAGTATTCAAAATACAAGTATATGTTGTTCTTATATACTATGTAAATTCATTATACCTTAATTTAATTAACTAGTTCTATACTGATGGTTGTTTCCAATCTTACTTCTGTGATGAGTAATCTTATTAGTTTGCTGTAACAAAGCACCACACATAAATTGTTTAAACAGCAAACATTTATTTTTTCAGTTCTGATGGGGGAAGTTAAAAGCAAGGTAGCAACAAAGTTGATTCCTTCTGAAGACTGTGAGGAAGGATCTATTCCAGGCCTCTCTCATTGACTCCTAGGTAATCACCTTTTTACTGTCTCCTCATGTCACCTCTCAATGACTCTATGTCTAATTTCCCCTTTTTGCAAGAATACCAGTCATATTGATGAGGGTACACCTGAATGATCTCATTCATCTCCATAACAACTTATTTCCAAATAAGGTCACATTCTGATGTATTGGGGACTAGGGTTTCAACATACAAATTTGGGGAAAGGCACAAACACTTTGTATGATGTTATATTGCACATAATAAAGTGTATCTTGGAGGGCTGAGGCTGTAGCTCAGTGGTCAAGCACCTGCTTTGCATGTGTGAGGCACTGGGTTCGATCCTCAGCACCACATAGAAATAAATAAAGATACTGTATGTTCATCTACAACTAAAAAAAATTAAAATAAAATATATCTTGGGATACAAGTCTAGAATCTGAGATTTAAAATTTCTAGAATTTGAATTTAGGATTGCTTAGTAAAAAATGCACGTATGGAATTTCAATAAATGTTGCAAAATTATCATGCATACAAGTTATATTACAGCTCTCATGAGCAATGAGTAAGCATCTCTTCTCCCTCAACTCCTCAATACACAATATAATTGACCTTTGAGTCTTTGACAATCTCATAAACGAAATAGTTCTTAATGTAGTTTTTCATATCATCAAGTATGTTTTTTCTTTTTAATAAAGAAACGGGGTCAAAATACAAAGACTATTTTATAACTCCCCCCCCCATTCAAGCTACATCTAATGGGCATTGTTCCTTATTATGCAATATTTTTCTAGCTTCATTCTATCCCATCTGCATGAAAATTTATTTAATTAATCCCCTATTATACATTATGTTGTTTTCAATATTTTTGCTTCTAAATGCTGAGATAACTATAGCAATAATCTTTGTGCACAGCTGGGATACAAATGAACCCTGGAATTTGCAGATAGACATTTGAAGCTGAATTAATAATTAAATACAGTCATATTAACACTCTACCTTTTAACCTGCCAATTCCCCCTCAAAACATGCTTGCCTATGATTTCAAGAAATCTACTTCTGCTGGGCACAGTGGTTCCTGCCTATAATTTCAGGACACTGAGGCAGGAGAATTGCAGTTCAGGGCCAGCCTGGACAATTTAGTGAGACCCTGTCTCAAAATAAAAGATAAAAAGGGATGGGAATGCAGTTCAGTAGTAGAGTACCCCCTGGGTTCAATCCCTAGTACAAAACGAAAAAAGGAAAAGAAAGAAACCTAGTTCTTGTGATGAAGAGCAGAAATATAAGAGGCAGACCAAACTGTGCATTTAAGGCCTCCATTAACATTTTATTGGCCAAAGCAAGTTTGTCAGAGACCTAGTCTGTTATCAACAAGACAGAAGGATAACATTCACTTATAAAGAGAGAGAAGTGTAAAATTCCATATATAAATCTATCACAGGAGATGAAAAATTGGAATTAACAATCTAATATATCATAAATACCTTTGAAAAATTGATAAATGGCAAATTTCAAACAGAGACCAAAGCCAATTTTTTAACACTGTCTGAAGTCCTAAAAGTTCCATAAGAGATATTTTTAATTGGAGAGATATTTTAATCTGAAAGATTCAGTTAGGACCTAAAGAAAATTCAAACACTTGAAAGAACAAGACTGCTTATACATTGATTATAATCTACTAGGGAAGAAAATAATGTATTTATACAAACAACTTCATAGAGAGATATAAGATAGTAAGTATCCAAAAACCAATTGCAAATAATATGATAGAGTGATTAACTAATAACTGGGTTTTCTTGGTTTGGGCTCCCAGTTACTAAGTTCTTTGGTAATGAAAACTGCAGAAGAAATGTCCTCATAGCTAAATTGAGAAAAACTTTATTTCCCAGATATACTACAGATGTACTTTTTATTATGCAGATTTTAGGAGGAGACTATAGAATTGCCACAGTTTTGAAAAACAGATTAATGTGCTTCTTAAGCCTTATGTCTTTCAACAAATTGAACAATCTGGAGTGTCAAATTGAAAATGTGAAAGAAAAAAATTCTACTTCAGTGAAGAATCATACCCATGAAAATTTCAGACAATGAAACCTGTTATTGAGAAATTTAAAAATTCATTTAGCCTTTGAATTAAGAAAATGTGAAGGTAGAGACACAAACATAATAATATAGCTTTTGAAAGTAATTTGTTTTGGGTCATTTATTTTATAAGGTGGAGAAAATCATTCACCTGTGAATGTAGGAAACCATTGCTAATTGTCACTTTTGATAAGGAAAAAAACTGCTTTAGAGAAAAAAAATGTTAACAATCATCTCACTGCTTATTGTATTATTTTGACCTAAATTATCTGCAATATCATTTTGATGGTGAGAAAAAAAGTCTGTTGAGCCTGAAATTGAGCACATTTCCTCATAACTTATTTGAGACACAGAGACAGATTTTTATAGAAATATTATTTTACCTCTAATGATGTAGATGTTTGTATTAATTTTCCCCACAACTTGCTAAGATTTTTATAGCCTATGTGAGAGTAATAGAGAATGAAATGGGTAAGGAATGGTACCAGTAAGCTCATTATAATGTAAAAGAATTTCGCCACTGGAAGAAAATTCAGGGCACAGCTGAGATTAACAGTTTTCACATCAGTTTGATAGGTTCTAACGTGTTAATACTGATGCAAAAACAACCTAAATGGATTAAGACAATAATATAATAATTTAGGCTCTTGGTTAGTGTTATGAAAAGACTGTCAGACATCTTGTCCAACAAGATACATGTTTGGGGGCTGGGGTGGTAGCTCAGCAGTAGATGGCTCGCCTAGCACATGCAAGACACTGGGTTTGATCCTCAGCACTACATAAAAATAAATAAAAGTAAAGGTATTGTGTTCAACTACAACTAAAAAAATATTTTAAAAAAAGATGCATATTTGAAGTTCACATGGGTTTATTGGATCATTTTTTTTTAGTGGGAAGTTTTTGAAAATGAATTTTTGTGGTCATGCCAAAAGAGTATAAAATTTAGTCTCCCAAGACATAGATTTTTTTAACTTTGCTGTTTATTAATGAGTTGCTCAATTTCTCTGAGATTTACTTTTCTACTCTATGTGATAATAATATTAACAACAAAAGTTGTGGTAAGGATGAAATGAAATAGTTTGATGATATAGCATAATAAATATGATTATACAATATACAATATATAAATATAGTATAATTTATAACATGTAAGTTACAAATATATAAATGTAATATAATAATTGTCATACACAGGTATTCAACAAATAATAGTACTATACCTATTTCCCATCCGAGAGATAACACTTTAAGAAATATTTTTCTTATTTGAAAAATGTATAGACATGGGCTAAGGGTATAGCTCAGCAGTTCTATTTATGTTTTGTGATCAAACAGTAGTGCCCCAAACAAACAAACAAACAAACAAAAAACAAAAGCAAAAAAGGGAAAAGCACAAGATACTTTTGAGTTAGTTAAATGTTTTACCATTTTACAAATGTTCTGTGCAATAATCAACTGTCATGATTAAAGGGGCATACGGAAATTTAGGTGTAAGATATAGTGACCAATGGAAGATAAAACTGAGCAGAATGTAAAACATATGTGGAATAATGGGTGCATTAGTCATCTATTGCAGCATAACATAAAATGTATCAGTTTAGAACAACAAAGATTTATTATCTCAGTTTCTGTGGGAAAGAGATTAAAGAGCAACTTAACTAAGTGGATCTGGTTCAGGGTTTCTTATGATGCTATGATCAAGACATTGGCCAGGGCTGTAATCCTTCAAAATCTTTACCAGGGCAGGAAGATCTACTTCCAAGATGGTTCATTTGCACGTTTGTCAGCAAGTGGTCTTAATTCCTGGTCCTGTGAAACTTTTCCAAAATCTACTTGAGTATTTTCATGATATGACTTCCTCCTATAGGGAAAAAATAGCCCACATAGGTCCATAAATGGGACATATTACTGTTACAAAAGCAAAACACAACAAAACAAACCCCCCCAACACACACAAGAAAAGCAAACAACTGTTTATTAAATAAACAGCTTATCAAACAAATAACAATTTATTAGCATGTACATTTTACATATACATGGGAGATACCCAGAAAATGAGTTGTTCTCAAAGAGATGGTTTTGAATTTCAGCTTATATAGAATTTTCAACTAAGAACAGTAAATTTTTAGAGAATGACAAGACAAAGAGAAAGGACATTGAGTTTCTATGGGTTGCAACTTGGGAGGAACGCAAACCTGCGGCAGATAAAGGTTAGTTAGTGCTGGGGCTCAGAACTCAATACGCCAAGGTGTGGCACCTTGGCAGTTTGAGTACTTTGATCTAAAGGACACTGGGAGGCCTCAGAGGGAACGTGTTTCTGACCTTTTCCTGCCTTCTATTTCCTGCCCCCTCTTTCTTCCCAAGGTGATTAGTAGAAACCAGAATTCTTCTCCTGCAAGGCAGATCATAGAAACCAGAACTCCTCTCCCCCAAAAGCAAGCAACAAAATCCAGAAAGGTCACTCTCTTTCTTTTCCCTTCACCTTTGATGACCCTCACTCTACAGGAGTCCTGCCCTTGAGTAGGTTCTTCATTTCTGCAGGCACCCATGTCATGTTAAACATTTTTTTACAAAAATTTGTTATGCTTTTCTCTTGTTAGCCTGTCTTTTGTTATAAGAGTGTATATTTTGTTATAATACCTTTCCATTCCCTCATCCTTATGATGGGAATGGAAAGGTATCACCTTTCCACCCTTACATTAGTAGAGCTTGTTAATATAAATTCCTCTGATATTATCCCCAGGCGGCTGAGTGTCTAAAGTTGTCTTCAGTAGTTAATGTTTATTAATGTGGTAGGGGGGTTGGGCAGGGTGCCTCTTGCCTTTGTAAATTTATGCCCTACTTTCAGGAATACAGAGAGGGAAGAGAGCACTCCTGCATCTGCTTCTTCTTGCTTGTCTTCAGCTGAGCAAACCTCCATATTTTAGGGAAGTATCTTCCAGTCTCATCTACCCCAGAAAAAGTATCCCAAGAGAGAGTGCAGCAGAAATAGCAGTGAATCTTCTGACTTGCTCCTGAAAGTCACAAACAGAAACTTCATATTTTATTTTTATTAACATGTAACCATTGTACATATTTATGGTGTACAATGTGATATATCAACACACATATACAGCATATACTGATCAAATCAGAGCAATTAGCACTTCCATCTGCATATTTTATTTGTTGGAACCGAGTCAGTAAGTCCAGTCTACACTCAAAGAAGGAACATAAAAAACTTGCAGACATTCTTTAAAACTACAACAGTCTGTGGAAAGCGTGATTTAATTTTGACTGTTTTCCCTTCCAGTTTACTATTATCTCGACATATGACTGAAAAGTAAAGTGATACTTAGGGCTTAAAGGACAGTGAGAGTGTAGGAGATTTAAGTGTAAGTCCCTCTTAGGTAGCAGGAAAATAAAAAAAGAGGGAGAGATCTGGAGTTCCCAATTTGTTAAATCACCCACGTCTTCAGTCTCTGACATTAGAGAATCGACAAAAAAATCAGTGTGTTATTTATTCTATCACAAATATCAGATCAACCAGTTTTAATGAGACAAGGTGTTCCTTTCTTTATCAATGACCTAAAAATAAACCCCCAAATAGTTAAGTGAGGACTAGTCAAGCCCTAGAGAAAAGAGGTAGCCTGTCACATTCACAAGAGAAATTTTGAATCAGTTTCAGTCACACACAGAATGCTTTTACCCAAGTGGTGTTTGGGGGGAAAATCTATAGTTTAAATGTCTCAAAGAAATAGAGATCAAATATTGATTAGTTGTGCTAAACAAGGGTACTTGTGTTCTCCAATGTTTTTCCATTTGGCCCCCGATGTTATGATTTAGAAAATTCACAATTCACTGTTTCTTGCTGCAAGCGTGTACTGGAATAAATAGCAGGTGATTGCTTTCCCTGGTTTTCATTGAGTTAGGGAGCTCAGTGTGTTACGCATTGTAAAGGGAAGCCCACCTGTCCTTAGTATTCACTTCCGGTTTGCACTTGTCATCTCTCTTCTCTTAGCTGGGTTTGGTGGGGAAGGGTAATGATATGCAAAAGGTCTGTTATGGTTTGGATGTGAGGTGCCCCCCAAAAGCTCATGTGTGAGACAATTCAGAAAGGTTCAGAGAGGTGAGTGGATTGTGAGTATCAACCCAAGCTGTGGCTGAATCCCCTGGATGGGATTAACTGAATGGTACCTGGAGGCAGGTGGGTGTGGCTGGAGGAAGTGGGCATTGGGGGGCGTGGCTTTGGGGTACATATTTGTCTCTGGAGAGTGGAGTCTCTCTCTGCTTCCTGATCACCATGTGAGGTGCTTCCCTCCTCCACACTCTTCCTCCATGATGTTCAGCCTCACCTTGAGCCCCTGGAAATGGAGCTGACTGTGGACTGAGACTTCTGAAACCGTGAGCTCCCAAATAAACTTTTCCTCTTCTACAATTGTGCTGGTTGGGTCTCTTAGTCACAGCCATGAAAAACTGACTGAAACAAGGTCCATGTCACAAAATCATTTGATATCAAGAAAAAAAAACATTCCATGACTACATTGAATAATAAATAAATACTAAGGGGGAAACCTAGAAAGGGAAAAATAGACATTCCCAGGGGAAAGGATTAATTGTATGGGTTTGGAAACAAATGTAATTTCAAACCTTCTTTATCCCCCAACTTGAGTTAAATATGAAATATAAAGGGAAGGGGGAAAGAGTAAGAAAATGCCTGTTGGATCAATTGAGATTGGTTTTTGATGAAATTACATACATGTATACTTTATTATGTAAATGCAGGGAGCTTATGGTAGAATGAGGAGGAAAAGCAAATGGACCAAGGTTTCCAAGAATGAAAATGTAGGCCCATCCTACTCTGGTAGGGCTAATTCCCGTCCATTGACTTTTCCTACAACCGTCTTCATTTGCAGGCAGGAGAACCCTGACTGGGATTTTGTTAGTGGGTCTGTTAGCCACAAATTTCGTGCATAAAGGCATCCAGTGGGAGGTAAGATCTATTTCTGTGGCGGTAAAGCATTTATGTTGGCATGCCCTAATTGTGTTTGCAGTAAAATTGAAGTCTATTATAAGAGTTGGAAATCAGCTAAACAATCATGAATAATTGGTCAAATGAGCGGCAGTACTGCCCAGTCAACAACATCATTTCTGTGGTCATTGGTGTTAAGGGAGTGTCCACTGGGTGCCTGGCAGAAATGAAGCAAAGACCACAATTCTGAGGGAATTACCCAGCCTGAGTGCCTCAGGGCTCCATTGTGCTTTGCTCTGGGAGTGCCTGATTCCTCTGTGCCACTGCGATTGCACAAATAACCTTCAAAAAGCTCCTGACCCAACCCCTGCTTCCTTCTTCTCTCTTCA
Source organism: Ictidomys tridecemlineatus (assembly GCF_052094955.1). Lineage (NCBI taxonomy): Eukaryota > Metazoa > Chordata > Mammalia > Rodentia > Sciuridae > Ictidomys > Ictidomys tridecemlineatus. Next base: position 435,172 of record NW_027520970.1, read on the forward strand.
TCTGAGAAGCTTAATCGCCCCCCTGCTAGTTCAACTTCTGTATGTGGCACTACCTGGTTCTACCCTGGGTCTGTGAGGACTGGAGGAGTTCATGGTCACTGCTGGGTGTGTCTCAAACTTTATGCTTTGACCCTGAGTTTCTTGGGGGAGAGTAAGAATCACTGCACTTCAGGGTCTCTAGCTTTGTGGTGCCTTGTGGTGCCGAGTAGTGCAAAACAGAGCTTCCAGCCTAAAAGTCATTCTCTGTAACCTTCTTTCTTTCACACCTTACATCTAATCCACATCAGGATTGGTTGGTCTTCCCAAAAAGAGTACAAATGTGACTACTTCTCCTCATGTCTAAGGTCACGCTTCTGCTTAGGCTATTGTCACCTTTTCCTGGATCCCTGTAGTAACTTATGCTCTCATTCTTATCCTCTTGTAATATTTGTTCTTCACACAGAGTCAAAAGGAGCTTTTAAATACTATCATTGATATATATATATATATATATATATATATATATATATATATATATATATATATATATATATATATATATAATGCTGTTTTAAAATACCTTGAATCAAATTCAGGTTCATGGGCTGGGAATCTGGCTCAGTGACTGAGTGCCCCTGAGTTCAATCCCTGGTACAAAAAAAACAACAACAACAAAAAAAAATTCAGGTTCTTTTTCTTGACCTCCAATTTCTATTGGTGGGCTCTGACTGATCTTTATTCTCCAGCCACACGTGTTTATTGCTGTACTATGAGTAAGTCAAGCGTATTCCACTACAGATCTTTACTTGGGTAACTCCCTTTGCCTAGAATGCTCTTTTCTCAGCTCTTGCATAGCTGGATCATCTAAACACGGAGGTATCTGTTCCCATGTGCCTCCTCAGAAAAAAACACTATGTTAATAGCATCTGCATGCTGCATTTTTTTTGTATCTTTATATTTTAATTTCTTCCCAGCATGTGTCACTACACACTAGTATAGTATATTTGTTTTAGACTCTGTCTTCCCCATGAGAATACAATTATGATGAAGACAGGGACTTCGTTTTGTTCACTACTTTGTCCCTAGAAATTGGAATGGTGCATAGTATACACCCATAAAATATTTTTTGAAAGTACAATGGGTATTACTACTAACATAAAGTTGCTATAACGGTCACAGGCCAATGATCTCAGGTTGTATTTTCCAGAAATGACACCTACAATCTTCCATCCCATATGATTTTTCACACTGTGACTTTGACACTCCATCCATTGAGAGGGGGTTTACCAATCTTCTCTTGAATAGAGTTTGTGAGCAGCAGAGTGATGCTATTTGACTTCTGAGGGTAGGCCATTAAATAGCAATGCAGCCTTCATTTGGTTCTGTTTGGGTGACTCTCTCTTAGACTGTAGCCATCCAACAGAAAGCCCAAGTCGCCACATGGAGAGGCTCAGGTGTTCTGGCTAACAGCCTCAGCTGAGTGCCAATTTGAAGCCATCAATCTTCAGGCATGGAAGCCTTAGTGATTCCTAGAGGCTAACCATGGATTAACTCCCAACCCTCAAGTCTTCCCAAATGAGGTCCCTTCACATTGTGAAGCAGAAACAAGCCATCTTGGTTGTGCCTTTTCCAAATGCCATTCCCACAGAAATCATTGGGAATGATTAATTGCTGTTTTATGTCACTACATTTTTTGTTATGCAAAAGTTTCCAGAAAAGTAAACAAATAACTACCTTCCCTCTTTCTGTCTTCCCATTGCTGTGTGTGGATAAGATGGCAGAAGTTGAAGCAGCCATCTTGGATTTGAAGATGGAAGCTTTCAGTTAATTATGTCAAAGCAATAAGATAAAAGAAACCTGAGCCCTTTAGAACCATCATATTGGTTCTGAGGGAGGAGAAATAAAATTGTGCTCTGTTGAAGTTTTTGTTATACTGACTATTCGTAGTTCACTGTAACGGCTGGAACCCGTCTGATACAAGAACCATCAACCACACTGGAAGTGCCTGCCTACTAGTGCTAGAAACTGTGTTTTACACATGAGATCTCATTTAATCCCTGTTATAACAAAGACTCTCATTATTTGTTGAAGGGTAAATTGGACTTGGAGGAGGTAAGGTAGCTATAGTTTCACAGATAGGAAGTAATAGGTTTTGGATTTGAAAGCAAATCCAAAAGCCTGAGCTCTGAATTTACTCTTCTACTTCCCATGAATTTAGCTCAAGCTTTCTTTCCAGGAAGTGGGAAGGAAGCCCATGAAAAGAAGAGGGAGAGTAATAACTGCTTTGGCAGGAGAAGGAGCAGCTCAGAGGTGCTGAGGTGTATCGTTTTTTTTTTTTTTTTTTCTAGTGAAGGTTGCATATATAAATTACCAGGTCTTCATCACAAAAGAACACTAAAACACACATATACAAGTAATAATGCCTCAACATAGATATCTCTGCCAATTTTCCTCCTTTTGTTTTTTTGTTTGTTTATTATTTATTTATTTATTTATTTTTTTTTTTTTGTGGTACTGTGAGGTTGAACCCAGGGCCTTGTGGATGCTAGGCAAGTACTCCACCCCTTTTTATTTTTTGAGACTGGGTCTCATTAAATTGCCCAGGATGGCTTCAAACTTGAAATCTCTTGCCTCCCAAGTCACTGAGCTTACAGGTATGTGCCACCATGCCCATCCTCTGCCAACTTTTAACACATATTGTATTAGAGTTTTCCATATATGCAAATGTAGATATATAAATACATAGGTACACATACACACATAGTCACACATATCTACACATGTGTGTGCCTGCATACTACTTATCATAGCATTATATCTAAGGATACTGCAACTCAATAGCTAATTCTAATTCAAAATTTAAAACCAACGCAACAAAACCCTTTTATTATGCTTGTTTTAGATTATAAGGCACCAACTGAATAAGAAATACAAAACTTTTTGAAAATACTAAGTCCAGAGGTTTCTAGAAAATATTACAAATAATACCATCTGTCATGAGAGAGTCATATAACATAATGTGAGTTAATCCTAAATTAATTCCAGTTAATCCTAAAGGTAGGAACTCTTAGTCTAGTATAGAATAGGAAACTAAGGCACAGAAAGGTTCAATGTTTTTCTAAAGGTCACATAATAGGAAGTCCTTCTAATTGACTATAACATAAGGACAGGAAATACCCCATTATTCACTTTTCAGTATGAATAAATTTGTTATATTGATTCATATTTTATTTATTGTATTTCTACGGGAAAAATAGAAGGTTGAACATGTTCTTGACATTTCTTTTTTAAAGGAGGTAAAAGTTATCTGACTATGATTTAGTTAAATGAAATCTGCATGGCAAGGCTGTCTTCCAATATTTTAAAGTTGCAAATTATGTGGAAAAGGTACAAGGAGTATCAAAGTGAATTATCAAAAGAGATATTTTTAAAAAGAGGAAGAACCAGACACTTTTTGGTAGGGAAACTGTTATTTGCTGTACTTAATTAATTAGGAGTCTCTGGAGCAAGATATGTTAGAATTTGGTTACTGAGAGAATGTCAGAGAACATTAGACTCTATGGTAAGTAAGAAAGAGAGTCCAGTCCTTCCTGGGAAGAGCGATGGATTAATGGATTAACTCCTTAGGCTTCCTGCCTCTTCTTTCTCAGTTTTTGTGAGTCTATTCCTAGATGTAAATATTTCATGTGAAGTTTGCTTACATTTGGCTACCCTGTGAGATTTCCCTCTATTACTTTTTAATAAGAACTCTGAAGAGTACCACAGACTTTTCTGATTTCACTCTCAGCCAGCATACAGTGTTATTTCCAGACACTTGCAAATTCCCTCTATTTTTCATGTGCTCATTGTGATGAAAAGAGTTAGGAGTTGATTTTGTAAAACCTGGGGTGTGTGTCTCTGTGTTTATTTCGACAAGGAACTACTTAGAGACCAGGCATCTTTGCCAGTACATTCAGATTTAAATGAACTGAACCTCTTTATTTTATTTATTTATTTTTTTAAAGAGAGAGTGAGAGAGAGAGAGAGAGAGAGAGAGAGAGAGAGAAAACTTTTCAATATTTATTTTTTAATTCTCGGCAGACACAACATCTTTGTTGGTATGTGGTGCTGAGGATCGAACCAGGGCCGCACGCATGCCAGGCGAGCGCACTACCGCTTGAGCCACATCCCCAGCCCGAACCTCTTTATTGTATGTTCTGTTCTTCTGGGTTCTAGAATGTGTCCACGGATTAATGAGATTCAATTGGTTGTTGATAGAACAACAAAGAACAGGTATGGATGAAATTCAAAAGATAGCATTTTTTTTGGATTGAGTACTGCATATAATTGGCAAAATGTCCTATAAAAATTTGAATTTCACCAACTCTAGTTTTTAAATCAAGGTCAATGAGAGTTCAGAGAATAAAAGGAAAGCTAGTAGGAAATTGCTATCTACAAATTATGTAAGGGACTGAAATGAATTTGGAGAAAAATCACTTGCTAAAGCTTTCTGTAGTTAAAAATGTTTAGGTACACACTTTTCCAAAGTTTGTTCTATAAAAGAAAATAAGTTGCAGCTTTAGAACTCTACAATTTGGAGTATTTGGGGATTTATGGGCTTCTAAAGCACAAAAGATTCTTAAAGTGCACTTACAAGCACTATACATCCCTAAAGTAGGAGCAAACACAAAAATCATTCACCACATTACTTTTCAAACAAAACTTTATCCTGAACAAGTTATACCTTGAGATCTTTTAATGGGTGCCCACCAGGGATTATCAACTACTTTCCCAGGTTTCCTAGTCTCTTTGCTACATTTTCAGCTTGCCATATATATTTATTGAATATAGATCATATGCCAAATACAGCAAGAGGCCTTACATATTAAGATATTACTTCTGCTTTCAAGGAATAGTAAATTCTTTAGAATAGCAAAGTAATCAAAACTGGTTGTATTAATTATACATTGCATCCAGTTACTCCCCAAATTAGCAGCATAAAACAAACATTTCTCTCACTGTTGTTGTAGAACAGGAACTGGGATAACACTGAGCTTCATGGTGTGGGAATCAGGTGACATTCAGTATCAGCTGGGGTTGTCCCATCCACAGAAAGCTTGACTGGGTCCTGAGGCTCTGCTTCTAGTCTCTCTTATAAGGTTGCGTTCAGACCTTTCTTCTTTGCTGGCTCTTGGATAATGTGTTAGCTTTATGTTGCCGTGACCAAAAGACATGGTGAGAACAACTTAGAGGAGGAAGACTTTATTTTGGCTCACAGTTTTAGAGGTTCAGTCCGTAGTCGGCTTACTCCATAATTCTGGGCCTGAGGTGAGGCAGAACATCATGACAGAAGGGTGTGGTGAAGGAAAGCTGCTGTATTCATTGGTATCAGAAAGCAGGGAGCTTGAGTGCAAAGAGCCAGGGATAATGTAAACCCAAGATTACATCCCCAGTGACGTTCTTCCTCTAGCCATGCCTTACCTGCCTACAATTACCACCCATTAATTAATCCATGAAATGGACTGATTGGGTTACAGCTATCAAAATTTAATCAGTTCACCTCTGAACATTCCTGCATTGTCTCACACCTGAACTTTTGGGGGATACCTCATATCCAAACTATAATAGCTGGGCATCTTGGTTCCTCAACACATGGGCCTCTCCATGGGCTGAGTGTCCTTACAATGTAGTAGTGGTCATTGGCTTTCCCCAGAGAATGCTCATCTCTGAAGTAATGCACTATCACTTCTGCAGTAGGAAGGTAGGGTACAGATGTTCCTTGACTAATCATGGGGCTAAGTCCCAGGAAACCCATTATAAGCTGAAAGCATTGTTAACTTGAAAATGCATTTAATATACCAACCCTACCAAATAGTAGAGGTTAGACTAGTCTATCTTAAACATACTCAGAACACTAACATTAACCTAGAGTTGGGAAGAATCACTTAACTCTAAGTCTATTTTATAGTGAATGTTTCTTATAATTAAATTAAATGTCATTTATACCCCAAAAATACAAGCAACACCGTATACTGTAGAGCATCAGTTGTTTATCTCCATGATCACCTGGCTAACTGGGAAATTTGGCTCACAGCCAAACCTAGAGATACTACATGTTAATAGCCTGAGAAAAGATCAAAATTCAAAATCTGAAGTATATTTTCTACTGAGTACTTATGGTTTTTATATCATTGTAAAGTTGGAAAGTTAAAAAATCATAAAATCCTAAATTGAACAATGTCAGGGACCAATGTACTGATTCACTTGTACATGAGAAAAGGAAGTTGCCCAGGGTATGATGCCAGGAGGTGGGAATTATTAGAGGTCACCTTAGAGGCTAGCTACCAAACAGGTTTTTGTGAATATTCCTTGTCCTGAATATGTCCCCTTCCCCAATTTATGACTTTGAAAGTTTTGGACTTATTTTCTAGATGCCTTCTCTCTCTTCTTTTTCTTCTTTCAACTGGCATGTGTGAGGCACTGAGTTCGATCCTCAGCACCACATATAAATAAATAAAAAATAAAGGTACATCAACAACTAAAATATATTTTAAAAAAAATTTTAAGAATTTGTTTTAGATACAGATACCTGCTCTTAAGCACCAATACTACCATATCAATCCTACCTACTGTCAAGCTACATAATCTGCCATCTTAATAACCTTTGCATCTTTCTTTAAAAAATTATTTTTAGTTGTAGTTAGATGCCGCAGTCTGGCTGGGCACAAAATCACTAGCCACTCACAGCTTTGTAGATTAAAACAGCAATTCTTTATTCCTGAACTCACACCAGCCCTCTACAAACACGTTCTGGGGAAAATTCACGTTCTGGGCAAAATCCACGCTTCCACCAGGCTCTAATCAGCAGGATACGCCCTATTCCCAGCAGGGTGTACTTTAAACCTGGAACCGCCCTAAAACCAAGGAGCGGGATATTCCCTAAAACCAGCAGGATACACCCTAAACCTGGATCCGCCCTAATCCAGTAGGATCCTCCCTAAACCCGGATCCACCCTGGTCCTTGAGCAGGGTCACCTTTCTTAAACATACATGCAATGTCACTGCGAGTGTCCAAGACAAGTTCATTTCCACGAGTCCTTCCTCTAAGCAACATGGGGTATGCTGGCAAGGAAATTGTCATACCTACTTGCTAATGGCTCTCAGCAGTTAGACACAACAGTTTCATTTTATTTATTTATTTTTTTTAAATGTGGTGCTGAAGATGGAACCCAGTGCCTCCCACATGCTAGGCAAGTGCTCTACTACTGAGCTACAACCCTAGCCCCTATCCTTTGCATCTTTGTTCTTATTATCTTACTGTTATTGCTTAGGATTAATTGCAAAAGAATTTTTGATGAATGTCTCTCATTTTATTTTATTTCTCTTTTATATATTGGATCATATGGAATTGCCATTTTTACAATCAATTTCAGTAGTGTATTAGTTAGCTTTGGACCATTGTCCAATAAATACCATGGGATGGGCTAGCTTAGACAACAGAGGTTTATTTCCCCTTAATTCTGGAGGCTAGAAGACAATGATCAGAGTTCCAGCATGATTAGGTTCTGATGAAGAGGTGAAGAGTACTTTTCCTGGCTTATGAATAGCCACCATCTCACTGTGTGCTCATGTGACCTCTTCTTCATGTGGAAAGAGAAACAGCCCCGCTCTCCTGTTTCTTCTTCTTCTTACAAAAATACTAATCCCATCATGAGGGTCCTATCCTGGTGACCTCACTTAAACGTGATTATCTCTTAAAGGTTCATCTCCAAATCTAATCATATGAGGAGTTAAGACTTTCATGTATGCATAGGGGTGGAGAGTGCAGGAGATGTAATTCAGTCCATAGCAGGCAATTCAAAATGGTTCAGCGGAATGCTTGTCTGCAAAATTAGTACATATTTATACAATGAATAAATAAAATAACACAAAAAGATGAAAATGAAAATCACCCACAATTTCACCATCTGGAGATAAACAGCCATTACATATTTATGTGTTTTTATGGGAATGTATATACCTTTCCGAAGACTGGGATCATACTGAATGTTTAATGTTGTATTCTGCTTTTTCATTTAACACTAATCCTGGGGCAATTTTCCATGTCACTGAATGTTTTGGAAATGTTTTAAATTACAGTGACATATTTCATTTGTTTAACCATTACTCTTTGAATTGGACATAAAAATGGTTTTTAATTTTTCAGGAAGAAGGAAGACTGGTGAGCACATGCTTTTGTCTTCATCTCTATTTTCTTACTACAGATTCCTAGAAATAGAATTCATAAGCCAAAGGTCATGAACTTCTTCAATTAGCATTTTAAAACTTCTGACTACATTTGGTTATCACAAACAGCTTTTAGGTATTTATGATTTATCTCTTACCACTGGGTTATTTTTATTTTTAGTAATTTGATAGGCAAAATAATTTGTCTAATTGCTAACAGTGACCTCCTCACTGATCTCCTTCCTGTAGCGACATCCCACTCCAATCAAGCCTCCACAGTGCTTCAGGAATTTTTTTTTCTAAAATTTAAACTTGATCCTATCGCTTGCCTGCTAAAACCAATCATTTGCTCCCCACTGTTTATCACATCAAGCCCTAGGTCTGGAGAATGTTTCATCAGCTTTTTCATAGTCTGGCTTTTGCATATAGTTTCACTCTCATTTTTAATCTCTCTCCTCTCCAGTAACATTAAACCACTTACAGTTTCTAAACTGCCTGTTTGACACTTTTCCTTTTTGCATGCTGTTTCCTCTGTCTTGAAACGTTTCCCTAACTTGGTCTGCAGCACTCACAGAGTTGGCTTCCAGAGAAGGCAGGAGGTGGATGGGATGTTCAGCTCCTCGAAATCGGAGTGTTGTCATGATCAGCATCACCCCAGGTCTTCCTAACACTGTCCATGGAGATGTGTCTTACTACTTCACATGGCAACCACACTTGCACTCTCTTTAAAACCCCTTCAGGAATCACATCTCTGACAATAATTTCTTCTAAGTAGCATTCATACAATTTTTGTTTATTTTCCTTGGCTGCAGTGGTGTTTATGCTGCCCTTTATAATGCCAAGGGATATCTATCAGTCCCTAAGTGCCCAATTCTATCTTCTCAAACACTTCTTGAAGGCACCCTGAACCTCTGTAAAACTTGCATTTCAATGTCTAGCATGAGGTTGTCATGTTATTATGACAGATCTACTATGTGAATTTTATTTGCATACCTTTTGTTCAATATTGTAGGTCAAAAAGTGATTTTTGAGGACACAAAATATTTTGGCAGTACATAAAATAGTGGTAGAAAGTGTAGCCAAAACATGTATTATAGAACACTCCTAACTCTGGGTTAAATAGTAAAGTGTGATAGCTGGGGACCTGCATTCATTGACTGACAATATCTGGTAAACCCTGCTGTAAGACTTGGGAGAGTTTTTACTTATTTACAGCATACTTTAATAGGTTGTTATTCTTCATATGTATATATATTTTTAAAGAAAATATTACAGAGACAAATGCTTCTTTAAAAAATCAGAATTGAATGAAGTATGAATCAATATGGTATGTTTGATATAAGCCAAGACATTTTTGTAATCAAAACTGTTCAAATGCCTGGCATGATGGCACATGCTTGTAATCCCAGAGGCCTGGGAGGCTGAGACAGGAGGATTGCAAGTTCAAGGTCAGCCTTGGCAATTTATCGAAGTCCTAAGCAACTTTGTGAGACCCTGTCTCAAAATAAAAAATAAAAGTGGGGGAGGGGTTGGGGTTGTGGCTCAGCAGCAGAGCGTTCACCTAGCACGATCGAGGCCCTGGGTTCCATCCTCAGCACCACATAAAAATGAATAAATAAAATAAAGATATTTTAAAAAATGAAAAAATAAAAAGGGGTTCGGATGTGACTCAGTGGTTAAGCACCCGTGGGTACAGTCCCCGGTACCAAAAAAACCCAAACAACAACAACAACAAACTATTCCTAGTATCATCCCACTTAGGAAACCTTTGCTAATACTTCCCTTCCTCTCTGTCTTCTTTTATATGATTGATTGGTGATGTGCTGAAAGGTTTAGGTGACATTATGATACATTGCAAATGTAGTCAATATGACCAAACTTGGCTTGAATCAAGGAATCAGAATTGAATGGCATCTTAGAAGTTGTTTTGTCTAACTTCTCAATCAGCAGAGAAAGTGGTAGAAAGTTACCTAGAGGCTAGGATGGTTTCCATTGTTAGAAAAGTTATCCCTCATGTTGTATAGACTATTTCCTTCAAGGGTGAGTGTTCATCGTCTAAGTTTTACCTCCACAGAATGAATCCAACCTGTTTGCCATAAAACAGACAGACCCCCTACACAATTGAGCTCAGTGCACATCATGTCTTCTCTTTCTCAGGCTTATCATCTCTAGTTCCTTAGACAACTGCGGTGTGCCTCATGTATTATTTTGTGGCTAGTGGAGGAGAGGCTGGTGTGGTTCCAGGTCTGGAGAATTCCCAAATGACAATACAATGGGAGAGGATTATCCCTTTCATTTCACTTTTCTATCCTGGGCAGCTTGAGAGTTGAACTTGAGGATTAGTCATAATTCCTTTGGCTCCAAGCAACAAAAACCTATTTCAAACCGACTGAAACAAGAAAAGACTCCTATAACTGGCAAATCAAAGGGGTAGCTTCAGGCGCAATTGGATTCTGGGATGCAGTGCCAGCTGGGCTGTATTCCTCTCTTCATCTCATCTCTCAGCTCTGCCCTGTTTGACTTAATTCCTGGGTGGGCAAGATAGCCAGCAGCCCCACACTTGTCCTTACAGCTCATAATTGCAGACAAAGGGCCACTGTCTTTTTTTCTTTTAATTTTTAAAAAATCTCTCAGACAAAACATTGGAGGAGGATTGGCTCAGCTTGGGTTATGTGCCCTCCCTGAACCAATCAATATGGCCAAGTAGCATGAAGTTCTTTGGTGAAGGTTGTTTTTTTGTGACCATCCCTCCCCGTGCCAGGAACAAATGTGGTCAGCCCCAAGCAGAGACACTTGGATTGGGAAGGATTATGGGTTGGAATGGGGTCAGGATTGGTTATTCAGCATGAGATGATCCTGGGAAGATGAGCATATGTCTACCAATATACTTAATGGGCTATTCTGGGAAGGACATGGCTTAAACACTCAAAGTCTAAAATGCAGATGATGAGACTGGATGAAAATAGAAACAATGGCCAGATGGAATAACTTTTTATAATATGCAGGGCCATTTTCAACTCAAAGTTGCCTTACCAACACATTACATAGTAGAGGACTCCAACGGTATTTTATTGAGAAGGCTGCCTACAATGTGCTTGGGTTAATATTTGCCTTTAATTCTTCTTTTTTTCCCCCTTGAGATGAGGTCTTGATGTATTACCCAGTTTGGCCTCAAACTCATAATACTCCCACCTCACTCTCTGAGTAGCTGGGATTATAGGTGTGCATCACCAGCAAGGTTAATATTTTTTAGAAGTCATTGTTTCTTCAGACATATAATATATTGGCTTATAGTCATAATGCTCACTGGCTTACATGTTTGAGCTATATATATACTTCATTGTTTGAAGCCAGGTCATACATTCTATAATATTTCTAAACCTATTCTGATTTGAAAGATTTCCTGTTGTAAGACTCTTCTTTATGATATTTAAAAAAAAATACATGGAGAGATGGAGGCTGAGCTAGATTAACGTTGTACAAATCTGATTAACATCATCTGCTCTGTTCCAAAGGTCAGGTGCACTCAACAAATTTACTTTGAAATTATTTTGTTTATTTTGTGGGCATATACATCATGAGCTTTTTAAAGGTCAAAAGTAGAGTTTGTTCTTGGATTCTAAACCAATCTGATTTCCATTTACAGTATGCTTTGGTGACCCTAAATGCAGAAGCAGGCCCAGTTAAGTCATACTTCCAGTTTGTGTTTAGTTTAATTTTCTCATGAAGAAAATCCCTGCTAGATGAAGGCAGTGCTGAAATATCATTTTCCCTAAATTACTTTTATTTTCAACTGGGTTCATAAGAGAATGCTACTCATAAATGACATCTGAGCTTTGGTTTCATGACCATTTTGTTTTCGAAGATATGGAAGCATCTTACCTGGAAACTGGAGCAAAGGTCAAAAGAGCTAGGAGTCCTGAGTTTTATTAATATTTACTTGGTAAGGGTCCTGAAGCTGTATCAGTCAATGCTTGCAAAATTACCATATGCTTCAGAGAGAAGAGGCTGTAATAAATTATACAGTCTTCTTTACTATTCAAACAAGTCAAGGGCCTACTTATATCCACGTAGTATTTTTTTCATTAATTATTTTAAATGTTTTTTCCCCTTACCATATGTACTTTACCAAGATAAAAAGAAAATCTCTTAGAGTATTTTGTATTCATGTTCATTAACATTCCAGTGGAATAATAAACCTCCAAACGATTCATGTATGAATCAGTGAAGCATGGCTAATTACAGTTTTCAGCCACACAGCCAATAACATTCACCATGAAATGCTGCATCTGTTAAATACATCTCTCTGAATTTTTGTTGAGGGAGAGTGCTAGGAAATAGTGAGGTTGTAAACTGCAATTTTAAAATGTCTAAAATTAAATTTGATAACATCCTGTTATCAAAACAGAAAAAACCCTACAGATTTGCCTTAAAAACAAAACAAAACAGAATCATCACAACTCCTGAGAATGGACCATGTTCTATCAGGAAAAGAAGGAAACTTCTTGAAACGTTAGGAAGCATGATCTACCATAAATTTTAAAAATATATTTTATTTTGAATTTAGAAATGAATTTCCTATCCCTTATAAACTCATTTTATTCTATGACTCCCTCCAGTCCACAGACATATTTATAATACAAAAAAAAAATCTGAAAAGTAAATGGAGAACCTGTTAAAAGTTGAATGTCATGACTAAAATACTTAAATTTAGAAGCAATTTTGTAATGCATATTCAAAATCTTTTCTATTGCTTCTTTTGTTGAACATATTTTTCCTTAATACCATCCATATTGTTGCATACCCAAAGACTACATTAATAAAAATGTTGATATCCACCTTAAAATTTTTTTTAAGTTTGTATTATTGTAATAACATAAGTAATTCTTAGCTAAAAATGTTCAGAGCTTTGGAAGGTATTTTAAAGTAGAAGAAAAGACACTCCTGTCACCGCCACCATCTCACTCCTCCAAACACTGTTCACAATCACTTGGGATTTTCTGGAAAGTTTTCCATACAAGTGCAAGCACAGGTCCACAGTCCCTTAGCTACAGTTCCGAAATCCATAAAAAAAAAAATCTCTGAAAACTAAGGAGGCTACTTACACAAAGATCAAAAGTAGATTCTAACGCAAACTGATTTTCATTTATGGCATGCTTCAATGACTTGTTTATCCCATAGACTTTGTGGCAGACACAGAAATATGTTTGTTGACAGGGTGCTGTTCCAGGACTGCACGAGGGATGTTATGGACTAGGTAGAATAGGCATGTACCTTTCTAAAAATACAAAATAACTAATTTCCAAAACATATCTATCCCAAAAGTTTTAGATAGGCAATCATGTAATCCATGTTTACATACTGTCTGCCAACTACATTTATGGGGTAATTTAACATTTTCCTGAAAGATCCTACCAGGGCCTACGAAGCCTCTGTGTACCTTGGACCTCACCTTCCATTTTCTTCCCTTTCACTGGCTCTTCTCTGGTCACAGGGCCTCCTTCCTGTTTTCCCATCAAGCCAAGCTTCTTTTTTACTTAAGGATTTTGTACTTCCCATTCCCTGTGTCGGGAACATTTTTACATGTTTCCTCCTGGCTGGGTCCCTCAGTTCATTTTACCCTTTCAAAGAGGTCTTTGTTTAAATGGAGGGCTTCCCTGACCACCCTCTGTAAAAGAAGACCACCTATCACTTTCTAGTCCCTCACTCTGCTTCCTTTCTCTGGCATTTATACATCAATATTTATCATATATTTATAAATGTATATATTAGTGTTTCTTTTCTCTATAATAAATCCCATGAAGGCTGAGAATTTTTTACAACTCATTTATTACCATATACCTAGCACCTAGCACCCAGAACAATGCTTGGCATATAGTAGGTGCTCAATAAATACTTTTTTTTTGGCTAACATTACATGTTTTATTTTTAACCAAGTAATTTTTTAGCCTCAAAATGTCCATGTTGAAAGAATAAGACATTAAGCATGAAATGAGAATATAAACCCATGTCTACAGAAAGACAAACAGTGCTTTAGTCCATTGAGGTGGTTGACTACGTGAGAAGTGCCATTCCAAATTTCAACTCCTTTTTTTTTTTTTGTCCTTTAGAAACAGTTCAAGTGTTTTCTTTCTTATTTTCACTTGTAAACAACATGAGCCCAAATGGACAATGAGGTAACATTAATACTACACAGGAAAATTTCAAAACACTAGATAAAACACCTTATTAGAGACATACAGAAATCAGGGTTCACTTTGGTCTCTAGTAGAGTTAGAGTTGTTAATACCAAAAAAGCAACGCACAGGGGCTGGGGTTGTAGCTCAGTGGCAGAGTGCTGGTCTTGCATGTGTGAGTCACTTTTTAAATTTAAAAAGTAAATTTAAAAATTTTAATAAAGCATTAGGTGTGGTGGCACATGTCTGTAATTCCAGTGACTCCAGAGGCTGAGATAGGAGGATTGTGAGTTCAAAGCCAGTCTCAGCAACTTAAGAGAGGCACTTACAACTCAGTGAGACCCTGTCTCTAAATAAAATTTAAAAAGGGCTGGGGATGTGACTCAGTGGTTAAGCACCTCTGAGTTCAATTCTCAGTACCAAAAAAAAAAAGGAAAAGAAAAAGCAACACACAATAATTAAAGCCAGCTTGGTGGCGGGTACCACTGTCTAAAAGCTGTAGGTGATTCAACAGGTAATCAGTAGGGGTTGGAGTTGTGACTCAGTGGTAGAGTGTCCACTTAGCATGTGGGAGGCACTGGGTTTGATCCTCAGCACCACATAAAAATAAATAAAGTTATATAAAAAAAGTCATCTTTAAAAAAAAGAGGTAGTCAACAATGTTATGTTCAATAAATACTTCTTGAATGACTTTTTGCCTTTTTTGACTTCAAATGAAGTGATTTATATTATGGTTATCAGACTCCCAAATTATTGTATAGCAAACTAAGGAATATACTAAGAAAAGACTCATGAGCTGACCCTTGGGACTCTTCTGGTCTCTTTCGCTCCAACTCCACTTGCCCTCTTTGTTGCAGACGGATGAATCTATATTGAGCTCTGCAGCTTGCCTATTACCTGTAGCTGGAATACCCTTTCCCCTCCACCACTGGTAGCAAAATTGATTCATTCCGACATGGACTCCTAGACAGCATCACAATTATTTGTTCATCTGTTCACAACTTAGAACAGTGCTGCATTCACTATAGTACAATTCCAGATGTATACCTCATTTGTTGGTGAATCTCAAACTGTAGCACAGTGTCTGGCACAAAGGAACCTTTAATTACTGAATTAAAAATGCATGTCATTCTGTCCTATGTCCTCTACTAAAGAACTAGATTTTTTTTTTTTTTTTGTATTTTGAGGAAAGGCTTTTACTGTGTTTTATCTTTCAGAATGATGAAATGTCTTTAAAGCCACCATGAAACCAGGGCAGTGTGTTTAGAGAAATAATTTCATGAAAGAGAAAGATGAAAAATCATGGCTTATCTGCGAGCCACCCTAGTGAGATCACAGCTTGGACACTGAGTTTAGTTTTATGCACCTTATGTTCTAGGTAACTGGAAGATGATTGCAAAAGATGGCAGTGAGAAGGATTAAGTGTGATTATTTATGAGGCATGGTTAAAAGGAGACAGCATGCATATGTTCACTAACTATAGAGAATAGACTGATCTCTAAATATCTGATGAACAAATCTACCCAAGGAATACATTTAACATGGAGCAACAAAGGGAAAATAAGACGAGAGAATAAAAAAAGTAGTAGGCAGAAATGCTGAGAATTTTATCATATCATAAGATGGCTCTTGCTCTTACTAGCATCTAGAATATTCCATGTCCAAACAACTAAACGATTATGTGCTAAGAAATCTGGGTTGGCGACTGGAGCAATGTGGAAACAGCTGAGTTTCCCAACCTTTCTACACTTTGTGTTGTAAAAACAATGTATTGCTTTTCCTTTTTCCAATATAGCATTTTCATATTAGATATCATGTTTTCCCAAATAAATCCCCCCAAGATTCTTGACTGAAAGTCTACTTTATGACCTGTAACATATGGCTAAGATGAATTATGCAGAGGGTTGAACTCTTTGATTGTTAAGGCCTTTCTTGTTTTGAAATTGTTTCCATAGTAAAGATTTCCTGGTGGGTCCTGTGGGTTTGAAGAGGCTGCTGTTGGGGTTGTTTCACTAAAGTTGAACAGTATGTGACCACCAGGCTTTCCACAAATAGGGATAGTCCTGTGCTTTGGGATAATGGCAGGTTATTGCAAGGTTACTGTGCCTCTTTATGACTTAGTTAAATGTTACAAGAGGGCTGGGATTGTGGCTCAAGTGGTAGAGTGCTTGCCTAACACACATGAGGTATTGGGTTCAATTCTCAGCACCACATAAAAATAAAATAAAGATATCATGTCCTCCTAAAACTAAGAAATAAATATTAAAATAGAAATGTTACAAGAGCCCAAATGCCAGACTCTTCTGTTTTGTCTGTGGCCATAATATAGGCATTCGTTGAAGTATATTTATTAAGTGCTTATTTTTTTTTTATTTTATTTTTTGAAGTCCTGGGGATTGAATCCAGGGGTTTTGTACCACTAAGCTACAACTATAAGGCATTTTATTTTTTATTTTAAGACAGTCTGTCTAAGTTGCCCAGCAGGGCCTTCTGCGTAAGTCTCTGGGATTGCAGGCATGCACCACTGTACCCAGACAAGTGATTATTATTGAATAAGATAAAAACAAAGTTCTTGCCTTCATGAAGCTTACATTTTATTTGGAGGAGACAGATGGTAAACAAAAAGACAACTATATAGTGACTATAATTTCAAGTAATGCTATTTACTTGTGGTGCTACAGAAAAGGTCTTTCACAAAATTGTCTTTTAGGCCCAAAGACTGACTATATCTTTGTACTACTTTCTCAAAATATTTGAGCCCTTTACTTGTGCTTCTGCAAGATCATGAAATAAATAAAAACACATTGTCTTCAACAATAGTTTCCTTAAATTCCTCTTTCTGGGGCTGGGATTGTGGCTCGTCTAGCATGTGTGAGGCCTTGGTTCAAACCTCAGCACCACATAAAAATAAATAAACAAAATAAAGGTATGTTGTCCAACTACTTCTAAAAAAATAATTTTTTAAAAAAATTCCCCTTTCCTCTTTTCTTTCTTTTTTTTTTGGGGGGGGGCAGTGGATGGGTACTGGGGATTGAACTTAGTAGCAAGACCACTAAACCACCTCCCCAGACCTATTTTGTATTTTATTTAGAGACAGGGTCTCACTGAGTTGCTTAGTGCCTCGCCATTGCTGAGTCTGGCCTTGAACCCGAGATCCTCCTGTCTCAGCCTCCGCAGCTGCTGGGATTACAGCCGTGCACCACTGCACCATGCCCCTCTTTTCTTGACCTTCCTCCTCCCTGCCCTATCTCACCCCAATCCCCCAATGCCTCCTCCTGTCCTCAAAGAGTTCCTATTTCTCTGCACAAATGTGGCTTTTGTTTTTGTATGTCTTTTTAAAATTTTTGTTGTTGTTGTCAATGAACCTTTATTTTTTATTCATTTATTTGTTTATATGTGGTGCTGAGAATCAAACCCAGTGCCTCACACATGCTAGGCAAAAGCTCTACCACCAAGCCACAACCCCAGCCCTGTTTATACATCTTAATGAAGATTTACAAATATGATCTCACACATGATGATGATACAAGGTGGTAGCCATCTTGGGTTCTTTATTTTTGTATATATCTACTTAATTTTTGGATTATCAGTGATGTGAGCTTGTGGTGAATCAAAGCCATCTGTACTAGATAGTGGTGCCTGTCAATACCCTTTTCTTACCATTTAATTGCATGCCAGCCTGATTTCCAATGGCAGTAATTCTAATTCTGCCTATGTTTGGCCACTGAGGTATCTTCACCTACTTATCCATCGCAGACAACTCAGGAATTTAATAGTCCCTGAAAATAGCCCTCGTTGACTGATTGGGAATTTATGTTTAAACAACTAACTTGTCTTTTTTCCTTGGTGAGATAACTCATTTCCAGAATAAGACATGTATGTGTTCCGAATTGCTTCCCAGAATTCCCTAGAATTATTAAGCTATAATTGTTCCTGCTAGTATAAACTGGATTGGCCTTTTTTTCTTTTTTGGCCTATTTTCCTTTGCTACTCTCTTATTGGTTATTTCCTGCACTTACCTCTGAAATAAACTATTTGTACTTGATTATCTGTCTCAGGATCTGCTTCTGGGAAAACCCAAAGTAATATGATTATTCACTCAAGTTGTAAATTAGATTGTTTTGATACTTGGAGTCTGGTTCAAGGGAAGTTCCATGTCTTTAAAATTTTTTTTTAGTTGTAGATGGACACATACCTTTATTTAATTTATTTTTTCTTATGTGGTGCTGAGGATTGAACCCAGTGCTAGGTGAGCGCTCTACCACTGAGCCACAACCACAGCCCAAGTTCCATGTCTTAATGTTCTTTGTAAATGGATGTGTTGCTGAAGACCACAGTTGACATTCAGCTCAGCAGTTAGCAACATCCACAGCCAAGTAATACCTATGTGCTCATTATAGGGTCTGACAATGTTGTAACAATCTTTGGATAGCATTGTTTCTGAGTACTGTGATGATATTTGCCTTTTAACCATGAAGTAGAAGATATTATGATATAAGCTGGTAAATTTCCTCAGGAGGAGAGTCTAGTTGTTGAGCTTTCCAGTTTCAAATGGTTCAGCGATTTTCTTCCATGTTTAGTCTGGCTGCTGACACAAGTGTTGAAATCTCACATGCCGATAAGCTTGAGAAAAGCTGGGACTGCTGAGCTAAGTCTGTGCTTGTAAAAGCAAGAAAGAATTGCTGTATTGAGGAAAGAACCCCAAATTGACAGAAGATTAAGCTAGGAAGCCTGAAGGGGGTGGATGTTTTAATCTCTAGGCACAAAATTAGTCTGCATATATATATTGATCACATTCCTGCTGTTTTAACCATAATTGTTTTCAGTTTCACCTTATTATTCACAATTCTCTAATATTTTATGTGCCCTGAGTGTCTGTGTGTTATATGCACAATCTGACTATAATCCATTGTGACATTCTCTGAGAGTCAAGCTTCCAAGGACATCAGTATTTCACACCATGATGCTTTGTAGGACACCTTGCTACTCTCTGTGGGGTTCAAACATCAGAAAGGAAGAGAGATCTAAGACTTGGTGTAATCATCTGAATGTAATGAATCAGGTCAAAGAAAAAAAGTAAGAGAAAAAAAAAGAATAAAATGGATATTGTACTAGGGAAACTAGGGACACATGTCAGTGTTTGTCCAGTATAATTGCGCTTTGTTTTCCCCTTTTAAAATGGAAAAGATGACTGGCAAATGTCTCTTCTTCCTTATAAATAGGATTGGCAAGAGGGGAGGGGAGAAAAGAAAGGGGTGTCTTTAAGAAGTGATGGCTAGTAGTGGGAAAGAGTCTGAAGGCCAGATTCCAGTCCCTGCTGTGACAGTTATTTACCTGCTCTGCAATTTGCAATTGCATTTACTGCAAAATTAAGTTTACTTCTCATACACCACCAGACCCAGAAAATGTTGAGGTTAGGAATTGGTATTGAATCAGTGATTTCTCCCACATCCACATGACATCAGGTACAGAATATACTGAAAAAAAATTTTTTTTTAAATTAAAAAACAGAGCAAGTACTAGGGATCCATGGTGGTCAGAGATGAATTTAATTGATCTGCATCAGAGGAGAAAGGTCATCTCTAGATTTCAATTATTCAAAACATATTTACTGTGTGTCAGGCACTTTTTTTAGGTACTGGAAATACCTTACAGAAACAAAATCCACATCTACATAGATCTTGCATTTTGGGGGACAAGTAAGGCAATAAAAGATATAAGTAAACAAACTTCAATGTGCTTGGTAGTGACAAGTGCTAAGGAGAAAAAAAATCACACGAAAAAGGGGGGAAGGAAGAGAAGTAGGGAGACTGTGGTGCAAATTTGATGGGATGTCAGGGAGGGAAAAGTGTAGTCCTAAACTGGATCAGCGTAAGGAACTCTGGGCTTGTATTTTGATAGAAATAAAAGAGAGGAAGGCTTCAGGAATCAGGAAGGATAAAAGCAATTCCGGAAGCTGAGGTAGGAGGATCGCAAGTTCCAGGCCGGCCTGGGCAACTCAGGGAGACCCTGTCTCAAAAATATGAAGGGCTAGGGGTGCGCCCCTCTGGGATCAATTCCCAACACCGGGAAGAAAAACAAAGAAAGGAAAGAAAAGAAAGGATGCAGAGTGGGGAGTGGGGAAAGGCAGTGAAAGGCGATCCAGTCAGAAGGGAGTTGTGAGGGAGCAAGAAAACGCGTTTTAGGAAGAAAGAGAAAAGCAAAAGTACAGCGCGGGCTTTCGTTTCACAGGAAAAGAGTCATGTTTATTATTTCATTTGGAAAAGGCCAAGGATTGTGCGATTTGTGACAAAAAATCCCGTTCTGAGATTCTCACTCAATGGCTCTTTCGTGAAAGAATAATTAGGGTTCCTACCTCATGGCTTCCGATTGGCCCAGTGTAGGCGCGTGCTGTGCGCCTATTGGTCGCTGTACCTGTCTCCAGATGAGCGGCCATCTTGGGTCCCGCCCCCACCGTGAGGCCGTTTGGGAATTGCAGTCCCGGCCCGGCTGTGTCCCTGTCAGAGAGTTTTGGCACTCAGACCCCCAAGTCCCGCTGGAGGCCATCCCAGTGGGCACACGTTCGGGCAGCGCTCCAGCCCCGCGCTCCTTCCCTCTTTCATTCCCAGCTGCCAAGACCTTGGAAGGTAGGGGCGTGGGGCGAGCCTGAGTGGAACAGTGTACCTGGGATGCGGTTCTGGATTTCCACGTGCGTCGAGTCACGACCCCCCCCCTCCCGCGGCCCAGTGGGGCAGGGACTGGGCTAGCTCTAGCGGTAGGCTCTGTCCGAAGGACCCTCACACCCGCTGAGATATCTCGGGTTTGGGACTCAGGCCCCTCAGTTCTTCAGCACCCTCTGCCTTTTATAAGTGGGGAAACTAAGGTATGGGGTCGCTGCAGCCGACATACTTTGCCACTTGTGCTGTAGTCGGTTCTGGCCTCTCTGTTGGATCCAGTGTTTGAAGGTGTCATAGATAAGTAGCAGGAATCCCTGCCCCTACAGTTCTGTGTTAAACTCTAGGGTCCCCAAAGAAGGTCTGAAGAGGTGCCCAGACAGGAGCAAAGCAGGGCATGTAGAAGGCAGTATTTGGGCGAGAAAAATGCACATTTGATATTTAAAAGACTCCCCCCCCCAAAAAAAAAAGTATCTTGTTAGTTGTGTGAGAACTCATCAGTACTTATATTTTATGTTTGCGGTTTTGATTTTTAGATTAATATATGGGAATTTCAAAGGTATATCCATATGTGGGGGGCTGTGGAAGGGACTCCCGCAACTTAGTGGAACTTGAGCTGTATTTGCAGCTTCCTCTGGTATGTTCAGATTCTGCCTCTGCTGTGTCACCTTGGACCTACCTCTCATAGTGCTAATCTGGAGGGGGGGGGGCGGGCTTAGTGCTCAAGTGGCCCAAGGATGCTGTCTGAAGCCGAAATTTAAGTTGAGGTCTTGTTGGTGAAAGTTTGCCATTTGCAAGCTAACTGGTATTATTATTCTGGATTTCTCAGAAATGTGCTGCAGGCCAGTGGAAAATACATCGTCCCTCACCCGTTTTTTTTTTTTTGTTGTTTTTTTGTTTTTTTTTTAATAAAGGCTCTGACCCCAGCTGGGCCGGGACTAGATTACAGAGAACGGTGGGAACTCTCACCTGTGGTTAAGCCAGGTGTGCCTAAAAGTTCCTCTTCCGCTCCATGTTATGACCTGAAGTGTGTGCAGCGAAGGCTTCTGGGAATTGGAGTCCTGCCTTTTGTGTCCAAACTATCTGGTACTTCACCTCCCTACGTGCCTTTTGGCTTGGCGAGGTGTCTCCTGGGAGTTGGAGTCTTTTTCAGCCGCTAGGTGTAGCAGCCCTGTCGTTCAGAACTACAACTCCCAAGTGTTCCTGCATTCTTGGTTCCCTAGGTCTGAGTCCAGTCGGCTTGAGCCGGGACTAGAGAGAAATGTTTAGTAAAGATTTTTGTTCTTTGTTTTTCTTACTGTTGGTTATCTATACTTTTATGCGTATGAGATATAGGATTGTATAATGTGTTCCATGAATTAGAGAATCTGCATTTTTTTTCAAAAACAGCGAACAATAATTTACAGAGCGTGTTCACATGATCTCTTTTTAGTAACACTGCATCTCCCATTTGTATATGAGAAAATGCAGAAGATGGTTTGCCCATGGTTACACAGCTAATAATAAAAAGTAATATGTATTTTACTAAGTATATATTACATTTATTATAACAGTCCTTTAAAAAGCTATATGAAAGAAAGAACGAACTATTTTACACATTAGAAAATAAAGTCAGGAAGGTTAAGCAACTCATTCAGAATGTTAACCCAGCCAGTGAATAGAAGTACTGGAATTGTAGCCACTTGTGCTTCACAATCTCTGCTTAGAAAAAGATCCCACCTTTCAGAGCTGAGAGCGAGCCCAACCTTTTTACTTCTGTAGTTAGACAGTAAACATTAGTGCTTTTAAAACCTTTGAGATCATTTAAGTCTAAGGCAAAGATCTTGGAACAGTTCCTGGCATATAGTAAAGGTTCCACGAAAGTTAGCTATATATAGCCTCATAATACCTTTATTTTAGAGATGGGGAAACTGGCCCAGGTGGTAATGCAGTTTGCCCAAGGTCACACAGTTGGTTTGTTTCAGAGACTAGACCACGCATCTTATTTCCAAGCCCAGGGTTATTTTCCTCTTGCCAGCAGTCAGCAAACAGGAGCATCACATGTGCAGTTGTTTAGATAATTGTTTTCCCACTAATTTGCTCTTTCTATGCCACAGACTGGGCCAATTTTGTAAAGTCCCTTTTCTTAGTATTGGTAAGGTTGTAATAATTCATTAACTCAACAAATGTCTTTTGAGCATCTTTATACACTCATGTCTCTTGAGGTGTAAGGGCCACAGAGGTGAAAACTATTTACTGGGTTAGAGCTGAAAGGAACTTATAAATCATCTATCTCTTTCATTTTATAAATTAGGGGAGTGATATACAGTCTTTCTCTCATGCTCTTGTGTCAAAAGCATCCTGTTTCAAAGGAGGCAGGTTTCTGGAGGCTTCACAGAATGGTGTGTGACCTTTCCAGGGTCATACTGTCTTCTACTTGATATCCTTGTCTGAGCCTCATTCTGTAAATGTTTGGTGGACTGCTTTAGGACATGTTTTTATATTCTTATCTTTAATTGTATGTACATGCAGCTTCAATATGTTCCATTTCTGTTTTGGCTGTCCATATTTTTCCATTTTGTTCTTTCAGATACTTGATAACACAATCTGATACTGTATTTGCATTCACAGATATTAAAATCTAACCCTTTGATATAAGGTATCAGAAATGTACAAGAGGTATTTGAATCATACAAAACTTTGATTTTAAAAGATACATATGCCCTTCAATTATGTATTCACAGATAATAAGCTAGTAATTCTCACTTTTCCTTTATGAATGATAATTTCTACATAATTAGATTATAACATAACAGTTGTGTAAATTGTTGACTGAACATTCCTGAAAGATTCACTATGCAAGAATTCTCCCCCATCAAGCTGTGTCACCCAGCATTCTACTAAGTGACAATGATAACTCAGCTTCCAGCCCACTGCCTGACCACTAGAAGATACTTAAAATGTATTTGTGGAATTGCATTCATAAGCACCCTTGAACTCTCTTCCCACATCTTTTCCTTGAATTTCAGTTTTCTCTTTTAATGTAGAAATGCAGCTTTGAAATATAAGATGTAGGAGGTTACTTTTCTTTCAACGTCTACATTGCTGAAGAAAATCTCAGTCTTTGAGGTCCTCCTCCAAGGGTCTGTCTCTCTGGACATGTCCATGTCTCTGACTTCTTAGATGAAAAAGCTCTCTAAATAGCAAAACATAACAGAAAAGCACTAGGGGTTGGTCATGTGGAGGCTTGTGATTTTAGATCTTAGCTTTCTCTTAGACTTATTTTAGGCTTGGTTTCCTCTCTGTGGAATGGGGATAATAACCATTCATGCCTCATGGAATGATGGTAAAGAAGAAAGCATTTGAACTTTGAGCATGTTGTTGGACTTGCAATAGATTTCAGTAAATAGATAAATAATAGCTCTTGTTTTTCATTATTAATGTCATTTTGTATATGAAAATTTGTATTTACTCAAGATTAAAATTTAAGCCAGATATCTATTTTATAGAATAATTTGCCATTTGTTTTCTTAGTAGCAAGTTTAGTCATCACATTTAATATATGAAGTTTGTCACAACTCTTGCTAACCCATCTTGTTAGCATAGTGATGTTTTCCTTTGTGGGCAGGGTGATTGTGAAGTTTTCGGCTAGATTCTGTCTGTTGAGAGGTCCCTGATGTTGAAAGATATTGAATCTTGGGTTGAAAAGAAGCCTACTTCTGTCAGTGAGATATTATCTCTACCTCTAGGAAGGACTTGGGCCCATTCCAGGATCCTCAGGATGAAGGGAAACAGTTGTCACCCTGCTGGTGAATAATTTAGGGGATATACTCATATGGACGCGTTTGTGCTTCTTTCTGAAGCGGACAACTTCAGTAGCTATGAGGTTGTAGATAGGAGGTGAGTTTCTGTAAAGGGGTGTGTTAGAGTCATTGTTGTGACCAAAATACCTGACATAAACAAATTAAAGAATGAAAGATTTATTTTGGTTCCTGGTTTCAGAGATCCCAGTGAATGGTTGGCTGATTCTGTTGCTTTGGGCCTGAGGTAAGGCAGAACATCATGGTGGAAGGGTGTGGCAGAGGAAAGTGCTTAGCTCATGATAATCAGGAATTGGAGAGAGAGAGAGAGAGAGAGAGAGAGAGAGAGAGAGAGAGAGAGAGAACGAGAACAAGGGGCCAGCGACAAGATATAGTCCCTGATGGTACATTCCCAGTAACCTTCTTCCTCCAACTATGCCCCACCTGCCTATAGTTTCCATTACCTTCCAGTAGTCCATTCAGCTATCAATGGGTTAATCCACTCATGAGGTCAGTGCCCTTGTGATCCAATTACTTCCTCAAGCACCACTTCTTGGAATTGTTGCAGTGGAGATCAAGCTTTCAACCCACGAGCTTTTGGGGGACATGCCAGATCCAAATCACAGCAAAAGGTGATGGAAAGGACAAGGGACAGAGGAGGAACAACAATGAGGATCATGGCAGAAACAAAGAGCACATGGGCAAAGGAAACAGCAGAGGCCCTCAGCATCCTAAATGTGCTTGTATCCAGCACATTCTTCTTGCTTCTGGCTCTGCCAGATACCACCATATGTGCTGGTGATAGATCAATGAATGTAGCTAACAGGGAAGTGATAATGGTGGTGAGTGCTGGTATGTTCTAGCTGTGGAAGAAGTAAGGAAAGAAAGGAGATGTTGGGATTTGATGAGCAGAAAGAGGTTTGGGTGCTTGCCGTATAAAAATCAATGGCTGGAGGAAGTGGTGAGATGAGGCTGCAGAGGCAAGCGTGGGTGATAATATGCACAGTTGGTTACTTGTATTTTGTGTGTGTGTGTGTGGGAGGGGAGGTACTGGGGATACAATCCGAGGGCACTCTGCCATTGAGCTATATCCCCAGCACTATTTATTTTATTTTTTATTTTAAGACAGGATCTCCCTACCTTGCCCAGATTGGTCTTAAACTGTGGTCCTCCTTACTCAGCCTCCAGAGTTACTGGAATTATAAGCACGTGCCACCATGCCCAAGCTAGTTATTTACATCTTAAAAGAATTTTGGATTTTGTTCCAAGGACATTTAGGAAATCATTTATCAGTCTTAAGTGGGGAAATGAAATGTTTGAATTTTTTTTTTTTGAAGGTAGATGAGGTATGGATAGTAAATTTGTGAAAGTTAATGGTTGATGTGGAAATACCAGGTAGGACAGTACTTGAACATTAATGTGCATATGAATCTCTTGCTGCTTTTAAAATGTAGATTCTAATTCAATAGATATGAAATGGAACAAAGAGTATTTCTATTTCTAATAGGATAATGCTGCTAGTTCATGTACTTTATTTTGAGTAGCAAGTATTTAGGAGATGCTTGAGTTGCCTAGGTGAGAGATAATAGTGGTTAAGAGAATGGACTCTTGGCCTTATGAGTTATTATCTGTGTGACTCTAGGGAAAGTGTCCTAATCTTGCCTCAATTTTCTCATGTATGAAATGGAAGTAATAATTCTAACTGCTGAGGAGTATTTTAAGTTTTCAATGAGGTAACCCTCATTGGAAAGTACTTAACACAGTAGCTGGCATTCAATAAATGGTAGCTTTTGATTTTACTGTTATTATTGTTAATAAAATCACAACTTTATGCATATGCTTTATATTTCTTTATCATATTTTGACTGTTGAGTGTAATATATTAATACTTTTAATTCTACTATTTTTGTTTACCTCCCATATATCAGTTCTAGAACTTTTTTCTTCTTCCTTTGTAAATGCTTTGGTATTATGAATACAAGGGAGGAGAACTATTTTTTTCTCACTCATCCTGTAAGGGACTAGCAAAACGTCGGAAGAAGAGACCACAAGAGACTGGCTTTATGCAATAAGCATAAGGGGATTTTTATTGAGGATCCTGATTCAGCGCGCTGAGGCTCCAGGCTCACTCAGGAAGGGAAAGCAGCCCAGAGCCCAGAGCAGGGGTTGAACAATGCTTAAGTACACTTTTTGGGGAGGGCAGGGGCTTTGTATACATCGTAGTCTCCTTTAACAAATCACCATACACCGTGGGAAAATCAAACAACAATTCTTAGACTTGATTAGTACATTCATTGGCGGGAACAGGGCTGGCTGGAGTGATAGGTCATTCCTAACGAGGGGGTTACATTTAAACTGATTGGTTTGGGCCTTGAATGCCTCCATGCCGGGCTACACAGAGTCCTAAGTTACAACCAAATGGCCAGTAGGGCATTGTCTTAACTGCCTCAGGAATTTAACCCAGGCTTTGCAGTTTAGAAGCAGGTTTACAATGCCTGGTCCTCTACATTTTAACTCAGGCTTTGCAGCTTAGAAACTTTACCCTTTCAATCCTAGACTTATGACAAAAGACAGATTAGTACGAGAAAATAATATGAATTTATTTCATAAAATTTTTGTGAAACATGGGAGTCTTCATGAGGAAATGAAGACCTGAATAAATTGGTGTTGAGAGCCACAGCCAAAGGGGCCCCAGCAAACTTCCAGCTGCCAGCAAGCTTCAGACTGCCCCAGCAACATCTAGCTGATTGGCTCCTCTGCGGTGATGTTCATTGGGCTGTTTCCCTGCCCTTCAGACTGCCAGCTGATGATTGGCTCACAGCTGCCCCAGCAACATCTAGCTGATTGGCTCCTCCACGGAGCTGCTCATTGGGTGACTTCTTTGGCTCTGCCCACGCAACCCAGCCAATCGGCCTCAAGAGGAGGAGGATTGTGGGAGGAAAAGGCTGGTGTTGGGGAGAGAGGCTTGTGGAAGCCGGTGGTGGCAGTTGGGCTCTGAGGGTTTTTCCCTGGAGCTGTTTTGTTTGGGTACTAAAAATGTAAAAGTTTGATCAGGTGTAACTATTGCTGCTGTACCATTATTTGACCCATCAGTGAATATATTTGGAGCATTCATGATAGGTGTTTTTCTTGTCATTTTTGGAAAAATTACAGGATGCAATGACCAAAAAGACAATAAAGGATTAGATGGTAAGTGGTTATCAAATGAAACATTAGATTTGCACATTATTATTGCCCAAGTATTTAACTCATTAGCTAATTCATCAATTTGATTCATAGTATATGGAGTAATAATTTTATGGGGAGAAATTCCAAACACTGCCTTTGCTGTTTTTATTCCTTTGAGTATTAATTGTCCTACAGCCTCAGGATATCTAGTAAGAATAGTGTTAGGAGAATAAGATAAATGTATCCATAATAATGGACCTTCTTGCCAAAATACTCCTGTAGGAATATTTTTTGTTGGTAATACAATAAATAATAAAGGCAAACTTATATCAATTCTATCCAAATGCATATTTTCCATATATGTTTCAATGATTTTTAATGCCTTTCTTGCTTCAGGCGTTAACATTCGGGGTGAATTTGGATCTGATGGACCTTTTAGGATATCAAATAAAGGTCCCAATTCTCCTGTTGGAATACCTAGATAAGGCCTTATCCAATTTATGTCTCCTAATAACTTTTGAAAGTCATTAAGTGATTTGAGTTGATCTACTCGTATTTGAATTTTTGGTGGACGGACCATGGTTGAGGATAATAGAACTCCTAAATAATTAATTGGAAAATTTAATTGCACTTTATCTATTGCTATCTCTAGATTATAATTTTTTAATAAGTTTGTAAGTGTGGCATAACATTCTAGCAATGTGTTTTTAGCTTTGTGTGCCAATAACACATCATCCATATAGTGAAATATTTGTAGTTCAGGATTTTGATTTCTAAGTGGCTGGATTACTTTGTTAACATAAATTTGACACATAGTTGGGCTGTTAGCCATCCCTTGAGGGAGTACTTTCCATTCATATCTCTGATCAGGACCTTCATGATTTAGTGCAGGGATAGTAAATGCAAAACGTGGACTATCCTCAGGATGAATTGGAATTGAAAAAAAACAATCTTTAATATCTATAACTAAAACATACCAAGTTTTTGGCAAAGCAGACAATTGAGGAATCCCCGATTGAGCAGGTCCCATAATGACCATTTCATTGTTAATGGCTCTTAAATCTTGCAGTAATCTCCATTTACCAGATTTCTTTTTGATGACAAAAATGGGAGTATTATGGGGAGATACAGAAGGTTGTATATGTCCTTCCGCTAATTGTTGTTTGACCAGATCATGGGCTACTTGTGTCTTTTCTTTAGTCAAGGGCCACTGAGGAACCCATACTGGTCTTTCTGATTTCCATGTAATTTTTATTGTCTCAGTGGCCCTTTGTGAAAATCCAACCCATGTCTGTCTGTTCCTTGATCTATTTGTATTGGTGCTGCTATACATTGTTCTTGTCTTTCTAATCTTTTTCCTTTCCTAAAACCTTGTCTAGCCATAATAGTGGGTGCATTTTGATTGATATTATTTGTTAATGTCAAACCTAATTGATCTAAGACATCTCGTCCCCATAAATTTACGGGAAGATGATCCAATACATATGGCTGTATAGTTCCTTCACATCCTTCAGGATCCTTCCAATCTAATAGCATTGCACTTCTATCGGGATTAGTCGCCACTCCTAGGCCTCGAAGCGATTGAGTGGCTTGTTGTAATGGCCAATGTTTTGGCCATTCTTGACGAGAGATGATGCTAAGATCTGCACCTGTATCCAGTAGCCCATTAAATTCATGTCCTTGAATATTTAGTTTTAGCATGGGGCGAGAATCTAAATTTAAAGAAAGCATAGCCCAATCTACACCTGTGGAGCCTAATCCCTTGGAACCTCTTTCTACAACATGACTGGAAAATTTATCATGTAGGCTTGGTATTATTAGTAACTGTGCTATTCTATCTCCTGGTGAAATTACTGATATACCCTTTGGAGAACTGGCTATAATTTTTATTTCACCTTCATAATTGGAATCAATTACCCCAGGACTTATCAAAAGTCCTTTTAGAGTAGAAGAGCTGCGTCCCAATAATAAGCCTACTGTTCCTTTGGGAAGAGGTCCTTTTACCCCTGTGGGAATGATTTGAACTCCCATCTCTGGAGTTAGTACTGATTTGGTGGAGGCGCAGATGTCCAACCCTGCGCTCCCTCTGGTTTGTCTGATGAGGGATCTGATGTGCTGGGCACTACCCTGACGGGGTTGCTGGGGTTGCTGGGTTCCTCCAGTGCTCCGTATATTTGTGGTTTGGGGCCCCGGAGCATTGGGGCCCCCTGTCCATTTTTTGGCAACGGAGCCTGATGCCTTTGTCCACGATATTGTGGATAAACACCTTGTCCTTGTTCGTTTTTTGATAATGGAGTACCCTCTATGGTGGTTTGAGGACGGTATTCATTAGCCCAATATAATGGAGTACCCTCTATGGTGGTTTGAGAACGGCATTCATTAGCCCAATGTCTCCCTCTACGGCATCGTGGGCAAATACCCGGTATTCTACTTGTTTGATACCTAGTTTTGTTAAACCCTCCTCCTATGGGGCAATTCCTTTTAAAATGTCCTGTTTGTTGACAATTGTAGCATGTTCTTGGCCTGGCATCTAAAGCCTGTTTTACTGCAGCTGCCACAATTTGCCCTTGTTCATTAATGTCTCTGGCATCTAAAACCTGTTTTACTGCAGCTGCCACAATTTGCCCTTGTTCATTAATGTCTCTGGCATCTAAAGCCTGTTTTACTGCAGCTGCCACAATTTGCCCTTGTTCATTAATGTCTCTGGCATCTAAAGCTTGTTTTACTGCAGCTTCAGAGAGATTAACCAAGGTTCTGACCCAGTGATTGTCTGGAGTCGGGGGCCTGTTTGTGTGTTTCCACAGGGAGAACAGCAGCTGATTTGGATTCCGGAGAGATTAACTAAAATCCTGACCCAGTGATTGTCTGGAGTCGGGGGTCTGTTTTTGTGTTTCCACAGAGAGAACAGCAGCCGATTTGGATTCCAGAGAGATTAACTAAAGCGATTTCTACAGACCAAAAAGAAGATGATTTAGCTCAAATCCATAATAGCTGATATCCAAAACTCCAATTTGGCTATCCTTACATCTGCGACAGAACCAGGATGCTTTTTTCAATATCTATTTTATTATTGCCCTTTCCCATATCATGAAGTTCTATTTTATTTTTTTTGAGCTCATACAGACCTAGGTTAATGTTTTGCTGATCAGTTCTATTTTTTTTTTTTTTGACTATAGAGTTTTTAAACATTGCAATAGAGATTTTACCTGTAAAAAGTTATAAGGCCTTTACTATTGTGTTATGTGTTGTATGTATTATATTATGTGTGCACACTTGTGTTTTGTGTTATATGTTTGAATGTACGTATGTCCAATGTACATATTTCTATATATCATATATGATGAGCGCTCATGAAAAGATGGATCCAAATATTTTTTTTTTATTCACGTGATTTAAATGGTTTAATTTAAATTGGGTAAATAACTGTTAAGAATTGTTTTAATATGTAAACAAAAAGGAGGTTAACAGATCTGTTTGTTTACTCTCACCTTTCGTTTTCATTATATTTAATAATTCTCTTCACTATAATGTAAATTGTTAAGAAAATTGTTTTCTTTTAGTGCCTTCTGAAATGTTACCTAATTTTTTCTTTAGCCATTATTGCCAGAATTTCTATCTTCATCCCAGTGCCGATGAAGATAATATAAATTGTTAAGAAAATTGTTTTCTTTTAGTGTCTTCTGGAATGTTACCTAATTTTTTCTTTAGTCATTATTGCCAGAATTCCTATCTTCATCCCTGTGCCGGTGAAGACAAAGATAAAACTAATCTACAGTTTCTGCAATAGCCATCACTGAACTGCTTACAGAACTTGCACTGAACTGCTTACAGAACTATGTGTCATTTGTATGCATTGTGAACTATCTGTTGGTGCAGCGACTTGTGGTAGTGTTGGGGTATTTTTGCTGATGATATCATCGGTGGTACAATTTTCCCAAAAGGAGCCGTCAATTGACTTGGTATATCTTCCTCCCTTCTGCTTGTCATGATCATTCAGCTAAAATTTGGGGGTCAACAGAGGTGAGGCAAAGAACCTCACCCCCCCCCCCCCCCGCTGAGACCTCTCCACAGGTGTGGCTGTACTGGACCGGTAGTCAATGACGGGTAAGATCCAATTACAATGGTACCAACCTAAGACAGGAGGCTGACGCCCTGAGGTCAGCTCATCCGAAGACGGGTAAGGACCATATGTATTGGACAACCTAAGGCAGGCACGGTCCATAAGCCACATGCTTGTTGTTTAAACAGAGAGGGGGAGATGTTGAGAGCCACAGCCAAAGGGGCCCCAGCAAACTTCCAGCTGCCAGCAAGCTTCAGACTGCCCCAGCAACATCTAGCTGATTGGCTCCTCTGCGGTGATGTTCATTGGGCTGTTTCCCTGCCCTTCAGACTGCCAGCTGATGATTGGCTCACAGCTGCCCCAGCAACATCTAGCTGATTGGCTCCTCCACGGAGCTGCTCATTGGGTGACTTCTTTGGCTCTGCCCACGCAACCCAGCCAATCGGCCTCAAGAGGAGGAGGATTGTGGGAGGAAAAGGCTGGTGTTGGGGAGAGAGGCTTGTGGAAGCCGGTGGTGGCAGTTGGGCTCTGAGGGTTTTTCCCTGGAGCTGTTTTGTTTGGCGTTTGTAGTTCTAAAAATAAAGTTAGTTTCTTTTTGACAAGTGGCTCCTGATTTGTGCCAAGCCAGACTTCGGCAAATTGGTAAACCTGTGTATTTTTCATGCTCACTTTGATAAAAATGAGATAATTATGAAGAAGTCTGATTAGATTTTTAAAGTCTGATCTAATGTTAATAAACTGGAGGAAATATAACATGGGCTCTTTGTTTAGATTCTTTGCTATCACCCTTGTCTCCAGAGATCAAGATGTTTTTTTTTCTCTAGGTATAGGGAGGACACTTCGTATGAGAGGTCTTATGCCGTGTTTCATGGGAAGGTCAGAAAATCCTTCCAGGGTTTTATGACCTGCTTCCAGGAAAGGGAGGGAGGAAGAACCTTCTTGCTTCTGTAACTTTTTCAAATTCCTTTGCTTTAAATATTTTGGGGTATAATGTAATGAGCCCTGTTATGGGAAAATAGATGTATCATACCATGCAGTTGAGTCTCTCTAAATTCAAGGAAGAATCTATGATCCTTAAAGTAACATGTTATATCTGATTATTAAGGTAGGAGTTTAAGTTATCGTCCCTTCTTATGGAAATTCATTTTTTATGTAATATTAATCTGTTTGGATTACTTACCAACCAGTGCTGGCTACAATTAGATCACCTGGGGCTAGTCTTATCCAAATAGATCAAATTAGACGGGGTGAGGGGAGGTAGATGGTGGCATTTTCCTTTTTAAGTCTCTCAGGTGATTTCAAAGTACATTTAGAACTGAGAGTCACCAATGCTAACAAAGGAATATTGTGAAATGAATCAGGTATAAATAGGTAAAGGCCTCAGAAGGAAATGAAATATCTAGAAAGTGGCAATTTGAAGGCTTTGGGAGTGAAAGAGGTGAAATGGCCCCTCACAGAGCTCTTGTGCAATTTGATGAACTAACAACAGGTTGTGCCCTGAGTTATGTTTGAGGGTGGGGAAGCTCTTGTATCTCTGGCTTTGCTTACCTGTATCAGGATTTTCCTTATATCAACCTTCAGTTTGTTTCTCTCTTTCTTGTATTTAGTTTGT
The DNA here is from genome assembly GCF_052094955.1 of Ictidomys tridecemlineatus. Lineage (NCBI taxonomy): Eukaryota > Metazoa > Chordata > Mammalia > Rodentia > Sciuridae > Ictidomys > Ictidomys tridecemlineatus. The sequence goes on from NW_027520970.1 coordinate 468,804, forward strand.
TTCATTTTTCATAGCTGGAGGGGAAAGGATAAACCCATTAAAGCTGTGTTCAAAAGAAACTTTCATGGCCCATGACAGTATTATGGAAAAGGTTTAAAGGATTGTTCCAGTAAAATGCAACCCACTTTTACTAATACTATTCTTACATTCTAAGGCAATAGTTTGAAATGAACTACTTAAGCTGCCTGTTATAAAGTTTGGTTTCTTTCTTTTTTAAAAATAGTTATCCCACTCTCCATTTCAGGGCAGAATAATTAGGATAATTTGATTAAACACCTTTAATTTTCTGGATTATTCATAATATATTGGAGACTGTAGGGGAGGAAAAATATCTTTTCTGTATCCTCCTAGGTTCTGCTCCCGGGCCCTGGAGATAAATCTGACAAAAGCCAGATTAAGAGGAGAAACTGTTATGTATTTACATGGAGGCCTTCATAGGAAAGAAGACTCCAAACCCATGGGCAGACCTTGGAGCTTCTGTGCTCTGTGGAGAGAAACTAGACAAAGAAAAAATTGGTGTGGCATAGCTGGGAGAAGATGGCTAGGAACAAAAGGTTGTTTCTAGTAAGGTTCTCTATGTAGATAAGACTCCTTTCTGGTCTCTGGGAGGGAGCCAGGACCACCTTTACAAATATGTCTCCTTTGCTGAGGGAAATTTATGCCCTGTTTTTAGCTAGATGGGGGAGGGCAGAGTTGTTTTATTTATTTATTTTTCCCTGTATCTGGCTCAGAACAACCCTGATGCTAAAGTGGCATATTTTGGGAGTGGCAGATTCTGATCCCCTTTAGTTCCTCTTTTTTTTAAGATTTTTTTCCTTCACAGAAAATGAGTGCACTTATATTTGTATGTAAAACCTAATGTCAAAGGTCCAGGAGCTTTCTTAGCCTGAATTTATATTACCCCACACCATAATCTCATTTTCTAAGCCTCTCTACTTACCACAAGGTTATTTCACAATGTGGTAGATTTATTTTTCTAGTTGTTGACTCCACAGAGAGCAAGAGAGGGGGAAAAGAATGTTGTTGCTAAAGGGTTTAATACAGTTAAAAATTACATATATTAGGGACATTTTGTAGGTATGCCAGTGTTTTCTTGTAATGAATAAGTATGGGTGGAAGAGAAAATTGACGAGGTGTTCAAGTTCACAAAAGGTTCATTGACAGTTTTCTGGAAATTAAAGACTCAGTCTTTTATGTGTTTATTAGCATCCTTGTTATGGATTTTCCTCTTTCTATTAACAATTAGAATTCTATTAAAATTCAGTATATTTTCCAGTTTCTCACACTTACAGTTACTGGAGTTAAAAACCATCATAGATAATGTTGAAGTATCAGTACTCCCTCATGAGGCTAAATGCATGCATATTTCAGTTGAAGGGAGACTACAGTCTATAGTTACTTAATCAGTGAAGTTTGTGGTGTGTGGGAACAACAAAATTTTCATTTTCTAAAAGTCTTGAAGTCTTCTGGTATGTTCAGTTTTAAAAACAAAAACAAAGCCCTCTGCTACTTTCTTTACACTGTATTACCTAAAGGACACTTATCTGCTTGCATGAGCCAGGGGATGTTCAACCAGTGCCAGGCAGTTTATGTATGGAGTCAGAGCCTGAGGACAGATGGAGGGAGGGGTGGGAACTTGCTAGAATAAGGTTGTTTTTAACCCTGAAGCACTGATAACTCCTGTTAACCTCTCCCAGGAATGAGCCTGGTGAGAGAAAAGGCAGTAATCCAGGAGAGAACAGGGACCAGAGAGAGGAGAAATGCAAAGGGTATGGAAGAGGAACATAGCAACAAAAAGGTGGCTGGTGGAAGAGGAGGGAAAGTTTGTGTTTTTACAATCATCTGTGTAATTAAAATTAAGTCTCTGTCACTATATCATATGAAAGCGGTAGGTCTTATTTTTACTGACTTTTGTATACCAATTTGGAACTCCCTTGAGGTACAGACTATAAGTTATTCAAAAATCATAGGTGGATATTTTAGAGAAATAGGTGATCACACTCCAGTGTAGTTGAAATTGAGGTATTAAGGCCTGCACCAACTCCCCAAGTGCCCGATTTGATCTAAATAGGACCTATTCTGGGTGATTTCACCTTTTAGCCATGGCCACAAATAACTGGTTAGAAAGATATCCATACAGATCAAATTTATGTAACGAATTTGGCACTATAATTGGGGTAAATAAATTTCTTCTAGGAGGCAAAGGAGCCTCATTCTAATCTTTTTTAAAAATATTTTTTAGTTGTTGATGGACCTTTATTTTCTTTATTTGTATGTGGTGCTTAGAATCGCACCCAGTGCCTCATGCATGCTAGGCAAGTGCACTACCACTCAGGCACAACCCCAGCCCCTCATTTTATTCTTAATATGAGATATAGCAGATATAATATATTATTTTAAGTCACCAGGGTTCTTCTCTCACCAAATTTAGACAGACTCAATTTTATGGGCTGAAATACACCCATAATATCCCAATATTTAAAAAGGGTTAAAGGACTTCCTCATGTCATATGCCAACCTCTTGGAATTATTTCTGCACCCAGTGGGAGGGGATTCTGTGACTGGCCAGTCTTGGGGAATATGCCCACCCCTGGAGAGGAGAGGTTCATCTTAAGGAAATAGGCAGGGATGCCTCATTGCTCAGCAACAAAGGTACCATTCATATGTACTTTGATGTATATGGAATTGCATATCTGGCATGGATATACAGAGAGATGCCTGTTTTAGTTAGCTTTGTATTGCTGTGAGCAATCTACCTTTCAAGGACAACTTGGAGGAGCAAAAGTATTTGGCTCCTAGTTTCAGGGGTTCAATCCATGGTCAGCTGACTCCATTGCTCTGGGACAAAGATGAGGCAGAGAATAGCAGCCCAGGATACAACCACTAGGAGGGAGAGGGAGAGGGAGAGGGAGAGGGAGAGGGAGAGGGAGAGGGAGAGAGAGCGCGAGAGCGCACCCGAGCACAGGGAGGGAGGGAGGGAGGGAGATGTGTTTATGGGAGGTGGCAGGGACAAAATATAAACCCCAAAGGCATGCTCCCAGTGACCTACTTCCTCCAGCCACACCCTACTTGCCTGTAGTTACCACCCAGTGAATCCATTCAAGTGTATTAATCCACCAATCAGATTATAGTTCTCATAATTGAACATTTCATCAGAATTCTTGCATTATCTCACACATGAGCTTTTGAGGAACACCTCATACCCAAACCATAGTGATACCCTATTCAAATGGAGGTATTGATACTTTCAGAAGAGGGGAAATGATACTCAGGGTATAAAAACAACAGGTGAGTACTGCAGTTTGAAATCCCTGCTGGCTTAGTGGGTAGAAACAAGGTCAGGAAGCTTCAGTAGCCAGTGGCCACAGATAAATCTGCAGCTGAGGCCCACTCTTGGCTCTTTGGAGCAGGGGATAAAGCTTCCTGTAATCTAAGACTTCCTGTGGGCTCTTGAACTTCCACAAGGCAACAGTCCAAGGTTTTACTGGCCTAGAGGAATTAGCTGTGTTTGGCTTCCTGGTGCAGATAGAACAGCTGGGTCCAACTCCTGTGGGTGAAGGACTGGCTAGAACTATATACAAGGGTCCTGATGAGACCAGAAGCTTCTGCATTTCCAACAAACTTGTAGGTGTTGCATGAGCTGCTAGTTCATGGTCCCCCCTTGGAATAACAGTGTTCTAGATCTTTATGTCTTCTGTTTTAAAGTAATAAGTAGAGTTGTTTAGAGTTTCCAAATTCTGTGCCTAACTATCTATCACTATATTATAGGGTGGGTATTATTATTTTCAGAGTTTTATTTTTCTCTGAAAAATGTATTTAATACCCAGTTTATGGGTAGGTCTGAATTAGATGGGATAATCTGTCAGCATAGTGCCTTTCAAGTAAATATTTGGTTAATGTTAGCTATTTTAATCAGCTATTATGTTTTACATTTTTATTATTGTTGAGCTCAGAGGTTCATATCCATTAAATCCCAAACATGTGCTTTTCTAATTACCAGATGCATGTGCTTGGACAAATTTCTTGGCTAAGCCTCAGTTTCCTCAGCTTTAAAATAGGGATTTATAATGGTAATGGCCTATGAATGTGAGGGTTGAATAATATTGGATATATGAAGGCCTTGGCTCATATTAGCTAGTCTCATTACTATGAATACTAACCAGTGGATTTGAGGGGTCTACACAAGTAGCTTTTACTAATAGGGTTTGGCTATGTTTCTGTGAGTTCTTGGCAATAGACTATCAGTGTGGTAGGAGCAGTATATGGTCCCCACTAGGTGTATTGGTAGGTAAGGGGAAGGGATCTTGGTTACATCAAGTAGGCAGATGGAGTGTGGTATAATACTTTGGTGACAGGTCCAGGCACAAATCTGATTTGATACTGAAGGTTGCTCTAACCTTGAAACCCAAGGGCCTCAATGCTCTTCTGATTGTGGCTGAACCCAGGCTCTGCTGTGGTCTCAATGTGACTCAATATATGCCTTGGCAACCTGACCTGCCTGGTACCCCAATTTCTATCCTAAATCCCCAGCTATATTCTTGCCAGTCTCTTTGTGCCAAAGCCAATGTCTCGGCTTGGCACCAGAATCACGAGCCACCACACACCTTTGTAGGTTCAAACAGCAATTCTTTATTCCCGCTCTCACACCACCTCCACACAGGTCCAGGGGCAATCGTGTTCTGCCATCTCCCGCACAATTCACCTACTCCACGAGGCTATCTCCAAATCCCATTTTAATCTCACAAGAACTCAACGGGAACAAGCAGCAGGAACACCCTAATCCAAGCAATAATCTTCAACCTCTAACTTCCCTAAAACCCATTATCTTAAACTGGCAACACCTTAAACTCAAGGAGCCGGTTACTTCCTCAAACCTGATCAGCTCTAAACCTGGATCCGCCTTGGTCCTTGAGCAAGGTCACCTTATTAAAGCATGCATGCAATGTCCCATCAAATGTCCTCTAAGCAGCATGGGGTACGCTTGGCAAAGAAATTTTGATGCGTCATTCCTACTTGGTAATGGCCCTCAGCATCTTTGGAGAGTCATTCTGTTATTTATCATTTATTTTCTCAGCAAGCATGTACTGAGGCCTCCTGTAGGTCAGACACTGGGCTAAGTGTGGGTATTTATCAATAAACAAGGCAGGCACAGTGCCTGCCCTTATGGGGTATAATGGAAGAGATGGGAAACATGCAAGCAGACACTTGTTTTTATAGAATGCCAAGTTCAAGAAGGATGACTGTGAAGTAGTGTGATAGTGAAAGGGGTGGGTAACCTATTTAGACAAAATGGCCAGTGATTTGAGCAGAGACCTAATAAAAGGATAAGAGAGGGTGCTGATATTTAAGCATAGGCCTGAGTAATGGATGAGAGGGAGCCAGCCATGTGAAGAGCTGGTACATGGGAAGGAGCTTGCCTACTCAAAGGGATGAAAGAAGATCTCTGTGGCTGGACTGTAGGGATTAAAGTGGGGACTGGCACCAATGAGATTGGCCATATAGGCAATGCCCAAGTTACTTAGGGCCTTGGAGTCAAGGTATGGAGTTGGGGTTTAATTATCGAGGTAATGGTCCTATTCCTGAATTTTGGTACTGTGGTTGAAGGCTTGTTCTTTGATGTCCAGAACTTCTTTCCTGCCTTACTTCTTTATTGATAATCTGCTCTTAGACTTCTTTGTCATTCCATATTGCCAGAACATCAGTTACAGTCTTGGATGATTCCTCTCTAAGGTAGTATTTTCATAGGCTGCTTCAGAGGCCTATTAACCTGCTCATCAGACACCAGGTTCCATGTGTCTAACAGTTCCTTCTTATTTTCTTTATCTGGCTTCTGTTCAGTGTTTGTTATATCTGCTATGGATGTGATGTCAGGTGCATATCCTTCCTTATCTGATTTTTCAGCCTTGTGGCAATGATAATCAAGAGCAAAGCCCTTGCTGGAGGGTGTAGATGGACAGAATGAAAAGGACTGAGGAAGAACAGTTTGGGATCTATTGATTAGTGGAAAGAAAAGGTAATATACAATTTTACATGTTAGAATTATGACATTTTATATGTTAGACATGTGGAGTGTAGAGGCAAGTGAATCTACACAAGTCCTAGACTTCAACCTTTCTTAAGATTTCTCTGAGCTTGCTTAGCCTCTCATTTCCTCCTCATATTGGGTTTATTACCTCGTTTATTGTATTAATATTGTCTGTCTTCCCTCTATAGAAAGTTAGCTCCAGGAGGACAGGGACATTGCTGGTCTTTTTCATGGCTCTGTGTCTGTACATAGAAAAATGCATGGCCTCTGATAGAACAAATTTTATCTCATTGTTGTCATCAAGATCTGAAAGTTGATCTCCTGGTTTTATCCTGAAGGCTGATACTCTATGCAGATTGGCTATTTGTACTGTGCAAATAATAGGAATTTTCAAATGCTGGAGAGTCAAGGAGAGACTCTTAAGGGGAAGGCACAACGGGGAGCTTATTATCTGGCTCTGAGGTCTGACTGCTGGCTTTGCTTTTCATTTACTGTGTTATCTTGAGTGAAGTGTTCAACTTCTGTGTACCTCACTTTCTGGAAAATGGAGATGACAATACTACCAAGCTCTTAGAGTTATTGTAAAGATAAGTAAATCATTGATATAAATAATGCCCCACATAGTGCCTAGCACATAGTGAGCACTCAACAAATATTATCTGAAATTGGTGTTGTTAAATCTGCCTATCTCTTATTGCAGGTAATTCTTATATGTATATGCTAGTTTTCACTTAGAAAATCAAAACTAGCCTTTTATCTGTACAATGTTATGTGGGGAAGTCTCATTCACTTTGGTCATCAAATAAACATAGAGAATGTCAGTTTTGAGTATGTAAAATATATTAAAAATGTTGATGAACAACAACCCAGAATTCAGCAAAAAATAAAAAATAAATAAATGCTGGTTGATGTAAAAGACTGGAATATAAATCAGAAAACAAATACATCCACAGTACTGTAATATTTAAATGCCTTCTCATAAACACTTAAGATTCTCATTAGTCCAACATCAGAAAAATGATAAATATTAATATTTGTCATCAAAGAGAAAGCTTAGAAATCAAAGCAGAGTAAATAACTGTTGTATTTCAAGGATTACATAATGTTAGGTACATTTTAAATTCAGTTTCCCCAAAACTGTATTAAAAAAAAATCTGTGTGAGACAGTTTATTTTTATCCAATATATAAACTAAGAAAAATATGCATTAAATAAAAAAAATTCAGGTGATTTGCTGATTCAGATCATGTTTTCAAAGACTTGGGTTTTGTTGTGTCTTATCTCAACAAAAGAGACACACATGTATCCAAGCAAGCCCTCCTTGTCCCTTGATCTTGAATTCTATTTCAGGAGAGTCACAATGGAAATGGACCACTGGAAGATCATGAAAGCACATGGGTGCTTCCTGTCGTCCTTGGGGGCTCTCTCCCCAGGCTTCTCAGCTCTTCTCAGTTCATGGTGCTGCAGTTCTGAATGTTCCAGGAAGCACATGCTAGAGTCTCCAGGGTCAGGAGGGAGTGCAGGGAGAGAGGACAGGCTGCTGCAATCATTCTGATGTGGATGGGCTCTGTTTCTGTTTTCACAGGACATGAAGTAACTGGCTCAACATGAGAAAGACTCACTGTGTTGCCAAAAAAGCATACTTCTGACAATCAGGAGACCTAGAGTTTATTTCTGGCTCTCCCAATGCCTTGCACAAATCTCTTCCTCTTGCTGGTCCTTCCTTTCTACATATGAAGCCAGGGCTTGGGTCTAATCATTCTGAATTCCTGTTCTTCTCCAATATCATGTGATAAGAGTGAAGATCTGGGCTCTGATGAGCACTTCCCTTGGTTTCTGCAGAGGGTAATTCTGCCATAGCTGACTCTGGGACCCTGTGTTATCATAGGTAATTCACTTAAGTCCTTGGCTTTCTCATCCATTAAGTAGGAATAGTGCAGGGTTGTTTTAAACATAAGAGAGGATGTTTAGAGAGTATCTGATATTGCATCTGTCATATCACAGGAATTAAATGATGATGCTGTGATATTGTTATTGCTGGTATTATATCATAATATTGTATAGTGTGTTATTGGTTTAGTCTGCTTTTTCACTGCTGTGACTAAAAGACTTGACAAGAACAATTAGAGGAGGAAAGGTTTATTTTGGTGCTCATGGTTTCGGAGGTCTCAGTCTATTCAGTCCATTCAGAAAGTCAGCTCCATTCCTCAGGACTTAGGTGGGCAGAACATCATGGTGGAAGAGTGTGGTGGAAGAAAGTGGCCCAGGACATGATCAGAAAGTGTCGGGGGGAGGGAGGGTAGGACATGACACACAGATACTTCACTCACCAGATGAAAATGTATACCCCAAAGGCATGCCCCCAATAACCCGCCTATTCTAGCCACACCCTACTTGCCTTTAGTTATCACTCAGTTAATCCTATGGGGGGGCTGTTAATATACTGATTGGGTTAAGGCTCTAATAACCCAATCATTACACTTCTAAGCTTTCTTGCATTCTCTCACACATGAGCATTTGGGGGATAACTAATGTATAAACTATAACAGTTATTTTCTATATTTATATATATATAATATATAATATCTTGACTTAGTACTTTTGTGTCTCTTTGTCCTCAGTTTCCTCATTTGGAAACTAGGGATGGCAAAAAAACCTACCTCATTGGTTAGTTGGAGGAATAAATGAGATAATACATGAAAACTGGTATACATAGGCAGTAGATACATGTTAGCAATAATCTATTATTTAAAAAAAATTTTTTAATATTTATTTTTTAGGTGTAGATGGACACATACAATGCCTTCATTTTTATGTGGTGCTGAGTATCGAACCCGGGTCCCGCCTGTGTTAAGTAAGCACTCTACCACTAAGCCACAATCCCAGCCCAAATCTATCATTTAAAAAAATTTTTTTTGGTTGTAGATGGACATGATACCTTTGTTTTGTTTGTTTATGTTTATGTGGTGCTGAGGAGTGAACCCAGTGCTTCACACATGCGAGGCAAGTGCTCCAACACTGAGCTACAATCCCAGCCCCTATCTATCATTTTTATAATCGCTCACAATACCTTGAATATAATAGTGCTTTTTTATGAAAGAACTAGATAATATGAGGTGTATAGTATAGTAACCTTCTCAAATACATATGCTGAATATTTCCGATAGTTCAAAAGACCCAACACTTCCTTAAACATCTCATTTATTATAGGGAATGCTAAGTAAATGATGTTAAATCTGTACTTAAAAGTTAAATATCCAACATTTTTTCTCAAACCAGGATTTTGAGGCTTCCTTAAAATCTGCTTTTTCAGGTTCATGATCAGGAGTTGAAAGCAAGTTAGGAGATACCTTACATTTTATTGGATTAGTATGGGCCAAGCATGAAACCAAGGGCTTTGCATGAATTCTCTCATTTTATTCACATAGCAACTCTCTGAAGTAGAGACTGTTATTATCCCTGTTTTGTAGTTGAGAAAACTGAAGCTCCGAGAAGTTAAGTAAATTTTCAAGGGCACCCAGCTGGTAAGCGGTAGGACAAAGACATGAATCCAAGCCATCCATTCAGGGAGTTTGTACTCTGTCAGCTGATTTCTTTAGATGGTATATCTGCTTAGTAGTTGCTTCCTCTGTATAATGAAGTCTAATGGACAAAGACAATATAAATGGACTTGCTTTTTTATCAATGGCAGCAAATTAACATTTGTTTTTATTGTTTTTGAGATCATTCAATTCCAAGTAAGTTGATGAATTTCAATATAGAATAGATTTATTTAAGGAAACATCAATATTTTTCTCAAATTGGCAATATCAAAACTATATTCATGGAATTAAAGAAAACATACTGCATTTATATAATGCAAATTCACTTAGAAACATGAAACTTTTAAAATCATTTTCTGTAGACTAGTTTGCAGCTGTTAGCATCAGACTATTTTGAAAGCACAAAAATAAATTGTTTCTCATTAACTCCATTGAATCTACAGGAAGATATTAAACAAATATGTGTCAAATGAGTCCAACATCTTGATCAAAGAGCTCAGAATAATCTATGAGAAGGTGCTATTAAAAAACAATAGGGCTGGAATGTGGCTCAGTATAGAATGCTTGCCTTGCATTCATGAGGCCCTGGGTTCTATCCCCAGCATCACCAAACAAACAAAACATCTTGGTAACTGCATAAGAAATTTTAGATTTAAAAGATATAGAATTAATCTCTTTGCCATTACACTCTTAGTTGATAGCACTGTTTATGTTTCAGGATAGGTCCTTTCTAGCCTTTTTAAAAATTACATGTATGTATTTGTTTTCTTAGTTTTCTAAACTGGGATCATGCTTTATAAATAGTTTTGTTACCTGTTGTCACTCATATGCATTTTCTCAGGTCATCACTGTTTCCATGGTTTATCCCTGTTAGAACATGGATGTTCTGTTGTAACATTTCCCAATTGATTTAACATTTAGTTTTCCCCATCATTTTTTCCTGACATATATTAATAGCGAATATTTGTATATGTGTGTAATCACATCCATGATTGTTTTTTTTAGGATACATTCTCATAAGTGGCAGTGCTGGGCCACACTGTCTGCTATGGTAGCATCTGCCTGGTTTTCCTTTGCTGCAGGCAGGGATCCCCTGTAGACATGGAATCCTCACTAACTGCTTCCACTGGGCTCTGCTTCCCTGGAGCTTCAGAGAAGAGACTATAAAGCTGGAAACTTGTGGGATAGTTAACTCTCTGTCTTCAGGTTCTGCTGGTTGATCAAAACAAATGAGTTGAATTGCTTGTGCCAGCCTTGACCTGCCATGTATTATTTAGTACGTTAGTATGTTGCCATGTTTTATTTATTATATTGGTAAATACTATTACTTAATATGTTTCCATAATACATGTTATGTATTATTAAGTATGCCAGAATGTCTTTAGCTGCAAGTAGCAGAAAATCTGATTTAGGATGGCTTTAAAAAAAGAGGATTTTTTTTTCTTTTCCTTCTGTATAATAACAACAACAACAAAAAAAAAAAAATCAGAAACAGGTGGCTATTCAGCAGGTCAGAGATGTGGAGAGCGTTTCTGCAGTGCTCTGGGCTTTTCCCTCATGGTCATGGAATGGCTGTGGCTGAAGCAAGCATTATCCTTCCAAGAAGGAATGATAGACAAGAGAGATGAGTGAGATATATTCTTGACCCTGGGAGTTGTTAGCCTGATCCATTAAAGTTGTTCCTGTTTCTCTTATTGTGATTTAAGACAACATAAATAAATATATGTTCCTTATCAAAAATATATTTAATTTGTAATCTCACAGGTAATTATTGCTCTCATTTTTATATCTATGCATATAATCTAGTTATAAATGAACAGAAAAGTGGGATTATCCTTTTTTGTACTGCCTGTTCTATCCTTTGGTGTACTGGCCTTTATTTTTGTGGTGCTGGAGATGGAACCTAGGTCTTTGCACAAGATGGGCAAATTCTCTACCACTGTTATAAACCCCAGCCTGTAACTGACCTTGTTAACCAGCATCCAGATTTGTGCCTAGAACCTGATAGATGCTTAAAAGGTTTACTGAAAAGAATTCTTTTTTTTTTTTTTTTTTTGGTATTGGGGATTGAATCCAGGGACGCTTAACCACTGAAGCACATCCCAAGCCCTTTAAAAAAAATTTTTTTGTAGTTGTAAATGGACAGAATGCCTTTATTTCATCTGTTTATTCTTATGTAGTGCTGAGGATCATGCATGCTAGGCAAATGCTCTGCTGCTGAGCTACAGCCCCAGCCCCCTAGACCTTTTTTATATTTTATTTAGAGGCAGGGTTTCACTAAGTTGTTTAGTCCTTACTAAGTTGCTGAGGCTGGCTTTGAACTTGTGATCCTCCTGCCTCAGTCTTCCAAAATGCTGGGATTACAGGTGTGCACCGCCTTGCCTGGCTGAAAAATTAATGAATTTTTTTTTTAAAACAGAGTCTAAATACATTTCTGTATCACTGAATACTTTTCTACAGTATGTATTTTACAGCACAGTTTTTAATAGGTGCACATTGCTCAGATTTGGATGTTTCATAATTTCCTTCAATCATTTCCTATGATTTTACATGTAGATTTTTCCAGAATTTTAAATATAACAATTCTGCAGTGAACCATCTTCTTATGATTGTGTATAAGTGTGTGTGTGTGTACGAATATCTTATTTCCTTAGATGAATTTCTTTTAAAAGTGGAATCACTGGGTCTAGGAATGGCTGTTCTTGAGGGCCTTGGAGAATTTCACCAAATAGCCCTCTTCAAATGTGCTACTTTCTTTCTTTTTAAAATAATTTTTTTTAGTTGTTGATAGAGCTTTATTTTTATTTATTTATATGTGCTGCTAAGAATCGAACCCAGTGCCTCACACATGCCAGGCACAACCCCAGCCTCAAATGAGCCGCAACCCCAGCCTCAAATGAGCCGCAACCCCAGCCTCAAATGTGTTACTTTCTACTACTACCAGCAATGAGAGAGTTCTTATAGCCTTTTTAGCTCTTTGTTTTTAACAGAATTAAGTGTGTGTGTGTGTGTGTGTGTGTGTGTGTGTGTGTGTGTGTGTGTGCGCTCGCGCGCACGTTCGTGCATGCCCACGTGCGTGCATGCCTACATGCACATACAGGCACCCTGTTCATCTGGTTCAAATTTCCCAACAACACAAAAAGGTATAAAGTGCCCTAATATCCAGAGTATACAAATAACTCAAAAAATGAAACAATAAGATAACAAATAACCCAATCAACAAATGGGCCCAGGACCTGAACAGATACTTCTCAGAGGACATACAATCAATCAACAGGTACATGAAAAAATGCTCACCATCTCTAACAGTCAGAGTAATGCAAATCAAAACCACCCTAAGATACCATCTTACTCCAGTAAGATTGGCAGCCATTATGAAGTCAAACAACAACAAGTGCTGGTGAGGATGTGGGGAAAAGGGTACTCTTGTACATTGCTGGTGGGACTGCAAATTGGTGCGGCCAATTTGGAAAGCAGTATGGAGATTCCTAGGAAAGCTGGGAATGGAACCACCATTTGACCCAGCTATTGCCCTTCTGGGACTATTCCCTAAAGACCTTAAAAGAGCGCACTACAGGAATACTGCCACATCGATGTTCATAGCAGCACAACTCACAATAGCTAGACTGTGGAACCAACCCAGATGCCCTCCAATAGATGAATGGATAAAAAAAATGTGGCATTTATACACAATGGAGTATTACGCAGCACTAAAAAATGACAAAATCATGGAGTTTGCAGGGAAATGGATAGCATTAGAGCAGATTATGCTAAGTGAAGCTAGCCAATCCCTAAAAAAACAAATGCTAAATGTTTTCTTTGATATAATGAGAGCAACTAAGAACAGAGCAGGGAGGAAGAGCAGGAGGAAAAGATTAACATTAAACAGAGACATGAGGTGGGAGGTAAAGGAGAGAAAAGGGAAATTGCATGGAAATGGAAGGAGACCCTCATTGTTATACAAAATTACATATAAGAGGTTGTGAGGGGAATGGGAAAAAAAACAAGGAGAGAAATGAATTACAGTAGATGGGGTAGAGAGAGAAGATGGGAGGGGAGGGGAGGGGGGATAGTAGAGGATAGGAAAGGTAGCAGAATACAACAGTTACTAATATAGCATTATGTAAAAATGTAATGGATGTGTAACCGATGTGATTCTGCAATCTGTATTTGGGGTAAAAATGGGAGTTCATAACCCACTTGAATCTAATGTATGAAATATGATATGTCAAGAGCTTTGTAATTTTTTGAACAACCAATTAAAAAAACCCAAAAAGGTATAAAGTGAACTTTTTCTCCTGTTCTTCTTCCCATTCTCTCATCTCTGTCCTCATCTCCCCTAGAGTAGCTACTATCACTAATTCCTTTTACCTCTCTTCTGTGTTTTTTAGTGCACACAGGAAAAAAATACATATACATTATTTTTCTTTCTTATATAAAAAGTATTGTACAATATACATTGCTCTGCACCTTACTTTATTTGGTTTGACTGATGTATAATGTTCCATTATGTGAATATTCCATACTTTTATTTATTTATTCTCTTCTCTAGCTTTATTTGAGACCTGTTTCTTTTAGCCAAACGAGGCCCAAACAAACCATAATATTCTGGCCCTGCAGTATGTCACTAATAGGAGTAGGCAGCTGTGTCTTAATTTCCTAACTTACTGCCTGGCCTACTGCACATTTTAACTTTGCCTTCCAATGTGTAGTTGACAGTATCTAAAATATTCTGAATTTTCCAAGAAGAGAGAATTTCAAAGTAGGCTTATGCTTTTGAAGGTCATGTTTTGTCCTTCTCCCCCACCTTTTTTTGAATATTTTTTTAGTTGTCAATGAACTTTATTTATTTATATGTGGTGCTGAAAATCGAACCCAGTGCCTCATACATGCTAGGTAAGTGTTCTACCACCGAGCTACCACCCCAGTCCTCTCCCCTAGCTTTGATCATGAAATATTTTCATGTTCTAATTTGGATAAAGAACCAAGTTCTTCATTCTCATTTCAGGGATAGTGCATTCTTATAGAAAGTTATATTCTTTAAGGAATTTATATGTTTTAAGGAATTTAATCTTAACAGAGTGCCGAGTTCATTGTATGATTAATTTGACATCTGGAAAATCTTATATTGCCTTTGTTAAAGGCAGTCTTGTCTTTTCTTCTCTTCTTTTTATTGGTGTGGAGGAGTGGTGGCTCACTCTAAGAACATACTAAACCATGTTCTTCCAGTATTTGGAATTTATAGCAGGTTAAGAATACAGGAATATAAGAGGTAAGGGCCTAAATGGTAACTTAATTTTCCATTTCTGTGGTCCATTAGTTTCCTGGAGCTACAATTACATGTCCAATATGTGTCCTTTATAAAAGGCTTGGTGGCCAACTCTTCAGTAAGCCTTCCCTGATCATCCTAAGCAACCCCTCTCTGTTTTCTACCTCACCTCCTTCTTCTTTTCATAATACTTGTTACAAAGTGAAGTTATTTGATTGTTTATTTGCTGCCTTTCTCTCTGAATAGAGTGTAACCTCTGTGAGGGAAAGGATTGGGTTAGCCAATGGACTCCAGGGCCTAGCAAAGTGCCTGGCACATAAGAAGATGCTTAGGAAATTTGCCAAACTAGTGCTTCATAATAATCTCTGTTATTATGCTGTATATAAAAGATGGTTGCTTACATTCATTTGAATTTGACTAAATTAATAAATGGAAACCAGGACATTCAGAGTTCAGTGAGCATATTTTCACTGAGATGTCTATTCACATGGTTTTAGATTCACATGCAGCTGTACAGTAGTTTAGAGAGATTCTTGTGTGCATTTTACTTGGTTTCCTCCAATGATAACGTTTTTCAAAACTAGTTTTACATCTAGTTTAACATCCCTAATCAGGATATTGACATTAATGTAATCTAATTGTCTCACTGATATCCCTCCAGGTTTACTTTGGTTTATTTTAGTTCTGCATAATTGTAAGTATTTTTTGAATTTTGAAAGGATGACTTCTTAATCTTGAATACTCCCTTGATGGCTAAACTCCATAGTTTTAAAATTTCTTTAAAAACCATAGCATATTAGCACTGGAATAGAACTTTAGTGGGCTACTTTGTGTTGTAGAAGTTCCCAAACTTTAGAATTTCAGAAAATATAAATCTTATTTTTTTATTTTCATCTGTTTTTTTTGTGTTTTGTTTTTGTGGTACTGGTTATTGAACTGAGGACCTCACATAAGCTAGGTAAGTGCTCTGCAACTGAGCTACATCCCTAGCCCCTACATGTTGTTTTTTGGGGTTGGGGTATTGTGATTGAACTCAGGGGCACTCAACCACTGAGCTACATCCCCAGTTTTATTTTCTTGTATTTTATTTAGAGAGGGTCTCACTCACTTGCTTAGTGCCTGGCTGTTGCTAAGGCTAGCTTTGAACTTGCGATCCTCTTGCCTCAGCTTTCTGAGCTTCTAGGATTATAGGTGTGCACCATTGCACCTGGATTATATTATTTTTTAATTGGAAGATAAAATAGGGTGGGAACTGATATATAATTGCTAACTTTTAATTCTCCCAAGCAAAGACATTGGAAAAACTTACATATGTTTTATGTTTTTCTCATTTTCCAAGGAACTTATTAAAAACTTTGTGATAGTCTGATCCTGGTTGGCCAACTGGTTCTTGGGAAGCCAGATTCTAGTCTAATTGCTTTAGTCTGAGGATCAGAACATTTAAGTGTGCAATCTAAGTCATTGTTATTGTATCATTGCATTCTCAAGGCATAAATACCTGAGAGATGATTAAAGCATGTTTCTTACTTTATATCTGAAGATAACATGGCCTAGAGAGAGGAGGGGCTCTACAAGGTGACAGAAAAAACCTTATTTACATTCCCCATGTTTTACTACTGAATTACTATGGATCTTGACTTTATGAACCAAGGAGAAATGATTGTGGGGTTGATCCAGAAGGAAGTGTAGAAGATGTTTAGTCCGGCTTCCCACATAATATAAACATTCCTTCTCCAGGGTTTCTGGAAACATTATTTATTTTGTCTCTATTGGCATATGTTTAATAGTAGGGACATTTCTATTTTATAAATTAATCTTTACACCTGTGATGTATCCTTATAAAGTCTACAGCTGTTTTCCTGTCACTCTGAACTCATTGCTAGCAACAATAATGTGTACTGAGAACTTTGTCCCAGGTCCAATGCTGTATATTACATACTGTCACCTTAATCTCTGACCTGTGAGATAGGCACTCTTATTGTTTCCAATTTCCTAAGGATGGCCTTATTCTCAAAGGGTTAGAATTAAAAGCACTAGGTAACACAGTTAGAAAGGGGCGTGGTCTGTCTATTAGTTTCCTATGGCTGCTGTAACCAGTTAGCACAAACTTTGGGCCTTAAAACAACATAAATTAATATTCTCACAATTTTTGAGGCCAGAAGTTAAAAATAAGGTCTTGGCAGGGTCATGATTACTCATAAGGCCTCAGGTGAGAAATTTTCCTTGCCTCTTCCAGTGCCTAGTGGCATTCTTTGGCTTATAACTGCCTATTTATTTCTCTTGGCTTTCTCTTCAATCTTTCTCAAATCTCCATCTTCTTTGTCTCATAAGGACATTGGTCATTGTATTTGAAACCCACCCAGATAATTCAGTTTGATCTCAAGAGTCTTAATTACATCTGCAAAGATGCCTTTTCTTATTAAAGTAGCATTTGCAGGCTCCAGGGATTTGAGGCAGACATATTTTTTTAAATTTTTATTTATTTTTTTAGTCATACATGACAGTAGAATGTATTTTGATATATAATACATACATGGAATGTACATACATCAATCATGTCTATTCTATTCTGCTGCCCCTCCTATCTCCCCTGCTCCTCCCCTCCTCTCCCATCCTTTCTCTCTCTCCAGTCTAATGTGATACAATTTTTTTTTCTTTTTCTCATCACAACATCATACATGTATTCTGTATAATGATGAGGTTCTTCTTCCATCTTCTGTGCAACTCCCCTTCTCCCTCTTTTTCCCTCCCACCTTTTTTCCCTATTTAGTGGTAGTCTTCTTCTCATGCTCTTCCTCCCTATCCCATTTTGAGTCACCCCCCTTATATCAGAAAAGACATTCAGCATTTGTTTTTTAGGGATTGGCTAACTTCACTTAGCATAATCTGCTCTAATGCCATCCATTTGCCTTCAAACGCCATGATTTTATTATTTTTTAGTGCTGAGTAATATTCCATTGTGTATAAATGCCACATTTTAAAAATCCATTCATCTATTGAAGGGCATCTAGGTTGGTTCCACATTCTAGCTATTGTGAATTGTGCTTCTATAAACATTGATGTGGCTGTGTCCCTGTAGTATGTTCTTCTTAGATCTTTTGGGTATAGTCCGAGAAGGGGAATAGCTGGGTCAAATGGTGGTTCCATTCCCAACTTTCCAAGGAATCTCCATACTGCTTTCCAAATTGGCTGCACCAATTGGCAGTCCCACTAGCAATGTATGAGTGTACCTTTTTCCCGCATCCTGGCCAGCACTTATTGTTGTTTGACTTCATATGGCTGCCATTCTTATTGCAGTGAGATGGTATCTTAGAGTGGTTTTAATTTGAATTTCTCTGATTGCTAGAGATGATGAGCATTTTTTCATGTATTTGTTGATTGATTGTATATCCTCTTCTGAGAAGTTTCTGTTCAAGTCCTTGGCCCATTTGTTGATTGGGTTATTTGCTTTTTTTGTTGTTTAACTTTTTGAGTTCTTTGTATACTCTAGAGATTAGAGCTCTATCTGATGTTTGAGGGGTAAAAATTTGTTCCCAGGATGGAGGCTCCCTATTCACCTTGCATATTATTTCTCTTGCTGAGAAAAAACTTTTTAGTTTGAATTCATTTCATTTGTTGATTCTTGGTTTTAACTCTGTACTATAGGTGTCTTATTAAGAAATTTGGGGCTGAGGCAGACATATTTTGAGAGGGTCTGCCATTCAACCTGCTGCAAGCTGATTCCAGAATCTCTGCTTTTCTCTGCTATGCCATATTCTGTGGAATGCCACAGATACAGTGTCTTTTGTCTTCCATGTGGTAAGGAAGTCTCATATCTCCATTGCTTTGTCTAAAGGAAGTGATCAATGATGGTTCTAGCAATGAATAACCCATGGAATACATAAAGGCACATTTCCTGTCTTCCATTATTTTTCTCCAGGCAGAATATCCCTAGGTTCTTTCTGTGAAGTTTGGAAACTGCCCCATTCTTAGTTGCCCTCCAATAGGTGATTTCTAATTTGGCCAACACTCCTCCTCAAATATGCCTTCCAGATTGAACCCTACTTAAGATCTAACTACAGATGTAGGGGAAACAAAATTCTACCTTTACCTTTTTACGGATTTGACTAGTTTTGAGAATTAAATTGACATATGATAGATTCATAGGGAAAAAAGAACTTGCATTTAATTAATATAAATTTTTGTGGCATAGGAGCCCTCTAAGGAAACAGGTGCCCACAGATGAAATTAGGGTTGAGTACTTATATGCTGAATTAGAGAGAGAGAGAGAGAGAGAGAGAGAGAGAGAGAGAGAGAGAGAGAGAGCAGTAGATTGTGAAAATGTGACAATGCACAGGGGCTTGGGTTAAGGAAGTTAATTGGGTGAAGAAGTGACTAGGAAGATAAAGGTTAGCGTAACAAGGTTTGTTCATTCAGTATTCTATTGGTTCAATTTCTGGTCCTTACAAGAATGTTAGTTTCCTTTTCCTATAGGGAGGACAGTTTTTCCATTGAGAGTTTTAGCTCTTGCTTTCAAGAGGAAAAGGGGGAGGGTCAGACCATTCTTCTTGTGCTTGCTATTTTTTAAAGTGCTTTGTTTTATGCCAAATAGGCATATTTGGGGATGGCATATTCTGCTACCCTTCACACTATAGAAGTAAACTTAATTCTCATGGTTCATACAGTCTGTTTCTTTACTATAGCTATGAATTGTTTTCATTTTAAAGTAGTCACCTAAGTCATTGCTGATGTTAACAGCTAAACACATTAAGAAAAAACAACTCTCTATATTAGTTGCCGTACACAGTCATTGAGTTTTTAGGACCAAATTCAACCATCAGTTATGCCAATGCAATTTTTATTATTTTTGGATTCTGGAGATGGACTTTGAGTTTGGAAAGAAAATAATCCAAATGGCATACTCTGGGGTTTAGTAGAAAGGGCAAACATATTTATAAATATGTCTGGCTTTCCCTCTCTTTTCCAATTTTTTGATCCCATGGAAAAAAATTGTGTACTGTGAGAGATGAATAATAATCCAAACAATTTTATGTAGAAAAAAATAGGATTTTTATGACCAAATGTGGGAGAAGGGACTACTTTTCTTCTTCATTTCTTCCCATTGTGGCATTAATTGGTGGTCTTTTTATTAATTTATTAATTCTTTAAGCAGGCACATACTTGTACACAATTATCAGGTACAGTATGATGTTTCAGTAAATATATATTCAAATCAGGATAAGCAATCTTTTTACTTTTTTTCTAAATTAAATTTACCAACTGCTTCTGTTAATTTCCATGTACTTGTACCCTGAGCAAATTCATGCTATCAGTATTGTATGTGCTACAAGTTTCACTGCTGTCAAAACATATTTTTAAAAATAACCCATGGGTTTTAGTCAGTACAGTCAAGATAAATTAGATTTTTAAAAATAAGATCTACCTTAATATGTAGATCAGCAAGAAATTGTGATTATGATTAACTTTTGCCCTTAACTGGCAAGATAGGACAGAGTTACACTAATGTTTAAAATTTTAAAAAATTAATTAAATTTTTAAATGAGGGGTTAAAATAGAGAATAGATAATTACTCCCAGTGGTAGATTCTATGGCTTTCTTTAGTCCATTAGGCTTTCTACTGCATCTTGCTGCTTTTATCAGAATGGTTTCTTTGAAAAGAGACATTTTAAAGAGAAAAGCCCTGTGCTTGGCCCTCTTCCCCTCATCCTCCATTGCTATCTCCAATTACACTTGAAACCTGGACTTGACCAGCTCTTTCACAGGGAAACCTTTTCTAACCCATAAGACTGGATTACTCTTTTTATTGCAAGCTCCCTTAGTACCTTGTATTTAATTTTTTTGCAACCTTTATTACTTTAATCTCAATTGCATGTTAATGTTTGTCCTTTACTCTTGACTGTGAATGCTACGAGGGCAAGGGGCTGTGTCTGCTTTCAGTGTTCTACCACCTGTACCTACTTCAGTGTCTGGCTCCTACTAGATGCTTAATAAACGTTTCTTGGCTAATTGGCTGGAGGCTGAAAAAGTCACTTAAGAGCATGCGGAACAATCATCTTAGCAATGTTTGCATTTGTGTTGTGTGTGTGTGGACACTAAGATAATGATAGGGAACTCTTCTTTCTTTTTCTCTTTCTCTGTGTGTATTGTATATGTATGTGTGTTTTGAATACCACTGCATCAAATTACTGAAGTAGAAAGAATAGTTGACATTCTGTTTTAAAGTGACCATGTATTTGACCCACTTCTTCTCTAGTAATGTCATCACAATTGTATCTCATCGCAGTGGGTTCTTGGAGGCTGACAGGCGGAACAAGTAGCTTCAGCACACAGTCCTCATCTGTCATACAGAACAGCTTGCAGATTCTTATTATGTGAATGAAATATGGAGAGAAGGATATTTTTCTTTCTGGGCTATCAGGGTAATTGAAAGTAACCATATCAGGGAACGAGGGGAAAATGCAGGAAAATAGACTGCCTTTGTGAAGGACAACTCTTGGCTCTTAGCTGAAGGTGTTGAACCTCATCTCCAATTGCAGAGGCTCAGCATGTGTTTCCTGTTATGAAAAGACCCAAGATTGAATCAGCACCTCATTTCAGTAAGGACAATGCCTTGGTTCCTTGGTTCATATTACTGCCCCTCAGCTGCCTGATGAGATGCCACCACGATCGTCTTTGGAGCTTCATCCCATGGGACCCTGGGCATAGGCTTTGTGTTCTTTAGCCAGGGAGGAAAACCATTTTAGTATTCCAGATCAATAAACTGTAGTAGAAAATTGGAAATGTGCTATGAAAAAATCATTAGGCAGAGAAAGTCTACTGTTCCCAAGTTTAGGATCAGAAGAAATAAATAACACTTGACTGCTCTTATAGTTGAAATTTTACAAGCTCAGCCCTGGTGAAATGGAATATCAGATAATACTGTATCAGTGACACTTTGCCTTCTAAATGGTTTGGTTCTGAAGATAGAAATGTGCTTTATAGAATTGTTTTAGTTCAACAGAAGCTTTTTACTTAACACTGGTGAAAGTTCTAATGTGGTGACAGAAAGCAAGGTACAATTCAGCAGTCATTCAAGTCATGACTTGGTTATATTTTGAGATAGCTTTAAAATCACTTAGTCGAATAAAACTCTAAAGTACTGTAACTGCCAGGTTGCTTTATCTAATTTATGAAACAGAGGCAAAGGAATCAACAATAACTTTCCATTTACCATTATTAGATTAGCTATTACTGAAACCACAGAAAATATATAACCCTTTACTTTGTGTTCACTTGAATTCACTTATTAAGCTTTGATGGGACTTTCATTTAACCAAATGCCTTTGTTTACAACAATAAGCATGTTAAATCTTTTGTGTTCAGAATTTGATATGACCATTTGTGCCGCAACAAAGGCATGTTGAAGTTACAGATTCTATTTATTTGTGTACTGTCAGACATTTTTCATTCACTCTGGTTAGGGTTTTATTTTCCCCCCTGGTTTTCAGAAAGACATGTTTAGATCTACAGGCTTCTACTTTTTCAAGAATATAACCAGCCGCTCACAAACATGTAACTACTCATAGCATCTCCATAAAATTGATTTTTCAAAAACTAAATAAGCATCTGGTGGTCTGAAAATGTTTTATACCTGATATTTAAAAGATATTTTGACTATTGCCAAAAGGAATCGATTCCTTCTTGCCTTCTCTGTGGTGGATGCCGTCATATGCCACTGTGTTGTGTAGAGCACAGACTCTGGAGGGAGATAGTGTTGGATTTGTACCTCAGCTCTGCCACTTACATGCCTACAACCTTGGACTTCACCTTTTAGGAAGGTTAGTTAACTGTAATCACCCTTTCTTTAGTTTATAACAGACTTCTTAATGTAACTTATGGTGTTATACATGAGTGGATGCATGTAAAGCCATGAACTGTGATGGTTGTTATAATTGGTGTGTGTCTGTCCACATGTGATTTCACATAAGTGAAGTCTTACTGATTCTAAATTGAGATTGATAGCAGAAATGCTATCATCATGCCAGTACTTGAAAAAAAAATTGTTTTTTTTGGTTGTTGATGGATCTTTTGTTTATTTATATACAGTGCTAAGAATCATACCCAGTGCCTCATGCATGCTAGGCAAGCACTCTACCACTGAGCCACAATCCCAGCTCATCCTATTGGTGCTTAATGTTCTGGTATTGTGGCCATATCTGAAATAACATAGTTACCATTTAGGATGTAGAGACGCAATTTAAAGACAAATCTCTGTGAAGGTAGCTGTTTCATTTGTTGAGATTGTAACCCTGAAGCCAAACCCATACTCTAAGAATATTACTTTTAAAATGGAACTTTATTTCAGTCCTTTTGAATTGACATAAAAACTGGGAGATAAGGCATGTTTTAGGCATGTGAACTAGACTTGTATGGCTCTTACAATAAGAAGGGGTCTTCTCAACAATTCATTGTTAGGGTTTCACTTTGTTTCCTGCATCTGTTAAGCTTGTATCTGTCTTGTAATGTATGGTTTGCTTTTTTGTCTTCATTTCGATCCTTCACTTCTGTGTTTCTAGGGTAGTAGAGATGGGTTTGGAAATATCCACACTATTTCACCTAGTGTCCTTTAGACCAGTAGCCCCTGAGGAGGAGTCAGGTTGGGAGATCTGCTTCCTAACATTGGTCACTAGCAAATGCACATGGTTCTTATGGGTGTGGAATTTTCTCATCATCTGTATCATCTTCGGTTAGCTTGAATAATGAGTCATAGAAGAATGAAACTTCTTTAGCTGTGAAAGTTTCAGCAAGAATAAATGTTATGCCCATGGTGTTAGTATAATGCAAAATAAGATAGCATTTAAAGACAGTCTCAGCTTTAGCATTGGATTGACAATGCCCCTCACTTGAGTCAGGGAATGGGGACTTACTGAGATACACCATCTGGCAAAATAAGGAAGGCCAGTCCTGTGCCAACGGAAAAAGCTGCATCAGTTCCAACTCTTGTGTACTTTGCACATTATTGGATGCCTTGCAAAACATTTATCACTTTTTAATTAGGAAGGACTAAGGGATTTTAGTACCCCTAAAAAATGTCAGCAGCCCAAAGATAGAAAAATTATCCAGTGGATCATAAGGGACAGTAAGTGTTTAATTGTGAGCTTGCATAACAAGAACAGTTTCATCCTAGGATCTTTGGAAAGGGACATGGGCTGGTATGCCCTTGGTCTGTTTGGGTAGAACTAGGGATCAGGTCTCTCTGATATTCTGACAGTCTCCCAGCCTATTTCTCCTGCAGCATGGCCAGTCCTTGAAAGCACATGCCAGGAGATCAACTCTGTTCTGCTTCTTGGCCTATCATGTAAACTGTGGCCTGTCATGTTCATTAAAATGAAAATTTGTCGAATGGAATTTGCCCGACTGGCAGAATAGTTTAAATGTCAGATGTTGTTAGGCCTGGATATAAATATTATGTTTCTATTGTTAATTAATTGCAGCGCCTCAGTACCAGTGATCCAAAATCCAATTTAGTCTGCAATAGGCCTGTGGAAAAGGGCCAGTGATAATGAATGCAGAGGGGAAAAATGTATTCAGAGTTTCCATTGTATCTGTCAATGTCCTCTTAGAAAAATAGCAAATTTTGGTGTGTCACTATAATTCAAGAGGTGCAAAACAGGACAGAATTAAGACTCATTGTTTTCTGGAACTTCTCAAATGTTACTGTCGAATCTATTCCATGCTAGCCGTGTGTCTTTCAGCAACAAAATTCTAAACAGATGCTGCCCTGTTCCTTTTCCTTGATTTCCCCCTCATTGTTCCCACCCCTGAATCTGTTATGCTCCCAGCTCAGTTCAGAGTTGTAGAATTGAGTTATCTAGTGCTATACCCTTCTCATTTCTCTATGCCGCATTCATTTCCTGTCTTCCTTTTGCCATAAACCCTTCCTTTCTTTTGCTTTGCATCCTTTGTTTTGGTCCCTAGGCTCAGCAGCCTGTCTGTCAAGTCTGCCATTGTTTGTTAAGATCATTTTGCTTCCAAATTGAGCTCTGTGGCTGAATATCACTCAGAATAACGCTAGTAGAACTCTGCATTAGAAAGGGAAGCAGAAATCTTGCTGCTGGTGCCCAGACCTCGAAACTGTTTTTGCAAAGCCATGTGCCAGCAGGCATTGTGACCGCCATCCTCAACCAATATTTTGTTGAATCCTTGCTGTGAGCATGGCATCTTACCCTGTCACCTCTGTGGGTTCCAGAGACAAGTGGGTAGCCAGGCGGAGGAGGACTAATTAAGACTTTGGAAGGCAGGACTAATGTGGTCCAGTGGTCAGGGACCCTCATTTAATTTCTGGCATCCTGGTCCATGCCAACCTTGTTCTGCCCCTGTGATTATACCAGCCGAGAAGCGGGGAAGGGAAGATGAACTTTGGGCTGCTCTGAGTTTCCCTGTCCAGCAGTGTCTGTCAGATTAAAAATGAGAGGGAAGGAGGCCAGAGAATCTTCCAGATGGAGAGTTCAGAGGAGGGCACAACTAGACTCCCTCTCCACAGTGACGTAGCTGGGCCATTTGAGCACTGGGCCAGGAGCCAGTAGGGGCACAGACTGTTGCCTGACCTGCAGTGGAGCGGGGGCCAGGCTGAACAGTCACCCTCGGCTTAGGGTGGGGGGATGCACATCCAGCTGGCACACACAGGCCACGTGGTAGAGGCAGGGCATTTACCCCCAGTCTGGTAGGAGGTTTGACCACTCATCTTGGATTCCTTCTTTAGGGTGCTTTCCTCAAGTTGTGGGTGGTAGAAATGGCAACTGCAGAAACGAAATGGGAGTTGGCATTCATTCTCCAACCTCTCTGTTTCCTTCCTTTAGAAAGAGGAGGCAGTCATGCAAGAAAGGTGACCTTAGATAGGCTGGAGGCAGTGGTAACAGCGGTGGCCATGTGTCCTTGGACTAACTAGCATGTGGACAGCAGTTCCAGGCAGCAGGGGTTTGGTGAGGCCACAGGGCACTGACAGTCACTCTCCATGCCTCTCAGTAGCACAACTTTTGAACTGGTTTCAGCATGCATTGAAAAGTACCCATTGAGGATGCTCCAGGATTAGGAGTTTGCTTGAATGAGTAGATTTTCAGACTAAGGCTATCTGCAGTCTATGTAATGATGGAGAGGTAAAGAATGAAGTTAAACACTGAATAACTGGTTTGGCCTCTTTTAGAAATGGATTATTTTAACACTGTATCTGCATAATCTTAGTTTCTCCCTAAAATGAACCTCCTTTTCTTAAATTCAGGCTAGTAGAGCTTGGGGAGGGCCTGTGCTATTGGGAACAGAGCTGTTTAACTTAAAATGTCATCCCATTCTGAGAAAACATACTGGGGCCATGTTAGGGCATCCCTGTGCAAATGTCACATTGTCATAGTGTCTCCCCCCTGGGGTTAGTCTAGTACTTTCTAGTCCTGTCTGGTGGTCAGATGATTCATTGACCCCCCACCACCACCATTGTCAGGGCACCAAACCAACTCAGGTCATGCTCCTCGAGATTTCATGGAATTTGATTTGTCTGTAATTCTATGAATTTTCAGATGCTAATTATTGGCTGATTGGTATTCTGTTCCACAGATGTCACTTAATGATTTTCTAGATCTTGGGCTACCTGGTAAATTTACTTTTCCAATACTTGGCAAATATGACAGTATTGAACAGGTGTGACAGGATGTGGGGTGTTTGTGTGTACATGTGCATGCATGTGTGAGGCTACTGAAAGACAGGCTTCTGTGGAGATAGGTCTTTTAATTTTATGGAAGTCTCAAGTCCAAAATAAGAGATGGGAAAAAAAAGAAAAACAAGAACAAAGCACAAAACTAGCTTTAGAATTCCTAATCATTGTGCACATTTAATAATAATGAAAACTAAATTCTTTTTTCTCCACATTTATAAAGCAAATTTTATTGAGTGTATCTTACATGCTAGTCACTGTCCTAGAGGATGTAGATTAAGCATAGAACAAGTGAGACATGGTCCCTATTATTCTTGAACTTATGGTCTAGTGGAAAACCTTATATATACTTATTTTGACAATATTGGCTCATTTTCCAGGCTTATCACAAAATTAAAAATTATCCCGGTTACTCCCTCTGAACTCTAAATGTATCTAAATTTTCAAAGAATTCAATAAGAAATATGTATAAATGGATATAAAACTTCTAAGAATATATCCAAGAAGTGTCAGGTTTTTGAGTCTTTCCTGCTATATCTTGTGAAGTCACTATGCAGATTCTCAAATAATCCCATGTGCTTAAAATAGTCATTTATCATCAGGTAGTTTAACCAGGGCTATGTTTTCCAACTGCCTGGTTCTCACTGATATGTAGAAAAAGGTTTTAGAAAGAGGTTTAAGAATCTTCTCGTAGTTGGAAATTGGCTATCATTTGAAAGAATGTTGCAATAATTTGTCTGCAGTAACAGCTCACTGAATGTCGCATAAAAATGAAAATCAGGGCTGAATTTATTCAGTGTCTTCATTCTTGTACCTGAATGCACAGACTCTTTCCTAGGTATGTAGATAATTGTTAAAGACTTAAAGGTCAATAACCAATCCTTCAACGTGGCATTTAAGTCAGGTGAGGTCTGCAGAACTTAACAATGGAGGCAAATCCCTCAGTTCCAGGCAATCTTCCCTTAGGCAAGGTGCGGTTGGATGGTTTCCAGTAATAGTTTTCAAATGGGAGAAGATGAGTCACAATCAAAGCAGGTTTCTATATTTGGGAAAGATGTTTCTTTAAATTCATATCAGTTTTTAAGGGAGCTGGGTGCTGGACCATGGATCGAAGGGTTTGGGATTTGTAAGATCTGAAAACCAGGATAAATCAGTGTGTTATTGGCCTGTTCTGCTCTGCTTCCATGTTGATTTCTTTTAGGAGCAGCAGAAGCCCAAACCTATTTGGATTCATTTAAATCTAATTTATGTTTTGCAGAAGGTCATATGAAGGACATAGAGATTGCCCTAGAACAAAATGTGGGGGAGTTGGGCATGAGGAGTGTAAGAAGTGGTGTTAACATTGGAGCTATAGGTGATTTTTTTTTTGGTGGCCTGTAGTTTGGATTCTTGAATTTTGGAGTCAAGAAAAACATGGTAAAGAGAGGGAGGCTTGAGCGGCTTTCCTGATTTTTGGCTGGAGCATGCACTTTGGCACAGGAACAAAAACTTTTGGGATTTGCTCCCACTTCGAATAATTAGAGCAAACATATGTGCGCTCACCATGCATACACACCTACACACACATTTTCAGGCACCAGAGATGCACACAAAGACTGTAAAATCCACATGGACTTGTTTATTCAACAAGTATTTATTGAATGGGGGATGTGGATATAACTCAGTTGTAGAAGGCTCTTATGCTCAAGCCCCTGAGTTCAAGTTCTAGTACTGCCAAACCCCAACAACCATAATAATTGCTTCATGTATATCAAGAATGCAATAAAAAAAGAACAAAAGTATTTATTGAATGACTATGGGTGGTGGCATAGAATCAGGGGCTTGAAGTGTGTAAATAAGGTAGGTTGGTTTGAATAATAAAGCCCACAGGTTTTAAAGAGCTTAGATTCTATTTGAGGAGAGAAAACAAACACCTGAGAAAGTAATACTTTAAGGTGACAGCATGAATGTTTATTAGAAGGCATTAAATGCTTAACGTTAGACCAAAGCTTTATTTAAGACCAGTCTCCCTAGCTGACTTTTCCAACCTTCTTGGGAACCTTCAGGATTAGTTACCTTTTTCTCTTTTTCTCAAGAATCAGCTGTAGGTTCCTTTCTCTTTCTGCTGGATACCATCTCCCTGGACACCTATATCCATATTTACAACTGTCATTACTTCCTGCTTTTAGAGAGCTCCTCACTCTCTGAACAAGTCCCCTCTCTAAACTACAGACCAGCATATTTAATTGCTTACCTGGATGTTGTCTTTTAGATGTATCAAGTACACTTCAAATTCAGTTTATCCCCAACCAGACTAGTGATTTTCTAGGACTCCAGATATGGACCCTAATGCAGTGGGATTTGGTCAATGGATTTGGGACTTGTTCAGCCCCAGTTAAGAAAGGGAAACTAATTTTTTAAACGTATTTTTAAAATCTCATTTTGTAATTGCTTTCCATCTTTAGTGCAGTCTGATAAGAAAAGTTTTTGTATTTTTTGAGACCACCCTCATAGCCTAATAGTCATGTTTTTGCTTATGTTTCACAGATGCTTGTAAAGAAAGTTGAGGCGAATTGTGGTTTCCAAACATGATGACACCGTCATATTTACCTAGTCCCATGTGCTCTTCTTACAGTGTGATTGGCTGTGCTTCCACTTGGAGATGTGTGTATCTTTCTTCTCTTCATTTGAGCTAGGGGAGGGGTTTGTGGCTATGCTTGCTGACCAGTGAGTGCAGTGTAAATAGTGTTATGTGATTTTTAAGCCTGAGGCTTAAACAATACAGCATCTTCCTGACTTTCTTGGAACTATTGTCTTTGGAATTTAGTGCCATGTTTTGAAGATACCCAAGACATATGGGGAGGCTATGTGTGGGTATTCTAGCTGGTAGTCCAGCTATGGTCTTGGCTAACCCTCAACAATAGCTGGCATCTATGGGAAGGAATTAGCCTTCAGATGATTCTAGTCCCTAACTTTTAAGTCTTCCATCTAAGGCCATGGGCATTGTAGCATGAAGAAAAATGGTCTTTCAGATTCTTGATCCATAGAAGCCTTGAGAGATAATAAATTATTTATTTAAGTTACTAATTTTTGAGCAGTTAGTTATGTAGCAATAGCTAACTTCAATTTTACCTAATATAAGTTTATTTCCATTAGGACTCTCATGATTCCAATTTGCGTGGTGTATGGTTTTTCATACTTTTCCTTTAAAGCCTTCTTCATGTTTAGATGTATTTCTTAAAACATCACATAGAAAGATATTTTTTAAAAAACCTGAGCTGGCATATTTTTAATTTTTACAGATATTTAATCTGTTTGTTCTGTTTACTGATGTATTTAAACTTATTTGAAATACTTTTTTTTTTTTTTTACTTTATACTCACCTTGTTTTTCTTTGCTTCTTTCCCCCTTCCATTCTAGTATTCTCTGGAGAATTCACTTTATTTCATTTTATTTCCATCATTGATTTGGAAATTTCTATTCTTTTTTTTCTACTCTTGGTGATAACTCTTATGTGTTTTTAAATTAAAATAGAGAATACATACAAAATAATTTTTTTCTATTTCTTCAATCTTTTTCTCCACATTTTTATTGGTGTATCATATTTGTATAAGGGTGGGATTTGTTGTTACATATTTGTACAAAATAATTTTTGAAAATGTACATACATACTTTAAAGAAAATGATAAACTGATCATCCCAATACCTTTTTCTAAGCCAAGAAAATAAAGCGTCATCATATTCCAAAATGCCCCCAGTGCTTCTCACCTATTACATCTCCTTTCAAGATTGCCTGAATTCTGTATAAATAATTTCTTTGCTTTTTTTTCTTGCCATTCATGTTGAATTCTAAACTATATGGTATTTGTTTTTGCTTTTTTTTGAACGTTGTATACATGGAATAACATTATGTATGACCCTCTATAATTTTTTTCTCTTACACCATTGATGCAGGTAATGGTTTCACTGATTTTTCAAATTTGTATAATATTCCATTGTATGAATCTTTAAAAATGTGTTTTTTGTACTGTTGACAGATGTTGAGTTGTTTTCAGCACTGTTTGCCATTCCAGCAAGACTTCTGTGAACATTCTTGTATGAATCTCTGTGAGCATTTGTGCTAGGGTTTTTGGCTTCACAGAGAAAGAAATGCTGGTTATCTTTAATAAGTGAATTAGCAGAGTAGCCAGTATCTTTAGCAACTTAATCATATCTCTCTTCCTCCTATTTATTCCCCCTTTCTTTGTTCCATATGATTGTGGCAAACCACACAGTTTCACTTTATTTGCAAACCCTAAATATTAGTTGTTATTATCATTGACTTCCCCCTTATTTACAACCAGGGAGTAATAATTATTCAGCAATAATCATTATTTATTATTAAATTCACTAGATTTACCACCATGTTTGCCAATTTCTCAGTTTTTCAATGGCTTCTATTCCCCACTCCTTCTGTGTGGGATCAGTTCCTTATTCATTTATGTCTTTTAGTATTTCTTTTAGCAAAGTAAACTATGTGAATGGTAACACTCCCCCCTCCACATAATATCCTTATGCCTGTGCCCTTTTGGAATGGTAAGTTTACCATGGGTATAGAATATTGGTTGAGCTTTTTTTCCCTTAGCACTTTGAACATGCTATTCCTTTGCTGCCCAGCTCTTACTTTTATGAATGCCATGATCTTTTGCAAGAAATCGTTTTTTTTTTTACCCTGTCTGGCTCTTCTATCTTTTATCTTTGGTATTTCTTGGCTTCATTCTGATGTATCTGAAGTGTGACATGCTTGTATTTATCTCATGGAGATCTTACTCTGCTTTTTTTAAAAAAAATTTTGTAGTTGTAGATGGACAACATTTGTTTATTTATTTTTGTATGCAGTGCTAAGTAAGGAACCCAGTGCCTCACACATGCTAGGCAAGTGCTCTGCCACTGGGCCCCAGCCCCAGCCCTTGGTATGTTTTTAAAGAGAAACCCTGTCTTCCATCCTCTCTGTTTATTTATTCATCACTAAATTTTGTTTAGCATATCTGTGTGTTTGAAGTGGAAAGGGATTCAGCCTAATCTCCATGTTTCAGACAAAAACCATTTCTGATTTCACAAAGTATAATATCTTGCTATTTTATCTATGCTTTCACAAATTATTGCATCCCATGTACTAAGGGTGGAGAAATTTTTGATGCTTTTCCATGGAGAGGCCTTTTGTTCTGCATTAGTATTCTAAGATTTATATCATAGCCCATAAGTCTTACCTGTTCTTTGGTGGTCATGAATCAGGGATAATGAGTTCTTTGTTAGGATAGAGGAATATGGAGGGAAATAGCCCCATAAGAGCTAAAGCAGTCATTCAGGATATCGAAGGTATGTGTTGAGGGGGAAGAACCTTGGGAATAGAAAGGAGTATTTGGTCATTCTCAACTACTAATCCTTTAGGAGATGTTAGAATCTAGCTCAGAATAAGGTAAAGGGCATGTTCCAATTCTGCTCATAGAACTACCATATGAGTAATGTTGAGTCCCTATAGAATCTGCTTCTTCAAAGCTTAAGTTATTACTATTGCTTAACAGTATCATTTCACAGTTCATGTTGATATGTGAGTGGTCAGTTCATATAGCATATTTTGGTCAGGGAGCTGAAATTAACAAGGAGAGATTTGATTGGAAATGTGAAGTAGCTTTCTGCTTTGCAAGTTTCTTTTGAGAGAAGACTGCACCCTACCTCGTGAAAGTATGTTGTGCCTGCAAGCAGAGAGACCAGTGGCGAAGTCTAGACTGAAGGATCAGGCACCTCATATAAACTGAATAGGCTCCCCCAAATAAAACTTTTTCAGGGAAGTGGAAATGGAACATGTGAGGCGGATGCAAAATGAATAAGAAAATAAATGCTTGGTCAGATTACATGTACCATACTAATGTCTAGTTTGATTTTCATGTCTACACTTTGTAAACCATTCCCCTGTTGAGGTGTTCATGTCCTAAAAGATGTGACTGTAGATTTGTCTAGGTTTGTGTGACTCTGTTCTGGATAGAAGTGTGTACCCTCTTAACACCTCAGAGTGAGAATTAAACTTCAATACATGAAGCCTTAGAAGATACTCATACCATATCCAAGCCATGAATAACTGTGTACCAGCCTATTTTCTATTACTAATAACATAATATCACAGACCAGACAAGTTATATAAAAATGTTTATTTTTCTCCCATATTTTGTATTGGTACATTATAGTCGTACATAATGGTGGGATTTGTTGTTACGTATTCATGCATGCACATGATATAATTTGGCCAATATCTTTCCCTAGTATTTCCTCTCCTCCCTACCCTGGACCCTTTCTTCTACTCTACTTATCCCCCTTTGATATTTAAGCACAAGGTCAAAGGGCCACATCTGGTGATGGGCCTTTTTGCTGGCAGAGTTTGGAAGTTGTGTACAGCATCATATGGCAAGAGACAAGCAGTGCAAGTGTCTATGTATGTCTCTCTGGTCTCTCTTCCTCTTCTTATAAAACTATCAGATTCAGTCATGGAGTTTCTGCCCTAATAACCTTGTCTTACCCTAATGACTTTCCAAAGCTCCCACCTCTAAATACTATAAACAGTTTAAGTTTCCACCCTCTTAACACCTCAGAGTGGGGAATTAAACTTCAATACATGAAGCCTTAGAGGATTCTCATACCAAATCCAAGCCATAGCAGACTGTCTCTTATTGGTCTCTTGGGCAGGGGATATGAGGCAATATGGTTTATTTGATTAATGATTTTATCAATGGTTTATTTGATGGTTATTTGATACTACATACCATGAAACATGGAAATTCTATTTAGAAACATGGAAAGAAAACATTTTGTGTTTTACTTGTGAACTCCTCAGTTTTTTGTTTCTGTCTTTTTGTAGCTTTGAAACTCAGCAAAGAAGGGAAATCTATCCAGAACGGTCTGTAAAGGTAAGAGTATTTATTATATGGCCTTGACAAACATTGCCTTTACAACATTGATTTTTCTTTTATTCAGAGATTTAAACACTTGGATTAAAGATATAGCTGACAGGACAACTTCCTTAACCACCTGCTTGTCCTCCCTCATAGGCAAAAGTGCTGAGCAATAGTTAGCAGAGAACGAACGGGAGGAAATGA
The DNA here is from genome assembly GCF_052094955.1 of Ictidomys tridecemlineatus. Classification (NCBI taxonomy): domain Eukaryota; kingdom Metazoa; phylum Chordata; class Mammalia; order Rodentia; family Sciuridae; genus Ictidomys; species Ictidomys tridecemlineatus. Next base: position 502,431 of record NW_027520970.1, read on the forward strand.
AATGATGTGCTGAGGGTAGCCAAATGCAGTGGTATGCTTGCTGACTTTGGCTTTCTTCTCAGCAGTTAAGACGTTCCGATGGAGCTAAGTTTACTAAGATTAATGCTAGATGGAAAAAGAATGCACTTGTTCCATTTCTGGTCAATAGTTAAATAAAACCAGCTGGCCAGATAAAGCATTTAAAATAAAATGCAGAGTGGCATTTCAATTGGGTTGGATGAAATTTATCATGAAAGTCAGTTGTGCAGTTGCCTGGTGGAGCTAGTATTGTAGAAAAGAGAAAGCCAGCCAGGTTGGTGTAGCTAATTGCATTCTACCCAGTCACTCTGGATCTTAAGTGAATTACAGGAAATGAACTTCCAAGTTTGAGCAATGGGAAAAATACCTATTCAGCCTTCTGTGAAACATTACCATTGAGTTGGTTTTTACATGGAAAATGTAATTGTTTCCTCTTTGCTTGGTGTATTTATAAGCACACCTCGGTACAGCATTGTTCTTTGATTCATTGTTTAATTTCTGTTCTGCATGAAGTATTTTAATTTAGAGAATTCATTGTGGGGAATTATAGGGCTGCCGTTTCATCAAGAGTCTTTGGTGGCCAGGGTGAAATATGCCTTAATTTTACATTTGTTTTCATCATCAATTATGTTTTTGACAATTTTAGGTTTTTTTTCTGTCATTTTTATTACAGCAATCATGACCATGACCACTTTAGTTAAAAATGAAAAAAGCCATTTGATTTACCTTATATTTTAAGTTTTTCCTAACTTTATGACAAATCTACTTCTGTTTGAGAGTAAAGAAGAATTTTATAGAGATATTGGAGAAACCCCCTTTTGAATAATCAAACTGTGAGTCACACAAACTCTCATTTTAAGAGTTTACTTTGGGAGGGCCAAAATCTGGTGCATAATAGTTGGTTCGTTTTGAATTTTCCTATAATTAGTAACTGGCTATTAATGTAGAAAATACTATCTTAAGAGGTAGATACTTATTTCTAACCATTTAGATTATGTATCTCTGGAAAATTGCACCACTTCTTGGAATAAAGCAGTACTTGGTAACTCCTAGAAATAAGTGCTCATGACATATTGGAGTTAATGGTGATGTAGACATCTTGAAAACTTTGTGGTCTTTATGAATAGCTATGGTACTCAAATTCCTCTTGGAGAGTGTTTTCACATTGACACATCTGTTTTCCCTACTTCAATGAAAATCCTTTGTTGCCTTGGTACTCTTAAATCAGCCATGAGTTTAGTCTCCAGTTGGATAATAGACCACGGACAAATTATTCTTTCTCTTTGTATATCAGTTTCCTAATCTGTGAAATGGAGATAATAATGTTGTCTGCTACATGATTGTGTTAATTAAATGAGTTATTATGTGTCAAGGGCTTATAACATGATGAGTGGTTAGTAGATGTTAGCTGATGCTGCTCTTGTTAATATTACTATCATCATCATCATCATCATTATTAGCAGTAGCAGACCCAGAAGCATCCTTATGAATTTATTCATTAGATATTTTGAGAATTTTATTCTTTGTAGAAGCTTCAGGATAATGTTTCCAAAATGAGTTTTTTTATTACCAAACAAGAGCAAATTCTACTTTATCTTTAGGAATCAAATGGAAAGGAACTTTCAGGTAATATGAGAAGTAAGACTTGTAGAGATGAAGAGTTCTCAGTTTGAAATTTTGTAGGCATCAAAGAAAACACCTTCTTTGGTTGTGTGAGGTCAACTATTAATGTAATTTTAGGAAATTATAGTCTTAAGAAATCCATGATCTGCTGCTAGTTAGATTCTTAAGGAAATTTTGAGGAAAGGCCTACCCTATATTTGTTTTCCCTTTATAGCACTTTTATTTCTTTTAGAGATGGTTATTTTAGTGGAACTGTAATCAGAAGCTTAAACTTAGCCTAAAGGTTGGTGTATGACCTCAAGCTTGGTTAAGTGGATGTTCCTTCTTTGAATTTGGATCTTTAGCTAAAGGTTTCTTCTTTGTCCCAGATGGATACTCTGATCTGATAATATCCGCTATGAGATCCCTGTTTCCTGGCCTTTATGTCCATATTGGTTATTAATGGTTTCCAAACTTATTTTCTAGTCTGCCATGGATTTGCCCTTTAACAGTACTTTTAAAATTAGCAAATCCGTTTCTGTTGCTTGCAACCACAGAACCATAGCTGAGAGAGTAGTTTATACACTAGTGAATTAGATTTAGAATAAATGGATATATTTGGAGGTTACTTTCTTCTGTTGTAAGTAGCTGAATTTTTTGCAATAGATTACTAAGAATGGAGAGTTCTCAATTAGACTTTTAAAAATGAGCTGTTTTGCTGTACTCCCTACTACTCCTGTATTTGGGATATAGAAATCACCCTTGACTGCTTCTCAAATTCTCAAAGAATATGTAACTATACAGGAGTGTGGCTGAAAGAGAGAAGCAAAACAGAGAAGATATACCTCTCAATTTTGGTGAACTTGGTCTTTTTGTGGCATGGGGATTATGAAGGGGCTGTGATTTTCTTATATTTGCTCCAGCATCCCCCAAACAATTATATTCTTTAAATAGTGTCCTAATTTCCCCCAAATTTTTATTTCTTTTGAATGTTTTTTCCTCCACTGAACACTTTCTTTTTATGCTTTTATTAGTGCATTATAGTTGCATGTATAGTTGTGTTCATTTTGACATAATCATCATTGCATGGAATTTAATTTACTCCATTTCAGTCCTGGTGCTCCTACTACCTTCCCCCAAGTCCCTGACCTGTTCCCCTTCTTCTATTCTACTAATTTTCTTCCACTCGTTTATTTATTTTTAATTGTGATCATCTTCTTTTTTAAAAAAATCATTTAAAAATTATTTATTTTATCGATTCTTCTTAGTTATACATGATAGTAGAATCCATTTTGATAGTATTATACAAGCATAAGATGTATCTTATTTTAATCAGAACCCCATTCTTGTAAGTGGGCATAATGGTGGGGTTCACTTAGGTAATTTGATATGTGTACATAGGGAAATCATATTAGATTCATTCTATTGTCATAATTTTTTCTTTTTTTATTCTAATTTGTTATGTAAAACAGCAGAATGCATTACAATTCATATTCACTTAGGTAATTTGATATGTGTACATAGGGAAATCATATTAGATTCATTCTATTGTCATCATTTTTTCTTTTTTTATTCTAATTTGTTATGTAAAACAGCAGAATGCATTACAATTCATATTACACCTAGAGAGCATAAATTTTCATATCTCTGATTGTACTCCAAGTAGAGTCACATTCCTTCCACTCCTTCCCGGTTGCTCTATCTAGAGTTCATCTAATCCATCTATGCTCCTCCCCACCAACCCCATTATGAATCAGCATCCTTATATAAGAGAAAACATTCGGCATTTGGTTTTGTGGGATTGGCTAACTTCACTTAGCATTATATTTTCCAGCTCCATACATTTACCTGCAAATGCCATGATTTTATTCTCTTTTAATGCTGAATAGTATTCCATTATATATATATATATATATATATATATATATATATATATATATATATATATATATATATATATATATATACCACAGGTTTTTTTTTTTAACCATTCATCAACTGAAGGGCATCTAGGTTGGTTCCACAGTTTAGCTATTGTGAATTGTGCTGCTATAAACATTGATGTGGTTGTGTCCCTATAGTTATGCTGTTTTTAAGTCCTTTTGGTATAGACCAAGGAGTGGGATAGCTGGGTCAAATGGTGGTTCCATTCCCAGTTTTCTGAGGATTCTCCATACTGCTTTCCATATTGGCTGCACCAATTTTAAGTCCCACCAGCAATGTATGAGTGTGCCTTTTCTCCCACATCCTCGCTCACACTTATTGTTGTTTGTGTTCTTAATAGCTGCCATTCTTACTGGAGTGAGATGAAACCTTAGAGTAGTTTTGATTTGCATTTCTATAATTGCTAGAGATGTTGAACATTATTCATATGTCTGTTGATTGATTTTATAACATCTTCTGAGAGGTGTCTGTTCAGTTCCTTGGCCCATTTATTGATTGGGTTATTTGGTTTTGTGTGTGTGAGTGTGTGTAAAGTTTTTTGAGTTCTTTATATATCCTAGAGATTAGTACTCTATCTGATGTGCAAGTGGTAAAAATTTGCTCCCAAAATGTAGGCTCTCTATTCACCTCACTGATTATTTCCTTTGCTGAGAATCTTTTTAGTTTGAATCCATCCCATTTATTGATTCTTGATTTTAATTCTTGTGATATAGAAGTCTTACTACGGAGGTTGAGGCCTAATATGACATGTTGGAAATTTGGGCCTACTTTTTCTTCTATTAGACGCAGGGTTTCTGGTTTAATTCCTAGGTCCTTGATCACTTTGAATTGAGTTTTATTCATGGTGAGAGATAGGGGTTGAATTTCATTTTGTTGCAAATGTATTTCTAGTTTTCCCAGCACCATTGGTTAAAGAGGCTATCTTTTCTCCAATGTATGTTTTTGGTGCCTTTGTCTAATACAAGACAACTATAGTTATGTGGGTTTGTCTCTATGTCCTCTATTCTGTACCATTGGTCTACCAGTCTATTTTGGTGCCAATACCATGCTGTTTTTATTACTATTTCTCTGAAGTATAGTTTAAGGTCTGGTATAGTGATGCCACTTGCTTCACTCTTGCTAAGGATTGCTTTAGCTATACTGGGTCTCTTATTTTTCCAGGTGAATTTCATGATTTCTTTTTCTATGATGAATGTCATTAGGATTTTGATTGGAATTGTATTAAATCTGTATAGTGCATTTGGTAGTGTGGTTATTTTGATAATATTAATTCTACCTATCCAAGAACAAAGTAGATCTTTCCAACTTCTAAGGTCTTCTTTAATTTCTTTCTTTAGTTTTCTATAGTTTTGTTGTAGAGGTCTTTTACCTCTTTCGTTAAGTTGATTCCCAAGTATTTTATTTTTTTGAGGCTACTGTAAGTGGGGTAGTTTTCCTCATATCCCTTTCAGAGGATTTTTTACTGATATATAGAAATATAATTTATGGGTGTTGATTTTCTATCCTGCTACTTTGCTGAATGCATTGATTAGTTATAGAAGTTTTCTAGTGGAATTTTTTGGGTCTTTTAGATATAGAATCATATCACCAGCAAATATGCTAATTTGAGTTCTTCTTTTCCTATCTGTATCCATTTAATTTCTTTTGTCTGTCTAATTGCTCTGGTGAGTGTTTCAAGAGCCATGTTAAATAGAAGTGGTGAAAGAGGGCATCCCTGTCTTGTTCCAGTTTTTAGAGGGAATGCTTTCAATTTTTCTCCATTTAGAATGATGTTGGTCTAGTTTTAGCATATATAGCTTTTACAATGTTGAGATATGTTCCTATTATCCCTACTTTTTCTAGTGTTTTGAACAGGAAGAGGTGCTTTTTCTGCATCTATTGAGATGATAATGATTCTTATCTTTAAGTCTATTGATGTGATGAATTACATTTATTGATTTCCTTATGTTGAATCAACCTTGCATCCCTGGGATGAACCCCACTTGATTGTGGTGCATTATCTTTTTGATATGCTTTTGTATTTGATTTGCCAGAAATTTTATTGAGAATTTTTGTATTTGATTTGCCAGAAATTTTATTGAGAATTTTTGCATCTATGTTCAGTAGAAATATTGGTCTGAAGTTTTCTTTCTTTGATGTGTCTTTGCCTGGTTTTGGAATATAGGCATCATAGAATGAGTCTAGAAGTGCTCCCTCTTTTTCTATTTCACAAAATAATTTGAGGAGTATTGGTATTAATTCCTCATTAAAGGTTGAACTCAACTGTGTATCTGTCTGGTCCTGGGCTTTTCTTGATTGGTAGGCTTCTGATGGTGTCTTCTATTTCATTGCTTGAAATTGATCTGTCTAAATTGCATATATCATCCTGATTCAATTTGGGCAAATCATATGACTTTAGAAAGTTTTTGATGCCTTTCATATTTTCTTTTTTATTGGAGTACATTTTTTCAAAATAATTTCTGATTATCTTCTGTATTTCTATAGTGTCTGTTGTGGTATTTCCTTTTTCATCATGTATGTTAGTAATTTGAGTTTTATCTGTCCTTCTCTTCATTAGCATGGCTAAGGGTTTGCCAATTTTATTTATTTTTTCAAAGAACCAACTTTTTAATTGTTTCTTTTGTTTCAATTTCATTGATTTCAGCTCTGGTTTTAATTATTTCCTGTCTTCTACTGCTTTTTAAAAAATATTTATTTTTTGGTTTTAGGTGGACACAATATTTTTTATTTTATATTTATGTGGTGCTGAGGATCGAACCCAGTGCCCTGTGCATGCCAGGCGAGCACTCTACCACTGAGCCACAACCCCAGCCCTTCTAGTGCTTTTGGTGTTGATTTGTTCTTCTTTTTCTAGGGCTTTGAGATGTAATGTTAGGTCATTTATTGACTTTTTCTTCTTTTAAGGAATGAACTCCATGCAATGAACTTTCCTCTTAGTATTGCCTTCATAGTGTCCCAGAGGTTTTGATATGTTGTATCAGTGTTCTCATTTACCTCTGAGAACTTTTTAATTTCCTCCTTGATGTCTTTTGCAACCCATTGTTCATTCAGTAGCATATTGTTTAGTCTCCAGGTGTTGGAGTAGTTTCATTTATTTTATCATTGTTTTCTAGTTTCATTCCATTATGCAGGGTAGTATCTCTACTTTTTTGTATTTGGTAAGAGTTGCTTTGTAGTATAAGGTCTATTTTAGAGAATGATCCATGTACTTCTGAGAAGAATGTGTATTTGCTCATTGAAGGATGAAATATTCTATATGTATATATCAGTTATTGATTATCTGTATTATGGAGTTCTATAGTTTCTTTGTTCAGCTTTTGTTTAGAAGATCTATCCAATGGTGAAATACATGTGTTAAAGTCAACTAGAATTATTGTGTTGTAGTCTATTTGATTCTTGAACTTGAGAAGAGTTTGTTTAATGAACACTGATGCTGCATTGTTTGGAGTATATATATTTATAATTGTTATGTCTTTTTGGTGTATGATTCCCTTGAGCAGTATGTAGTGCCCTTTTATATTCCTTTTGATTAACTTTAGCTTGAAGTCTACTTTGTTTGATATTTGGTGGAAAACCCTTCTTGCTTTCTTAGTCCATGTGAGTGTATGATTTTTCCCAACCTTTTACCTTTAGTCTGTGGATGTCTTTTTCTATGAGATGAATCTCTTGGAGGCAGTATATTGTTGGGTCTTTTCTTTTCTTTTCTTTTCTTTTTTGATCCAATCTGCTGGCCTATGTCTTTTGATTTATGAGTTTAGGCTATTAACATTCAGGGTTATTATTGAGACATGATTTGTATTCCCAGCCATTTTTATTTATTTGACTTGACTTGGTTTCTCCTTTGATTAGTTTTTCCTTAAGTGTAATACCTCCCTCTGCTCATTTACATCATTGTTTTCATTTCCTCTTCATGAACTATTTTGCCAAGGATGTTCTGTATGTAGGCTTTCTAGTGGTAAATTCTTTTAACTTTTGCTTATCATGAAAGATTTTTATTTCACCATCAAATCTAAAGCTTAATTTTGCTAGATATAAGATTCTTGGTTGGCATTCATTATCTTTCATAACTTGGTATATGTTGTTTAATGATCTCCTGGCTTTGAGGGTCTGGTTTGAAAAATCTGCTGAGATACGAATTGATCTCTCCCTCTATGTTGTCTGATTTCTCTCTCTTGTGGCCTTTAATATTCTATCCTTATTCTGTATGCTAGGCATTTTCATTATAATGTGCCTTGGTGTAGATCTGTTGTAATTTTGTACATTTGGCATCCTGTAAGCCTTTTGAATTTGATTTTCCAATTCATTCTTCATGCTTGGGAAATTTTCTGATATTATCTCAGTGAAGAGATTGTGCATTTTTTTGGTTTGAAACTCTGTGCTTTCTCCTATCCCAATAACTCTTAGATTTGCTTTTTCTTTTCTTTTTTTTTGAGAGAGAGAGAGAGATTTTTTTAATACTTATTTTTTAGTTTTTGGTGGACACAACATCTTTATTTTTTATTTTTATGTGGTACTGAGGATCAAACCCAGTGCCCTGCGCATGCCAGGCAAGCACGCTACCGCTTGAGCCACATCCCCAGCCCTCAGATTTGGTCTTTTGATGCTATTTCATAATTCTTGTATGTTTTGTTCATGGTTTCTTACTATCTTCACTATGTGGTCAACTTTATTTTTCAGATTATATACTTTGTCTTTATTATCTGATGTTCTGTCTTCCAAGTGATCTAGTCTGTTGGTGATGCTTTCTATTGAGTTTTTTATTTGTTTTGAAAATCCATTTCAAGGATTTCTGATTTTTTTCAGAGTTTCTATCTCTTTCTTGCTCTCCTATCTCTTTGTTGGAGTGATCAATTTTTGCTTGTATTTGCTCATTTAGGTCATTCTTTAATTCACAATCATTTTAATTATGAACATTCTGAACTCCTTCTGACATTTCATCAATTTTGCTGTCCATGGATTCTTTTATTGTAGTACCCTGGTTTGTTTGGGGCACTTTCCTGCCTTGTTTTTTCATGTTGTATTTGTGTCTTCCTTTTTGCTATATGGATCTGAGATATTACAGTTTCTACACTATAATCTTGTAGTATCCATGCAGATTATCTGTACCTCACCTTTATGTTGGGCTTCCAGACACTGCAGGTGTCCCTAGATGAATGCTACTTCAACTAAAGGTGGTGGTGGTAACAGTGGACTATAACTTGAGATAGCAGTGGAGGTGCCCCAAGATGGGTGCAAAGTCAGAGATGGGGCTGAAAGGATGGGCCTTACACTGTCTTTGGGATGCCTGCTCTGAGATGCAGCTGCTGCTAGGCCCTGTCTGTTGTCAAATGTTAAAGGCAACTGTGTGGGGAGGGCTATGGTGTTAGCTGCAGTGTCCCAAGTTGGAAGTGGGTTAGGCTTGGGCTCCCAGGTGTGGGGACGGGGTGGTGGATGAGGACCTACCCTGGGGCTGGGTCCCATGCAGGTGTGCAGAAGCAATCCTGTGCTGGAGCCTGAGTACCTGCAGCTGTCTGCTGGTGGTGGGATGGGCCCAGGCCTTCCCTGGGCCTGGGTCTGGGATGTGCCTGAGCTTTGGAGTGGGTCTTCTGGTCCGAGGATGTGGTCCTGTGCAGGAGCCTGAGCTCTGGTGAGTGTCTGCTGGCAGTGGGATGGACCAGGCCTTCCCTGGGCCTGGGTACCATGAAGATTGATGGAGACGAATCTAGAAACACCTTCTTTTTGACGATATATAAAATGTGATTTACTAAAAACTCCATTCCTTCTGTCCCTGACATTATTTGTGATTTCTTGAGAATGGAATGGGCAACTGTTCTCTATTTTCCTTTTTGTCTTGTTTGTTGACTACTTCTGGGTTCTGTGCAAAGCCTGGAAAAAAAGCTGGTTAATGATTTTTTTCACAGGGACGTCAATTTTATTTTTCTACTGTGAATAAGTAGCAAGACAGCATTCAATGGTGGAAAGAACTGGAGTATTAAGAAGCATACCTTCTGGTTTTGGTTCTGCTACTCTCTGGCTTTGCGACTCTGGGCAAGGTTCCTCTTTCCTTAAGGTCTCAGATTCCTCATCTGTAAAGTCAGGATAATGCCTGCCCTGTGTACTTCATAGGACTGTTTTGAGGATCATATAAATATAATATATATACAAGTGCTTATCAAATTATCAAGTGTTACATGATATCAGGTATGACTGACTATTTCATACTTATTTTCTAAACAGATGAAAAACTGGGGAGCTTATTTTATGAGACTGAGTACAAGAAAGAGGTAAATTAACAACAACTCTGCATAGTGCTTGTGTTTGATATTCTTTGTTCCCTGTGCTTTTCTCTATATAGAGCTGTGTGTCCTAGGAGGCTAAGCTCTGTTCTAGCATCTCCTGGGCTCCATTGATCACTAGTTTTTCATTACAGTTCCAGTGGGAAATACTGGATGACGATGTGGGAATGCAAAATTGGAATTATTTCCTGACTATGGGTTGGCAATGGCTATGCTCCTCTAAAGGAAGGCCACAGTACCTGCCCAGGGCCCCTCTTCTGCACGTGCAGCCCTTTCTGCTATCTGGTATTTGCTTCCCCCCTTTGCACATTTACAGTTCACAGTTACAATTTTTGCTAATTCCAGGGTACTAGACCAATTTTTAATGGTTTCCCTTAACCCTGTAATTATGGTCTTCTCTGGGTGACCTTAAGTTACACTGGATGAAGGTACCATCTCCTTCCTGCTGCAACCTTGATTTTACAATGGAGGTTCTCTCTTTATCTTCTTTTTTTGCCATCCTTAATTCAATTCTACAGATATTTTAAGGAGATATATATAGTGTGTTAGGGACAAAGGATGTGGTTATTGGACACTTTTAAGAATTGGACATTTTGTGGGCATAGTTGGAAGAATTATATCAGTCTGTTTTCAAAAAAGCAAATTTTCGTGAATTGAAAAATTTTGAATCAACTCCAGTATATAAGAAATACAAGACTGTACTTTTAAACACTATGAATTATCCTTTAAAATTCATTTTTATTTTGATAAAAACAATGTATCTACATTAAGTAAAATAATATTTTGAAATAATGCAACATTTATCCCCTTTTTCTACCTCCCTCCCTCTGTTCAGACCTTTTCCTTAGAATTGGCAACTTTGAATTCTGACACTTCTAGTGTTTATCTCTCTACTTATAATAATGTGCTTACATTATTTTTTCCTAATCTATCAATTTTAGTAATGACTCTCTGGCACACATTCTACCAATTCTGGTCCCAACAGCCTCCAAATACATCAAAATTTTTGTTTAAATAGATAGTATTGGTATTTTTTCCTACTGCTTAGTCAAGGTATCTGGTTGGTTGTGTTTCATATAAACTTTTATCTATTTTGTTATTAAAGATGGAGAGCCTGAAAAGCACCATTTAACACAGGTGATAATCCATCTGCCTGCTCTGTATTCCACCTTCCAAGAGAATCTCTTTTAAGCCTGCCAAGTATGTTTAAGTAGAATTAAGTAGGCAACCAGCCAGGTGGACCCTGGGCCCTGGGCCACAGCTAACTCTATCAAGGGTGGGCACTTGACCTACTTCAAGCCATTGGGGTTCTTTCCCCCAAGAAAGAGGAATTGGAGTGCAGGAATTCCACTTAGTTCTACTGGCCTCTTGAATGGGGCAATGAAAGCTGCAGGGGTAACCATGCTGGACCAGATGTGCATAGACAAGCAGAGGAGCCAGTCTGGAGAGAGAAGGGATGAAACTGTTGACTGTTCCTTAGGATAAAGACACTAAGAGATAGTATGTAGCACATGTTTATCCACTGACCTGTCTTACTCCTGTTACTTTTTGAGCATCAGTCACTTCCTGTCCCCTGTCTCAGGAAGCTTGCTGTCCAACTCACCTTCAAATCAGTAAGCTATCTAGTGGCCTCACAGCAAAAGCCACATCTTTTGTGTTTTCTGTTGTTGTTTTTGTTAATTTTAAGATACATTTGCAAGGGTTCATACAAAATGATGAACCCTCTTCCACTGATTACAAGTTGATTCCCTCCTCCTGTCCTATTTTTCAGTTCTCCACTCCAATGTCATTAACACAGAGAAGCCATCTCTGAGCACTCCAAATAAGGCCTACCTTATTTTACCTCCCCACGTTTGCTAAATAGTGCTTAACATCACCTTCCACTGTGCATTTTTTTAATCTACTAATTATGACTTGTGTCCCTCCCTGGGGTATAAAATCATCAGCAGGGCCCATTTCCTTCATACCCCATGCAGCACATTCCTGGCACATTACAGGAGGTCAATGGTCTTGAATGATGAGTCAAGTGAGTACACATTCATTCACTCAGTCTACTCACAAGTTATTCACTTAAAAATGTGCAAGAGTTAGTCCTCTCTTACTAAGGAACCAATGATTCAAAGAGAGGGATTAGGTACATGTGCAAAAACAAGAAACAGACACATGGCAGACACTTGCAAGGGCCTAACAGCAATTCGCCTCTTCTGCCTAGTAGGTAAAGGTCTGGGATGGGAAATTTTGTGTCAAGTTTGACCAGGTCATGGGTATCCAGATTAAACATTATTTGGAAGATGTTTCTGAATGAGATGAACATGTGAATTTGTAGCCTGGGCAAAATAAATCCATCTCCCCAATGCACTATGCATCAATCAATCCATAGAGGTCCTGAATATAACAAAACAGAAAGATAGAGAAATTTTCTCCTTTTACTGCCTCAGTATTTGAGCTGAAAAACATTTCATCCTCTCCTGACCTCAGACTGGGATCTATACTTCCGGATTCCCTGCTTCTCAGGACTTTAGGCTTGGACTGAATTATATCACAAGCTTTCCTGGGTCTACAGCTGGCAGATGACAGATCATGGGACATCTCAGCCTCCATAATTAAGTGAGCCAGCTCCACATAAAAAAATAAATAAGTAACATATTGATTCTGTTTTTCTGAAGAATCCTAATACAAGCCCCCATTTTATTGGAGTGTCCTCCCTCCACAAACCTTTGTGCCCAAGGAAGGTGAGATTATCCTAGATTAGGGTAAATCCTTACTATTTAAAATAGAAAGTGTGGCAGTGCTTGTATATCTGTCTCTGCAGTTCCTGGTGCAGCTTTGCAGGGCCAGGTAGAGATATATCCCCATACTCAACACACACACACACACACACACACACACACACACACACAGCCACCTCCAGGCATGGGCAGCCTCTTCTCTTTACTTAATTTACCAACCAAATTTTATTTTCTATGTGTGCCATGATCAAGTTGGGAAGCACCATGGAAGCCTTTTGAGATAATCCCAAATTGCATGCCATTGTCCAATTTGGGTAGGAATATGTAGCTGTGATGGGCCAAATAAAATCTTGAGGGGATTCTGCTAGGGGTTTATAGGAAAGGTTCCTTGCTTTTAAACAAGAATACATGAGAACAGTCTCTTTTGCCAGTGGACATTGCTATGTCTGCTTGTGGCTTCCTTAGCTGAAGCAGCCATCTTAGAGCAGTGAAGGCAGCCAGCCTAAGAACAAAGCCAACACACTGAAGATGGCAGAAGAAAAACAGCAAGCCATGGGACCTTCATGACAATGGTGAGCCACTGAACCAACCTCTAGCTGCACATAACCCAGAAGTTCTTCTTCCTTAAGATAATTAATTTTTCTTATTCCAATGGGTTTTATTTTGTGGATTTTCAAATATAAATTGGAAGAGCAATTCACAAAATAATTGACAGTGCTTAGCAATCTGTCACCAGCTTAGTGCTCGAAATCCTCTCCCTGCTGCACAGTGACAACCATCAAAGGCACCCTGGTGGGTCCCCAGTTGCTTGACACCAGGGAAAAGTGGATTTCAGTTGGATTCCAGACATTCAGAGCCAGGATTTTGTAGTGGCTTCCCACCAATCATGACATCCAAGGGGCTCAGCAGGTAGATATGGAGAGGGTGGGAAGCTTTTTTCTTTTAATTCCCTTGTTTTTCAAACCATTTTGAGTTGACTTTTTGATTATTTGCAGCCAAAAGCATCTTCAGTGTTAAATCTATCTTCAGATAATTAGCAGTAAATTTATGTGGCCTCCTTTGAGCAAAGACTCAGGAGAAAATGGTGCAGCAATTCATAATTCTGCCAACATTCCCCCAAATCTTAGGATGATGGATCTTAAGTGAATTTTTCCCAAAAAGAAAGACAAGTGAGATGCCAGAAAAGGATTAATCATGTGATCATCTGACACTCATCAGGAGAGTCATAAAGCACCCTTGAATGGTGAAGCTTCACCTTGTCTCAGTGTTGAATTAGGGGCAGCATAATTTCAAAATTCCAATCCATACTTTATGTTAGTCCTCTTGTGTATAGTTTTCCCTTTCTCTTTTAGAGAACTTCAACAGACTTGCCTTGTTTTGTCTTAGGAGCAAGTCCAAAAACAGAGGTTCTAAAAAGTAATCTCCAACTCCCCCAAAATCCCATTCCCATTAAGTATTTTTGCTCCCACTCCTTAAATTCAGTGAAAAGAATGTGCTGGATACTAGCAAAAAGGACAGGAACAAAGTTCAGGTTGGTTTGCTTTGCTTAAGCTGTTCTGTTTCCTCTGATCTTGTTTAGATAGACAGTTGCAGTAGAGTGTGCAATGGGTTTTCCTGATACGGAGGGAAAAGCTGGAGATTTTGTAGTACTGAGGCTGGCACCTGTTTCCTAGTAGAGCTCTCAGGCAATGACAGGATTCTGGATTGTTACAGTGACAAGATGCTGGGAAAATGAATACTGGGGCCTTGAAGCCACAGTATAAAGATTCCAACCTCCTTTGTATAGATACAACAAAGCTATGCAGCACTGCATGAATAAGGGGCTTGCAGGGTGACAGTGTGGACTAAAGATCAGAGGGTCATATCCTGAATGTTCAGTGCTAAAGCAAACTTGCAGCACTTTTGTATCAATAACCCTAACTGAGTAGAAACCTCAAACAAGATGGAACTTTGCAACATTCAGAGGGGAAAAAATATATATAATCAAGTATGCACATATGAATGATTAAAATTCATGCCTGCAACACTCAAAATGTCCTTTTCAAAATTAAATCAGAATGCAAACTCAATTTTTAAATTTTTAATTGGTTTGACATGTCCTGAGCTCCCAGCAGACATCACAATCCCAGGCCAAGTTCCTTTTAGGTATTCAATATGTTCACTGCTATAAATTGTGCTACCTTGAAAAAGAAAAACTAACTGTAAAACAGAAAGTTCTATAGTTGATGAACACTATTAAATATTTTTAAAACATTTAAATAAAATGCAATCACAGACTACTTTTAATTCCCTCTACATAATGTCACACCCACTTATGAGAAACTACTTCATTTCCCCTCATGTGCTGGAAATTAATGAACATTGACTATAAAGAAAAGAAATGCCCAGTATGCATGGCACTTTTAATAGTTGAGATTCCCAAATAATACAAAAGCATTCCCAAGTCACACATGGGATATGAAGTGAAAATGTTCTTGGAGGAAATATTCTCTAATAATACTTACCTACTTCAGAGGGTGCTGCAAAGCTCTATTAACACCAAGGAACACTTTGAGATCTTCAAATAAAATCACCATAGAAATACAAAGTATTATTATTATATTTTTGAAATAATTTCACACCTAGGGATGAGAAAACCCCAGGCCAAATTTTACTGCTTTTCTCCTGCCTGGTAAACAAGAAATGCCACAAGCATGGAGGATAGGGATGGAAATCAAACAGAACAAATACATCAAAGTTTCACTTTTACTAAAGTTTTGTATTCCCCTATATGTCATTTCAGGGAACTGGGGTGGGGGTGGGGAGTGTCCTTAAAGGTCAGGGTTAAGAACAGAGTTAAATACAGTGACAAAATTCTTTGTAGCTTTTGTACCAGATAAAGCAGCAGCTAGCTGATATGAAACTTGGTCCTCTTCTATGGGACACATTTCCTACCCAAGCACCTGTCAAACTTAAAAAACGGCCATACAAATCATTACCCGAATCATCCACCACTATGACCTCACCTATGAGGTCAAAAAACTGCTGCTTCAACATAAGGATTTCTATTCTGCTACTGAGAACACTGAGAAAGATAGTCATGTGTTATGCTAATGGTGATGGTGATTATTATGATGTGATGATAGTGGTGGTGATGGTAATCACTCTGGTGTTGTTGATAATTAAGGTAAGGGAAGAACAGAAGTCCTCAAAATACAAATTCTTGGTCCCCATCTCAGGCCTTGAAGATAGAACCCAGCTACTTCTCTTAACTATAGACATTAGGATAACAACTGAAATATTTTTAAAAAAACACATCTTGATTAAAGAATATAGACTCTGCAGACAGACTAGCTGGTGCTTTATCCCAATTCTAACACTTTCTATCCATGGGCTGAACAAACTACTTATCTTTTACCCTCAATTTCCACATCATTAAAATGAAAATTTTAGTTATCACCCAGCTATACAAATGAGATGCTATTGTCACTTACTTCATAAGGGAGTTGAGTAGGAAAGTAAACAATAATGTCAAGTTGTAGCCTGGGTTACTTAGTTGAGTACTGATGCCTACTGCAGGGCATTGCCTGCAGCATGTACTTAAGATGTAGTGATAGTAATAATAGCAAAGCTGAATGTGAGGTATGATGTAGTTCTTTGTCAACAGTGCAGGTCAATTATTTTGTTTTAATGGAAATGCATCTTTGTTTTGCAAATGGAAAACCTTTTTGTAAATGCCATTCTGTATCTTTAAATCTCTTTGTAATTACTTGATTCCTACTACAATGCATTTGCATTTTAGAATATTTGGAAACTAAATTATCAAAAGAGAAGAAAATATAAATTGCTCCTCATCCTGTTGCCTAGAGATGATCAACTGTGGCATTTGGGGGTATTTTTTTTTCTACTTAGTTTTCCCTGTAGCTAATGTAGGCCCTCCGCCCCCCCAAAGGAATGGTACATACTGCTTTCTCCATTTGATGTTATATTGTGAACATGAAGAATTGTCATCACTGAGGCCTGTAGTGACTGTAGCATACAGAAGTAGATGTACAGATTGGAGAAGCACATATGTACTTAAAGTGATCCTTAGGTTGGGGTGGCATGAAATGCTGACCTTGAGGTGTGTGTAGCAGTGTAGATAGACACTGCCATACCGACTTCCAGAACAGCAGGGTGATTATAGAGGTTGGTCAGAAATTAAATGTGTACAATAATAATCACTCTTGTCTGTTTGGCCACCATTTTCGTGAGGATAATTTGAATGAAGCTCATTTACAGTTTTTCAAGAAAGATGGCTCAGCTTGAGCATCCCTGTAAGGAAAACAATTGCAGCCTCCCTAGGGGTTCTGGGAAGCTTCTTTGCAGGCTCAGGTCAGGGTGGCCCCTGCAGTCTGTGCTTGCTTCTCCTGATAAAGCAAATGCAAGCATGCCAAGTTGCTTTGCTCCAGCTTACCCTACTCCAGAATGAATCCACAGATGCTACAAAAGGAATGCTTATGAACATATGCTACACAGAACTGCTAAAATGTCCTGCTTACTTAATTCTTTTTCTACTTCAGGGGGGAGTATGTTTATACTTAAACTGAGAATTGAAGGATCATGACAATGAAGATTGCATGCCATGCTAGAAATTTCTAGTTATGTTTTCTTGTTTCCCTTAGAGCCTTGGATTGATTTTCCAATACTTCTCTGTCAGTGGGTAAATGTAGTCCTCTTTCTAGGGTTCTCAGATTCACTTCCAATTGTGTGACTTTGGCTAACTGCCTTTTGAGGAAATGCAAGTTTCTTTTGTTTTAACCAGGATGTTCATTTTAGGGGACTCCAAGGCCCAGATACCACCTCTTGAGAACATTATGTCTCCACTTCCCCATGATTCTACATTCAGATGATCCAGAAGGAGAAGCACATTTTCTCCATTTTTGTGGTTTTGGACAGATTTTTCCAGTGAGATGTGTGTGGAATCACAATAGATGTGTGGTAGCCCAGAGGGTCAGAAACTTGCCCTGGCACTTAGAATGCATACTAGTCCTTGTGGTTCAAGAATATTCCCCCTGAAAAATAGTCAATCTTTTTCATTACTGACATACTGGCTCATGGACACCCATAGGAGCTATTCTGGAGAACTTTTTGACCCTGAAGCATCTTAGATTTTGGATCCTGCTCCCCTTATTGGGAGCCTTTCCATACTGGAGCTCTGGAGAGCTCTTTAGCAGGTCGGCTTCAGCCTCTGCATCTCAAAGAAGACACTGCAATTTTTCTTTCCATGTCTTATTTAATGTGTGTATCTTCCAGCTGAATTGGACTAGGGGTCTATGGGGCCATTCGGTTTAACACCAAGGCTCTGTCTGTGGATAGCCAGTCATGATAAATAACTGTAAACAGAGTAGATGCCTGCCTGGAGGGGGTGTTATCCAAGAGCTGCGTGAATCTGCTTGGAGGGGCAACAGCTGAGATGTCAGAGTAGTTTACCATCTCCTAGGTAGAGGCATGGGGGTAGCATTTTCTGTCTGAAAAATATTGCAGGCATCAGGTACCAAATTTCCCCTCCTGTGGCTGCAGGTGTTCATCCTTCTGATTTAGCAATGAGCAATATTCTGTGGGTATTAGAAATATAGGAGGCACAGAGAGAGAAAGAAGTGAAAAAATGTCGGGGTCTTTAAAATGGTAATGGATTGTGGTCTGATGGCCAGACCAGGATACATTTGTCAAGGTACATTTACGAACATACTTGGATGTGTTCATGCCACTCAGACTTGCTGACCTGCTCCATTCTGTCTGTAAAAGCAGAAAAACTTGATGTTGGCCAAAGGGATGTCTAAGGACAGCAAAATGAAAGTTGTGGCTGTTACAATGTAACAATATGGGTCATTTTCCTCTTGATATTTACCAAGGTAATATTATGATCTGCTTCAAAAACGTAGCCAGCATCTTTGGCTTTTGAATTACTTTTCTTGAGCTCGCCTCCTTTAATCTTAATCATAACTCATAGGGTAGATCCTGTTTTTAGTATTTAATAGATAAAGTAATGGAGGTTCAAAGAGCTTAGGTAAGTTGACCAAGATTGCACAGCTTGTTAAGAAGGAGCCACTTTGAGAGAGAAAGAGAGAGTACAGTAGATCTTTGTCCACACAGGACAAAGGGAGCACAATCTGTAATTTCTTTGAAAAAGAATAGGGATATGGTAGACCCAATGGCTTCATGTGGCGTTCTTGATGACTTTGAATGTGGTTGGGATAATTTGGAGGCATGCATTTTTCATGCAAGTGCTTCTTTCTGCAAAGCTGATTTATCCTTTCATTTATTCATTCATTCACTATGTTGATTCCTTCTGATTTACTCATTTTTTCTATAAACTAGGCATCAGTTTTGTTGAGAGCTAGGTGTTGAGAGCAATAGAAAGTCAATCAGAGAATTGAGATTCTGACTGGAAAGAAGGATGTCCATAAAGAGCCAGGACTCTCTGTGGTGAGTGGGGCAAGAAGCAATGGAATTCAGGAGCTCATTCCAAGAGTTTTGGGGTGACCTCGAGGTAATGTGTCATCTCCCATTGGGGACCACAGTTAGTATTCCAGGAATTTGGTCTCAGCACAGATGCTGGCATTTGTTCTGCACTGTCAGCCAAAAGGAGAGACCTATTAGGAGCATGCCATTTCTTTGTGATGGGTAATTTGTGAGCTCAGACATGTACAGAGAAGTAGATTAAAGACCTTCAAATCAAGCAGTTCAGAGGACTTCCTCTATGACACAGTCTTAGGGAAAGCCCAGATATAAATAATTATGAAGTGGACCATAGCCTGCTCTTTTGAAACCTTGTCTCTGGCTTGTAGCATCCAGCCCTCCCCAGCGTACTTGGCCCCCAGCACTCAGCTTAACACATGCTCCTTGCGCTTCTCATTGTCCTCCGTACCTCTTTGGTGCCTCTCATCCTTTAACCTTGTTAAGGGGGGATGGAGGGAGGGGTATCGAGAATTCATGTGTACATGTACAATTAATTGACACAAATTTATGGGGTCTCATTGAGGTTTCAATACATGTAAGATGTCACTCATTTACTCTTTAGTATGAATTCAAACCAACATGTTCTTACAGTAGTCCATGTGGCACATGGGATGAAATGAATGAACATGGTTTTAGTTGATCACATTAATTTTTTGTATGCTTCTACAAAATAATATAGGCTACATGCATATATCTACAAGTGACATTGGAAATTTATAGTGGTCATATAAAGTTGTCTCCTTCAAAGAATTAATTTAGATGGGCAAAATTGAGTTGATTTAAAGAAAAATATTAATTTTAGAACAATGGTTGAGAGATATTATAAAAATCTCAAAAAGGTCATGTGCATAAAGTTCTGGAGCAACTGTATTATTTTATCTGGGCATGTAGGCATTTCAAGCTTTGTATTTAATTGTGAAACACTGCTTTGTCTTAGAAGTAGAGCTTCAATTGAACAGCATTGGGAGAGCACCCCTGAAATCTTAGCCATTGGTGGTCACCTCCTTCCCCATTGGGACTGTGATTCACTTGTGCTCCTGACACACCAGGCTTTTCTCTTTCCTTTTTAAAAATTTTTTTTCGTAGTTCTAGATGGACAGAATGCCTTTATTTTATATGTTTACTTTTATGTAGTGCTGAGGCTCGAACCCTGTGCTTTACACATGCTAGGCAAACTGAGCTATAGCCCCAGCCCATCTTTTCTCTTTCCTTAATTGTTACATTTCAGGAAAAAATGATTCCTCCTTCATAGTTTCCTGTTGGGTGTAACCATGAGGCAAGTAGCTACAAGGTGATTCTTCATTAAATGCTTACGTGAGCATAGACTATGGAAAGTAGACATGGCATCTACAGTAACCACAGTGAATAGGAACAACTGTTGTTACAGAAGAGAGATGTAATAGGATAAATAGAATATTTATTTCATGTACCAAAATATCACCTGAATCTATTCCTGAACCATTTTTCTAAAGAATCAGAAAAATCGTCAAAACAAAGATATTTTTCTCTGTGAGTAGTAATTAAGAGAGGCAAAAGAAAAGTGACTGCAATTTTAGGTTGGCCCGATGTGGCAGGATTTGGGGGCTTGCTTGCATTAAACTGTTTGAACTATTTGTTAGAGTTTTATGGTCTTTAAGTGGGTTTTTTGTCAGGCACAGCCAGGAGAAAGAACCCAGGGAATATAAGAGCAGCCCTTTGATGGTAGAATTAAATGAAACCTGTTGGCAGTTGGCACAAGACAGGCAGGTGGCGTCCTGGGTTCCCCTCAGCCCTGTAATACTGGATGATATCCCCCCCGCCGCCAAGTCTCACAATGTATTTTTTGGTTGGGTGCTTTCTGCAAGTACCATAAGGAACATCTATTCCTTAAGATCTGTTGTCACATCTTTTCCCAGAAAGGTTATTTTTACAAAAGTGATTTTTTACCCCTCTTTCTAGAGACAGACATTGGCATTTCCACAGTATGCATTTGTTTATTTATTTGCTGTAGCCTCCTGATGGTTGATAAAGAAGAGATAGAAAATTAAAAGTAAAAAAATAAATAATGTTACTATTATAACCATTCCTGGTCACTACTTGTTGAGATTCTATTTAATATGGGAGCCAAATTCTTTTTGTTACAAAGAACAATTAATTTCTTTCAGATAAGTTAAGCTACTGGGTCACCAGTAGGTGATTTGTTAAGCTAAAAATATTGCTTTAACTTAAGAATATTTACTTTTCTCATTTATCATGAGTGAGGCAAAGTAATTCAAAAATTTGAATTCCTTGTTTTTGTTTTTTTAAGCAGAGAAAATGGTGGGGATAAACTTTCTCGAAAGTCACCTATTTTGTAAAATTAATAGATTGGTGATTTGAAGGAACCAAGGCTAAAATGTAACTATCATTAAGTATCCCCCTCTGCACATTAAGGTTGATTCAGGTAGCAAATTATTCAATAAGCAGTTCCCATTGCTTGGTGCTGGGCAATAGCTGTTAGTGTCATTGATAAGTTCTCTGCACCAAAGTTCCTAGGTCTAATAAATAAAATCTGGGCAGTTTAATCAACTAATACATTGTTTGGTATTTTTGTGACCAAATCAACTTCTTGAAATAGTATGAGTTGTACGTAGTAATGTGTCAGGCAACTTTTTATCAGTGTGACAAAATTACCTGAGATAATCTATATAAAAGGAGGAAATGTTGATTTTTGCTTATGATTTCAGAAATTTCAGTCTGTGGTTACCTTTGGGCCTGTTGTAGTGAAGTGGTTTCTCATGGTGGGGAGAGCATGGTGGAGTAGGCTGCTCACCTCATGGTGGCCAGAGAATGTGGGGAGGGGTGGGAGGCTGGGTTCCCAGTAGCCCCTTCAAGGACATGCCCCTGATGAACTGACTTCCCTCTCCTAGGCTCCACTTCCTAATGATTTTTCAGCCTCCCAAGAGTGCCATTAGTTAGTGGCCAGCCTTCAACCCATGGCATTTGGAACATTTAAGATCCAAACCACAACATACAGTTATAATATCAGTATTTAGTCTTGGCATACATGCAAAACACAATTCAGGCTGGTGCTTCCAAAACATGGAAACTGACCGGATAAGAGAAAATGAAGTAGGACTTCAATTGCCTTCACATTTCTCATTTGTGGAAATTGAAACCAAATATAGGTTTAACCTACTATTTAATGTATTGATGGTTCAGAAGGAAAAACTGTAAATCTATTTAACATAATGTCTTCTGACTTTTAGGACAGCAAAATGAACCTTATCACTCTGCTGTTTCTTAAAAAAAAAAGTGTGGACATCTTAAGTGGAATTGTTAATGAGCTGTTACTCTGAAAGTTCTCCACATTGCTTACTGAGACATCATAGCCCTACCTCCCAGCAAACATGTTCTGGAATTTGTAGAGCACAATTATGATTGACCACAAGCCTCACACTTTCATTACAGGAGTTAATATAGTGAATTGCTATATAAATTGTTTGATGCTGTAAGGGAAAGGAATGCTAAGAAATCCTAATAAGACTCTCAGCGGCTCAATAGTTTGCATAGTAAAACTTTGAAGTATTTTCAGGCTGCCTACCCTCCTGCCTCAAGTGTGTATTTTGTTCCTGATCTAGCTGACAAATTGATAGGAGAGAATAATTGTTTTATGTCAACTGTAGAACTATAATGTACTTACAAGGTATGTATACTTGCAAATCCAAAGTATTTATCTTGATGAATTTTCACAAAGTAATCATGCCCAAGGATACAGTATGTGACCTTCTCCTGCTATCTTCCAGCTACTACCATACACTGGCTCAAGCTGCCACTACACCGACTCCAGATTGCAGATTTGTTTTCCATGGTTTTGAATTTTTCTTATATATGAATATCCTTTACATTATCTTTTGTCTTGTACTTTTAGAAACATTTTTTTAAATAACTGATTTAAATACAAAAGCGTGCAAACTTTATTCAAATATGTTTCCAGAATGTCAAAACTGGGAAGAACAGACTCATAAAATGCTAAGACACGTACATAACCTATGAGGCTTATATTTTTGTGCCATATCATATTTTTTGACCACTAAAAATAATAATAATACTGGCTTACAATATAACATCTCACCATGTTTTCAATATAAATCAGAAGGACTTCCATTTCCAAATTTCTTTTGAAAAAAACTTACTAATGTAATGCAAATCAGAATATCCAGTTAATACAATTAAAAACAAACCAATTTTGTTATCTAAATTAGCCCGTTTATTAAAGTCTAGTAATGTATCAGATGGTGGAGCTTCTACTGATCCTTTAATTCTTTCATAGTTCTCAGTGTGGACTTGACCTTGATGGCAGAAATGGTATTGTGGGGTCCAGGTACCATCAGTAGCTGTTTTTATGCAGAAACAACAGTGCTGGATCTCTATAGCCTTTTTTTTTTCCAGTTTGGTTTTATCACAGAAGGACCAAGTGTGTTTGGCCTGTGGTTGATTTCAGTTTTTTTTTTCCTATTTTCTAGAGGGAGGCACCATAGCAGATCCCATAATTACCCATATTCCACCCTTCTTGGTATATTTTAACCATGTTACGGAAACCTAGATCTAAGCCCAGAGAAGGCACACTCATACATTGCTGGTGGGACTGAAAATTGGTGCAGCCAATGTGGAAAGCAGTATGGAGATTCCTTGGAAATCTGGGAATGGAACCACCATTTGACCCAGTTATCCCTCTCCTCGGATTATACCCAAAGGACTTAAAAGTAGTAAACTACAGGGACACAGCCATATCAATGTTTACAGCAGCACAATTCACGAGAGCTAAACTGTGGAACCAACATAGATACCCTTTAGTATATAAATGGATAAAAAAATGTGGCATATATACACAATGGAATTTTACTCAGTAATAAAAGAGAATAAAATCATGGCATTTGCAGGTAAATAGATGGCATTGAAGAAGATGATGCTAAGTGAAGTTAGCCAATCCCAAAAAAATAAATGCCCAATGTTTTCTCTGATGTAAGGAGGCTGACTCATAGTGGGGTAGGGAGGGGGAGCCTGGGAGGATTAGATGAATTATAGATAGGGAAGGGAGTGGGAGGGAAAGGGAGGGGGCAGGGGATTAGCAAGGATGGTGGAATGCAACAGACATCATTATCCAAAGTACATGTTTGAAGACATGAATTGATGTGAACATACTTTATATACAAACGGAGGTATAAAAATTGTTTTATATGTGTAATAAGAATTGTGATGTATCCACTGTCATCTATTTATAAAACAAAACCAATTTAAAAAGCCAACCTCAAAAAAAATCAATCAATCAATCAATCAATATAGTTCATAAAATTTCAAAAAAAAGAATATGTTTTTGAATTAAATATAGCCACACAGTTTGGGCTCCTCTATATGTGTCATCTTTTTTTCAAAATTATGTTTGTGACATTTGGAATGATTTTTTTTGGTGTGTGTGTTAATTAACACACATATGGCTCAGTGGCAAAGTGCTTGCCTCGAACATATGAGGCACTGGGTTCTATCCTCAGCACCACATAAAAATAAGTAAATTAAATAAAGGTATTGTGTCCATATACAACTAAAAATATATAAAAACTCCCAACAATGTGTATTTATGGGTATCAAATGGAATCATAGAATGAGAAAGTGCTTGGGGAATTTAAAATGTCTTTCAGATATAAGGAAGGATTGGTTGACTGGGCATTTAAGTTGTCTGGGATATTTCCATATGTTTCAGGAAAAAAAATCTCCCCAAAGTTTTATGTCACGTAATTATTACTGACTAGTTCAGCCACCCAATTTGCATGTGCAAATTTGACAGTGATTTACATTGGATAACTCATTTATATCCTATTAGATAAAACTGTAAGATTTTTAAATATTAGCATTCTAAAGGTCAACTTAGAAATGTATACCCTGAGGTTTATTCTTGCACAGGTTAGTGGATACTTTTTTATAATTGACTAATTAAATGGAAGCTAGAGTAATTTTAAACTAAAGCTATATTTTAATGTTTCTTTTTCTATTTAATTGTACAACTGTATGAATAATCTATACCAATAACATTTTTTTCTTTCCATGTGATAGTAAGCATAGAATTCGACTTACAGGTCAGTCCACACTGGATTTACTGTCATTTAAGGTTAAATAAGTAATGGTTTTCTTACAAAGAACATTACGTACCCTATCCCATCCAAACCAACTGAAACCCCCATCTTTCAGCAATACATTGCAGTGGCTGAGAACTGTCTGTTAGATACACAGGTGGATTCCCTGGATAAGCTATCTTCTCATCTCTGGAAATGAGGATACCAATAGCACCCCTTTCTGACGGTTGTTGAGAATCCATAACACAGAAGATTGAATTTGGTGCCAAGTATACTCTAGATGTTCAACAAATATCAGTGTGCATTATTATTAGCATCCCCTTTTAACACAACAGGGGTTTAGTGATTAAAATCAAGCAGAATTCTTTCTTAAACTTTAAATCAAAATGACTTCTCTTCAGTTTCATGGTATGCACTCAAACACCATCCAGACCACCAGGATACATCCCTGATAGATTTAAAATTCTTTTCCACAGGAAAAAAAAATGTGATGGTATTTTAATGCTGGAATAAACACAGTACCATTTTTCAATGTCTTTCTGATGACAATCTGGTTATTAGGTTGTCAGAGTTTTTGATAAAATGTAGTGTTGGACTACCTAACTACATTGCTTCAGAGTCCAGTGGGGCTGCTGATATGTTTCCTAATAATTTTTAGCTGGGATCATTTTGTTAAAGGCAAATATATCAGTCATGTGAGAAATGTTTGATTTGTATATTCACTAGCCTAAACAAGAAAAATCCACTTAGGACTGCTATTGTGGGGAGCAGTAATAATATACTCTTCTCAGAATTCAGATGTCCTATCCATCTGAAAGTTATAACTTATTGGAGAAAATGTCAAAGAGCTTAAAAGTTCTGAAGGTTTTATTTTATTTTCTGTTTTGGTATTGGAAAATACATAATGAAATCAGTAATTTAAAGATATTTACTTAAAAATCACTTTTTATTACCTAGCCCCAGTAGTGATTTTTAAAAATGGGGAGTTTCCTTCTAGATTGGAAACTTAAGCAGCGGGGAGTATAAACCAAAACAGTACATTTATAAACATTTTTCTGTGTATCAGGGCAGATTTGGGATTTTGGGGGGTCACAGCTCATACAATATGGTGGGGGGGGTCTTCCTTAAGAGAAAGTATAAGAAAATGTGAGTATAGAATGCAAACGTAGTATTTGTATCAGTGATTCAATTTCCTTTTTTTGAAATCTCTTTACCAGAAATGCCTACAGAGAGGTAGGTCCCCTTCTTAGGTCCCCTTCCACAGAGAACACAAACTGCCTATGCCTCTCAGCATTCCTAGGGCCATGCTCTAGGGCCCTGACATTTAAGCTTTGTCAGCATCATGTCAGTTTTTCTCTGTTTATTTTAACATGCTGCTGAGTTAGTGAGAATCTACCTGGCTAGATGATATCTAGAAAGCTGAAGAAAGCATGTAGTTGGAATAAAGCTTGGAAATCTAGGTTCAAATTAGCTTTGGAATGGATATCACAGATTTTTAAGTGCATGGGGAAAAAAAGCTTTATAAGTAAAAAGAGTTAAAGATTCTTGAAAAGTAGAATTGTTTCAGGAAATGTTGTTCCTGTAATTAAGTCATTGTGTAAATGATGCATGAGAAAATGTGGTAATAAGGAAAGGGAAGATGGATGATGGGTAGCAAAATACAGTTAGGGTGGACAAGTTCTTGTATCCTGTAGCACAGTATAGTGACTATAGTTCACAACACTTTATTATCATTTTTTTTCAGTTTTTAATTGTTCCATTATAGTTGTACATAATGTTGGGATTTGTTGTTACATATTTGTACATACACACAATGTAAAAGTATAATTTGGCTTATATAATTTTCCAACAATTTATGATATTTTATAAAGAACTAGAAGAGAGGAGTTTGATGGTAACATCACCAAGAAATGGTAAATTTTGAAGGTGATGCAAGTGCTAATTGCCCCAATTTCATCACTATACATTACCTTCACTTATCAAATTACCATATCATAACCCATGAAAATACAATTATTATATATTAATGAAAATAAATTATGAAATAGAGATCTAGGAATGATTTATTCTGGAAAAAAATGTTAATAAAAGAAAAGGTGTTGATATTTTCCAGAAAATTGTATTTCCTCAGTTGTTAATTTCCTTATACAACTCACACTATGCTCCCTGGTGGCCAAAAACATCTGGACTTGACATCTCATGTATATCTGTGTGCTATTTTTGGAATGAGACGATTGCAGCACTTGCCTACTATCAGTGGGGCATGAGTTGCTGACCTGTTGGATAAATGATTTGATGGATCCAAGCATACCAGTTGCCTGTCACCAGTGGGTTTCAATGGCTCAAGCTCTGGAGATAGCCTTTCAGTTAAGAGTTTTAGTTCTTAGCATGAGATGCCTCATACATTCAGAGACATCTAAAACCCAGGTCAGCCTTTCAATTTTGTATATTCATTACCAGTTAGTTTGGTGTCCATTCTGAGATACTGGTATTTGTTAAACATAATTTGCTTATATGAAGATAACATCTTGGATACTCCTCTATGTAGTTTCAAGGGATGTCAAAAGCCTACTAGTTTGTGAACTTAGACTAACTACCTATTTTATGGGCTGATTTGAAAATTAAGTCAGGCTGATCCCATTCTGCTTGGACATCTCACGGACCCCCTTTCTGCATGAGCCCAGTCACATAGAAGCTGACATCTTCACCCTCACCCACTTGCACCCTGACCACAGTGTCTTTAAACTATGGAGCAGACGTTAGTTTACTTCCTGAGTATGTACAGAAGGTGCAAATTTCTGAGAAATGTGTCTTATGATTGTATTTGCCTCTCCTGCTCCCCCTCCTTTGTGATTTTTCTGATTTTAAGTAGTCCCCTCACCTGCGTACAGTGTTGTGGTGACAGAACTGTCTGTTTTCTGCTTCCTGGGCCCTGGCCAGAATAAATCCTTTGTCTTTTGCTTCAATAAGACCCAGAGTTTTTTTTTTTTAAAGACCCGAAATTTTACTTGGGATCTAGGAATCTCACCTTAACACCTATGTTCTCAGACTATTTATGCTGCTGTAACAAAATCATAGAGTCCTCATGATTTATAAACAATACAAATGTGGCTATAATATTCTGGAGTCTGGGAAGACCAAGAGCAAAGTATTGTCACTTTCTTGTGCGGTGAGCTGCCCTCTGCTTCCATGATGACTTCTTGTTATTGCATCACCCAGAAGGGATGGATACCAAGTCCTAACATGGTGGAAGGAAGAGAAGAAAAGAAAGTACTCCTTTCAACCTGAAACTCTTTTCAAAGGGTGCTGATCCCCTTCATGATGGCTCTGCTCTATTGCCTTAATCACCTCTCAAAGGCCATACCTCTTTATATGGTTGCATTGGGAGATTAGTTTCACATGAATTTTGGAGTTGATACTGTCATTCAAACCATAGTACCTATGTCATGAGAGAGAGCTGAATTGATAGTACCTGGTGTTCATTCCTTAATGAAAACTTTGCTAGAGCTCTCTTTGGTGACTTTGAAGGAAGGGGTAGGATGCCATTTGGGTGAAGGATGGATAACGAGAATGGTACAGAAGCATAAAGGGATTTTACAAGATTTTGTGTTGGCTTATCAATGGATTTCACCCATCAGGTATTTCTCCAAGAGAAAATTCAAGTTGAAATTATTTGAACCAGTTGTGATTATTACTCTTGTTTATTTTTGGCTTTCAGTTTTAATATGACAGACTCTAAGATTTTTACATGTATTACTGCTATGATTTTTTCTTCCTGCTACCACATATCAGTATGTAAAGCCTTAGTTTTGTCGTGTTCCTTTTTCTTTTCTCTACCTTTCATGTGGGCTTCACAATAGCCTTGTTAGAATCCAAGACTTTTCTTCATTTAATGGATGAGGAAATACAAACATAGGGAAAAATATTTCTGCAGTGTCCCTAAGATCCCACAGTATTTTTCAGAAAGAAAACTTGGAACCCAAGTGCCTGAGTCCTACCTGTAATGTTCAAGAAGTTCTGATTTGGAAAATGGTGCCCTCATGAGCATCCATTGCAAGTAGACACATAGACCTGCTTGGTGACATCTAAATTGCTAATTTAATTTAGGTAGGCACAACATTTTCAAGGTTTTAGAACATTTCAGAATAGTCTGAGAAATGTGTGCGAATAATCTCCTGAAATTAATGGGTGGAAAAGATTTAAAGATATATCAGTGTCTTAACTGAAAACACAATTTGGCATACCTTGTGAAAACTTCATTTCCTACAGACAATACCTGCCAGATCAAGTGCTGTGTTTTTCTTTGGAAGTTGTTAAAGATAGAATCGTGAGATTTTTCCCCCAGAGTAAACTTTGAATAGATCAAATTTGCCAATGTAGATGAATCATACAAGTTTGGAAATACTTTCCTGATGCTTTTTATTCAATGATATGCCTATTTATTTAGAAATTTAAAATGATTATATGTGCTCACATAAATTATGTCTGTAATTAAGTGTCTCTTTCCTTAGCTTGGCAGCATAATTGTTTTATCATGGTAGCTCTTGGTTTTGAGACTCTGTAAGAGTTGTCAGTTGTACTTACTTTAGAGTTACCATAATCAGTGGTTGTCTGTTTTGCATTTGTCACAAGATCTTGAGTTTTCTGATCTGTTTTTAATGTTACTTAAGTGAAATAGAAAGCATAAAGAGATGTAAAGATCCAAGAGATAAGTTGGAAGCTTTTCTAGCACCTGAAGTTTCCTCCAGCTGCTCTTAAGCATCCAGTCTTTAGTAGTGGGACCCTCCCTGACAACCCCATCAACCTTGTGTGAGTACCGTGGGGTTCTCATGTAAGTTCTCAACTACTGCGTGTCATGATTCAGTCAGAAGAGTTTGTTGCTTTTTGCTTAAATAAAGTGACAGCCCAGTTAGAGTCCAGAGTACTACAGATGGCTCTGAGTGGTGACAAACAGGATGACAAGTTAGAAGGGACATGCTGGCTGTGATGACTCAGTGGGTACTGGGCTTTGAATGAGGAGGAGTGAAGATGGAGATTAAGGCAGCTGTTAAGCTGTGGGTATTAAGCTACTTCTCCTTAACCTGGCTGGATGCCCAAACCTCCTGCTAAAAGAGTCACTTTTAAGTGTTAAATTTATCCCTCAATTTCCTTTTATATGGCCTAATAGTCTCTTTAGATTCTCACAGGGTAGAGTGGTAGGAAATTTGTATTTTTTTTCTATGAAACTTTGTTCTCCTGAAATCTTGTTGGAAAATGAGAACTCTGCTTTGCAAATAAACCCCAGCGGTATAATGAACTATGTATATGTACATATATATTGAAATATAGGGAATTACCACCATTGTAGATACTTTGCAGTTTTTCCCAGCAAAGACATCAGAAACATCATACCAATAATATCACAATTTTTTAGAAAACAGGCACACACACACATTGTTATGTGAACACAGTTATTAGCAAATAATTATCAAGCTCCGTTTAGGGTGCTAGGATAGTAAATTGTCAAAGCAAGTCAAAATAAAACTGATTGAGGATTTTAAAAAGAGTTTTTTTTCTTTTTAGCAGCTCCAACCAGAATGAGAGAGAGAGAGAGAGAGAGAGAGAGAGAGAGAGAGAGAGAGAGAGAGATATCTTCATGGTTTCCTAGAAGAACAATGGTGGGACACATTATAAACTGGTGGCCTATCGACCAGCCACTTGCATATATTTTGTTTGGTCTGTGCTGTTTTTTTTTAAATTTAATTTTAAAATCCAGGTATTTGAAACATATTTCTCAGTTTCTGGCATCCTTGGGAAGATAGGGCAACATTTGGCCCTGTTTCGTCCTTGGCAGTAATTTGCTGCCTCCCTCCACAGGATGTGGAGGGCTGAATACACTGCTCCTTCTGTCCTGGCTAGGCAGCCTTTACTCACTTATATTACCTGCCTGTCCCTGCTGACTTTGGTTGGTGACTCTAAAGAAGACCCAGAAACTTTCTGCAGCTGTTTTCCAGTCTGGAAGAGGAGGAGGCTCACTCTGTATTGCAGAGAAAAGACCTGGCATCAGTGGGGATTGTGGGGGAGATGTGGGGTGATGGAGCCTTTTAGGAAAATGGACTTTAATTCCAGTGTCATAATGGATTTTAGACACTTGGCTTCTCAACCTTGAAACTGTCACAGAAATGTTTGGATGAAATTAGATGAATATGTGTCAGGAAAAAAGAAGAAGTGTTCCTCCATTACCTTGGGACCTAGACTCTAGCCCTTTAAGGGAATTCTTAAATGTTTACATTTCAGAATCTTTTAAGTTAGATAATATCACATAATTCAAAAGTGCTAAAAGAGCACAGTGGGAAGTCCTTCTCCCTGCACTTCTGTCTTCCTGCATTGGCTCTAGTCTGGGAGGAAACCATTGCATGTCTTTCTTGTGTGTCATATTAGGGAAGCTCTAGAGATATACACCCTTTAGTATTTTTCCTTACCTAAATAATAACTTGCTATATATCCTGTGCTGCCTTGCATTTTTCTCTCTCACATTTTAAGCCAAGTTTACCATTGCATGTTGGTGCATGAGAGATGAACTTCTTTTTAATTCCTTCATTGTATTTTCTTGTATAGTTATGTCTTTGTTTAATTTAATTGTTATTGTATTAGGTACATATACTGTAAGTATAATTGTTTTCAGTCTTCTGGCAGTAAAATCCTTCGGCTCTATAGCCATTTAGTTTCTTCATGCTCTCCCAGCCCAAGACTTTGATTTTACTCGGAAAACCTAATTGTCAAGAGGATAAAAATGTAGGCTACTTGAGTGACAGTATAATTTATTTCCCCCGCTGTATTAATTCTCCCAGAAGAAGTCAGTATGTTTAGTTCTACAAAAAAGGGCAATTGAGGGAATTTACTAACAATTCCAAAGGTAGTTATCTCACACCTATAGATCAGTGTATCTCACAAACTTTATTATGTATAAGAATTAGCAGGGATTCTTGTTACATATAATGTAGATTCTGAGTCAGCTAGGGGGGTCTGAGAGCCTACATCATTAATAATGTAGGTTGTTGGTGCCAGGTTGCTGGTCAGCAGACCACATTTTGAGTTACAAGATTTGTAGAAATTTGTTGCCATTTTATTTTACCATAGTTGATGGTGGTGGTTAGATTTCACAGATGCCAGTTCTCACCCTGTCCTAGAGGTGAGGGATGGTAAATTTGGTGGCTAACAGTGTTAACTTTTGCCTGTATAAAAACAGAATAAATAATGTTTGCTTTGTTTCTGCTTCAGTACAGTTTTTAAAATCTTTTAAGTTTGTAGTGCCCTTCAGTTGGTATATTGCCAAATTATTATTTTAATTTAAAAAATAGAAATCAAAACTTTTTTGTTATTTTTTTTCTTTGAAGAGGTTATGTACATATGAATCCTCTGGGAATATGATTTTAATTGCAAATTCAACCCAAGGCAGTTGAACCAAATTGTGGTTGCTTAATTTTATGTCTTCTCACTAAACTGTAAATTCTTTGAGGACAAGAATGATTGAATTGAATTGTTTGTCTTCTTATAATTTTTCTATTGCCTATCACAAATACTCTCTCTTGAACCAAAGTTAAATTAAGCTCCTTAAATCCTCTTCTGCACTAGGTATCCACCTTCACCCTGGCACCTCTACTCCAGTTTTTGACCTACCTAGCCCAATTTTAGCAAGAATCCTGTTAAGTGATATTTGATCACCTCTGATAGCTGATCAAGTTCTTCACCACATCCTGATTGTTCATTTCTTGGCCTACTTTTAGCAAGAATCCTATTAGAATCTAATTCCACAAGGTTTCCCCCATTCCCCTGAGTGATTTTCTATATACTTATCCCCTTCTCTGCTTTAACATTGGCTGGAAATTCTGAATATCTCTGTTGTATTTGAGCTATCTCCCCTGTCACCATCCCCCTTTTGGAAAATTGCACTAGGCAGGCCAAAAACTAGAGTAAGGTACTGGGATGAAGGTGGATACCTAGCAGAACCTAATAACCTTCATAAGAGGACAAACAATTCAACAATTCTTATCCTCAGATTTCAGTAGAAATACTACAACAGGGTGAGTCTTCCTTACCATTTGTCAACAAGTGTCAGAATAAATTTTTTTTAACATCTATTTCTTGCTCCTTTGTACATTTACTCTCTTCTGTCATTTATTAGCATTAAAACAGGTCAAAAATGTTTGTCATCACATTTTGGGGGGGTATAATTTAAACTAATTTAATATTATAGCTAAATTCATATTAAAGAGTACCTTCCTCCAATTTAAAGTTTTTAAAAGTAGCATTAACAATAAATCTGGATTCTTACCAAACTTTTAGGTCATTAAAAGATAATTTGTAGAAAGAGGTGAAGTCATGACTCATAAAGGTGTTCATAAAAATGAACATATGCTGAAGATTTTATTTTAGTTGTATGACTTGAAAGAACTAAGCAGATGGTATAACTGGCTCAAAGGAAAAGTCAAGCAGCATAAATTTATGTGGAGTAAAAGAATGTTGAGATGAGTTGCAAATTGAGATTAAACTGGTGTTTCCACAGTGGGAAATAAGTCAATTAAAATTACCACCCATCAGGACAGAAGTAGGTGTTTCTATCAGTGACCTACAACTCACAGGTAGTGCAAAATAGCTCAACCACAGTGATCGGGGCTAAAATCATCCTGCTGGGAAGGGTGTGCTATGCTGATGTGTAACTTGTACAGACTCCATTGAAATGAGATGCATATTTTTTTCTTACAAGGTGAAAGGTATACTCTGACTTATTGGCTTGTAATTATCACCTTTGAAACTACAAAATAACCCAATAATTGAAAAGACATAGCTATCAACATACTATGTATTGCCATAAAACACTAGAAAGACTAGAGATATTTTATAGCATACAGCCTCTAACCTTCAACCTTACTGCCAGAAGACTGGAAAGAAAAAAGTGTGTTTTTTCCCTGTACTGGAAAACTTGAACCTCATGGTGTGAGTCAGCTATCCTTTCAGATCAGGCTCTTTACAAGAATTCATTTTCATAATTAAGCATACTCATTTGAACCTTCTGGTTTAGAGAGAACAGTATAGTTGGAAATCAACAGACCCAGTCTGAAGTCAAGCATAGAACTAAATCCCTATTATTCTGGAACCAAGTTGAAAGTCCATGAATGCAGGAGGGGTGGAGGGAGACATTGGGTTGCTTCCATTCTGAGAATACCAGTTAGAACACAGCGTTGCTCAAGTTGGAACATGATAAATTCCTGTTACAGAATTGACTTAGGTCTTCCTCCTTAAAAGATTAGGCCAGAAAAATGAAACATCCAGGTGAAAGAAGGAAAGTAGTGCCTCAGGCAAATTCCATTGATTAAATTCTTGGGCATTTTACAGGAATTCTTTGCCTGAGTTTCTCCCCACCCCCCATACTTGAAGTAATATTTCTAAGAGTGTTCTTTACTTTTATTTCTGTAGATTGTTTTCTCAATGTCAGGGCTTAGCAAACTTTCTGAAAAGAACAAGAAGATAAATATTTTAGGCTTTGGGACCCTATGGATTCTTTGACAGTTGCTTAACTCTGCCTTGGAAAGAGAAAGCAGCTATTGACAATAGGTAAATGTGGCTATGTCCCAAGGACATTTAATCTATGGATATTGAAATTATATAACTTTCACATGTCATAAAACAATATTCCTCTTCTGAATTTTTCTGAACCTTTAAAAGTATAGCCATCATTCTTAGTATGTGGCTTTACAAAATGGCAGCTGTCCAAATTTGGCCCATCAATTATGATGCTAACTGTTGCTTCACAGAATTCTGTGAAGCAACAGTTAGCATCATAATTGGATATAGATGAGATTGAATATAGATTGGATATAGATGAGATTTTTATGTTGTGGTCTGTCAATTTCCAACTGAGAGATCTTGGGCAAACAAGTTTAACTTACTGAAGCTCGGTTTTCTTTGTTGTAAAACGTGGGCAATATCTAAATATGGAGTTGTTTTGTGAACTAAACAAATTATGCTAATATAGTAGCTCCACACTAAAAAGCACCGAGTAACTGTTTTATTTTTCCTTTCTGTTCCTTTAGATCTGCTGGTACCTTATTTCTTTAAATTTCTGTATAGCAGATTTGGGTGGTAGCAGCAATATTTTGTTATGAATTGAATTTTTGTAAGTGGCACCCAACTTATATATTTAACTTTAATATACATTATATTTAATAGAATAGGAATATAAAACATATTTGTATTTAGAATGTGCAAGAAAAACTCTGTATTGAATCCACATATTAGTGCAGATAATCAACTCCTAACTTACCCACGGTCAAGTGATATTTCCATGTATTGGATATTCACATCAGACTTTGTGTCTCAAGGTTTTCTTTCAGGAATTTTTGCTGAAGAGAAAGAGGTAGAATCTTACTACCACATCTGGAGTGGCTCCACAGAGTGATAGGCCACCACTTCTTTGCCATTTTACCTTTTGATGCTCTACAATGGCAACTATTTCCTTTTATTTGTTTGTATTTTGTTTATCATTGTCTGATGACTCCAGTCCTTCAGCGTGGAAAACACCACATGTATTTTATTCGATGCCTCACATAGCATCTAGCAAGTAGTAAGTGCTTTATGAATTCTTGGTGCCAGAATGAATGGATAACATTTATGAAAGTGGCCATATTGTAGAAGCAGAAAAGAGCGGATTTTGGAAAATTGGTTTTCAAAAGGGTTGGTGTCAAACAGATTCGATCATCATGAGTTAAGTGTCTGGATTAAAAACCAAACAGAGATACAGCAGTGGGAGGGAAAATTATTGCTAATAGAGAGTTCAAAAACATGGCCTGATTATTTATTTATCTGATTATTTACTCATTGTTATTTTTTAGTGGTACTGGGAATTGATCCCAGGACTGCACACATGATATGAATGCACTCTACAACAGAGTTGCACCCCTAGCATGGCCTGCTCCTTTAAATGTGAGATTTATAAGTAAAGACAATCAAAAGAACCATATACCTGGGTCCAGGAAGCACTCCGCATAATAGCAGGCTTCTTTTACGATACAAATGCATTCAGTGAGTGTCTTTTTCGGTGGGAAAGTAATATAAGTGTAAACACGGCACAGACAGAGAAGGGTAGAATGAAAAGCATTGCATTTGAAATCAAAATGCTTGAGTTTAAGTTCTTGATCTTCACATGATCAGAAAGTCTGGGAGTAAAACTTTAGGTAACTCCTCTAACTTGTCTGAATAAACTTCTCTCAGGTTGTTTGTGAGGATCAAATAGTATGTGCTAAGTGGTCGTGTAATCTCTTAAGCAGAGTACTCATCTAAATTAATATGCTTTATTAGAAATCACTGACCAAAACGTGGTGGAATCATCTGAATACCAATAATGACCCATGATTTTGAATCCTTCCTGTCCTATTCCTAAGAACTGCATGCTAGTTCTGTTAATAGTACCAGGACTGCACTCCATCCTTGGGTTTCCAGGTTTTAAGAGTTTGGACAAAATGGTGATGATGATGGTAGTGGTGATAATGATAAAATGATAGATACAGTAGCAGCTATTAGTTTATTAGTGGCCATTCTTTGTTGAATTTTTAACAACATAGATACATTCCTTAAAAAATTTCTTAGCACTTGTCCTGTTATTATTATTCCTATTTTCCTGATGAGTAAACTCTTAGGCTTAGCAAGTTTAAGTCACATGTTCAGGGTCTCACGACTATGTATTGCAGAGTCTGGGTGACTTTGCAACTCTCTTTGTTCTATGCTGGTTGTTCTTTACCAGATTCACCTTGGGACCTGTTAGTACCTAGGTAACAGGGCCCTCCTCCAGAGTTTCAGGGAGAGAGGCCTGAGAATTCCAAGTGATACTGCTGGTCTGGGACCCACAGTATATTTGAGAACATTCCTCTATACCATGCTGCTTCGGTTCCATACAGGGCTCAATTGGTTCCTTTTGTATTTTGCCTTTGTTCTGGATCAAAATATCTAGGAATTCCAGATTCTCTTGTATTTTAGAATGCTTTGGAGGAAGAGAGAAGAATTTCAGAAAGTTTCCATTTTGATCTATGCCCTTTCTAAAATCTGAAGGAATATGATTAGACCCTTTAATAGGTGATCACCATGATCTTCCAAATCACTAATACTTAACACTAAAATAGTTTCTCCTTTTCCTTCTCTTTGGTCAACTTTGTTCAAGATCTTTTCTTTTCTTTTGTGGCAGATGTATTTAGAGCCCACTGATGTGTGCGAAGATAGAGTAAAAGAAACCATGTTTCTTCCCTTTGATGAGGTTCATGGCTATGGTCCCTATCAAAAAAAGATAGATTAACAAGAAAAATAGTATACACACTGTTTTTTTTTTTTTTTTTTTTTTTTTTTTTTTTGTACCAGGGATTGAATCTAAGGGCGCTTAACTGCTGAGCCATATCCCCAGTCCTTTTTTTTTTAAAAAATATTTTATTAGAGACAGAGTTACTTAGGGCTTCACTAATTTGCTGAGACTGGCTTTAAACTCACAGTCCTCCTGCCTAAGGCTCCTGAGCTGCTGGGATTATAGGTGTGTGCCTGTACCATTTTTTTAAAATTATTTTTTAATTGTAGTTGGACACAATACCTTTATTTATTTATTTTTATGTAGTGTTGAGGATCAAACCCAAGCCCTCACATGTGCTAGGTGAGCACTCCCCTGATGAGACACAACCCCAGTCCCTGTGCCTGTACCATTTAAAAAATGTGTTTGATGTGCTGGGCATGGTGGCCCATGCCTGTAATTCCAGGGACTCAGGAGGCTGAATCAGGAGGCTGGCAAGTTTGAGGCCAGTCTTGGCATCTTAATGAGACATTATCTCAAAATACAAAGGGTCTCAATAAATTGCTGAGGCTGGCTTTGAACTTGAGATCCTTCTACTTCAGCCTCCTGAGTTGCTGGGATTACAGGCATGTGCCTCCAAACATGGGTGCCTGTGTGTTTTTATGCTAAGTTTGATGGAGAGTAGATAGATGTGCAGAAGCATGATCAGGTAAAGGGAATATGATCTAGTAGTACTAAACTGGTGGGACTTTAGCAAGCCCTGTTCTCTGTATCTTCTGAGATAAGAATTTTCCTTTTTACCAGGCTTAGGGAGGGTACATCTTGAATTAGGTCTTATTACTTATTTTAGAGGAAGAAGTTCTGAGAATTCTCTTATGTGTGGCTTCAGGGAGAAGATGAGAAAGAGTTTCCAGCTTCTGCTGTTTCCTTGAATGCTAAGGTGCCATATTAGGGGAGAGCATGTCCTTCTCCTCATGATAGCAAGTATTATTTAAGGCTTCTCTGTTCTAGCATCTGACCTCATTGTGGCTAGGGGTACAATGAAATGCACAACCAGATATGGTCTGTGTCATGAGGGAACATTTATTCTGGTAAGGAAAATAGACAGTATTTAGAAAACTCAGATAAGTAAATGTCAGTGGTGTGTCAAGTGCTACAAAGGAGAGTGGTTTATGGTGTAGTGAGAATTTGTAACCGGGAGTTTTGAACCTGTTGGTGGAGAGGAGGGAACTGTCCGGGAGAGCTTTTTATGGAATTTATGATTGATCCCAAAACAGAAGGCAGATTAGGAATTCAGTAGGCTCAGTAGCTGAAGTGGGAGGAGAGAACATTCTAGGCTGGGGAAAGATAGGTGCAGAGGTTGTGAGAGGAGGGGAGTATAGTTCTACAGCTTAATACTCTAATTTGGATTGTTAGTCTAAGATCTACACACATATTAAGGGGTAATCACAAGAAATAAAAAAGGTAACATCATCACTTTCACACTGACGAAACTATGTTTATTATATCAACTGATTGTGAGAGAACCAGCAAATATTAAAACCAGTATAAAGAGAATTCAAAGAAAATATATGTCTATAGATAAGGAATATGGAAAATAATGTTACAAATGAAGGCAAGCTAGTTTCTGGGGGTGTGGAGTGTGAAGTGAATCTCCAATAGGACAGAATTTTCTTGTCTATAAACATAAACATCTCACATTACTATCAGTTATCTATAATTTACACAGTCAAAACAGCCCTCATAGAATCTGGATCTGATAACCTCATAACCAGGAGATGGTCTCCTCTACAGACAAGGCATAGTTTTTCATTGAAGCACATTTTTTTTCCTATAGGAACATTAGTCATATATTTTTGTAGCTTAGAGATAGTTGAATTTGATTTCATGTAGCCCGTAATTTAGATGATGGACATGACAAATAAGTGTACAGTAGAATAGACTGCTGGACAATTATATTCCTACATATATTCCTACAATTATGTCCAGTGACTAGCTTATTTTTGCTTAGGGCAGAAAGCCGAAAAAATAATCTTTGAGAAAAGGTTGTCAGAAAGCAAAAGAGTACAACTGGGCATCCACTTAGGGGCTCCTCTGAGAACAAAGGGACACGCCTTTTCAGTGGACCTGAAAACCAAAGTAGTTGTGCCAATATGAGGTTTGGCACAGCTTCTGATTGGTTTGCAAGGAGGAAAAAAATTTTCTTGAGTGTGTCCATTAGACTCTAAGTAGGAGAAGAATAATCATTTGGTCAATTAACAGGATGACTGTTGCTGATGAGTTTTAATTGATGATTTGCTTTGTTGAAATGTTAAACCCGTGTTGACAGGTACTATAACTCTTTAATTGGCACTCCCACTCAGGAGCCATGTGTTAAAAAACTTTCCAACTGTTAAAGAGAAGGTGAGAATCACCTCTAGACCTTTTTCCATTGTAAACTGAGTGTGTTCAGTGCAGGCGCCCTGTTTTCTGTATCAGTGCCATATTGTAATGTGGAGACAGATTTAGAACAGTACCTTTTAATTCAATTTGTAGGAGATCAAGAGTTCAAAACTGTAATTTCACAAATGTTTGATAAAAAATGTCACTGGTTTTGATTGAGTTGTGTTATTAACCCTCCAGCTAGATATTTATTTATTTATTTATTTGAATTAGTGTAAATGTGTCCAACTTCTCATGCATGCTGTCTTGTTTTGTTTCTGCTGGAAAACTCTGATGGAATAATGCATTTCATTGGCTAGTTTAGCACAAAGACTTTACATAAAAAATGGCAAGATAAGTAAGTTACCTACAGGAGAAAGCAAGTGCTGATGTTTTTTTTCCCTATTCCAAATATAGTAAAATGTATTAAAACTGTCTCTTAAAAATAGAAACTTGTTCCTTCTGTTCTAATCATGGGTAAAAGTGCTATGAAATCTGTATCCTTTTTTTTAAAAAAACTATGAGTGATTTATTTAAAAGAAAAAGGTAAAATAATCCCCAGCCTAGCAAAAGCAGGTTTACTGTTTGCTAAATCAGGCCTCTAATAGTCAACAGCTCAAAAAGCCTTCCATAATATTTATGAACAATTTTTCAGTTTTATACCCAGATATTTCTGTTACATTCGGTGAAGGAGATAATCCTGGCTGAACAAAAGAAGAAAGCCTGTTTTAGATTGAATAGACTGGACAATTCAGTATCGAAGTGCACGATTACCAATCTTTCAAGCAAAGCTTTTATGTAAGGCAACTTTATAACTTCATCCATTCCAAAGAGAAAAGCATTAAAGACCATGGGGAAAATAAAAGGCAAAAGAGAAACGTAGAGAAAAATCTCATCCTTCACATCTCTATAGCCACTTGTTTTATGTCTGTTTTTGCTGAGTTAACCCAATTTAAAGCCATAGAGTAAATTTTAAAAAGTCATTTCACTGTTCCCCATGGTAGTCAGGCTACGCAAATAATGAGAGAACGTGACTACAATTATTTTCCTTTCCTCTATTATTTAAAAACATACTTATTTCTTCCACTATTTCTTGTGTTTTATTGCACAGTAAAAGGCAATGTGAGTCTATAGTAACAGCTATATTAATATGCTGCAGGAATTGACAAGTAACAGTGATTACCGTGAAAAAAAATTGTACATATAAATAAATAAAATAAAAGAACTAGTTTCCATGTGACTTACAAAGTAATCTAAGTCAAATGTTCACAGTTCTAGCCTTACAAGGAACTGAGTACACTTCTTTGTTTAATTTGTTTAATTCATGAATTCATGTGGAGATTCCCGCTTGATGCTGGATCATGGCACATTTCTCAAACTTGGGTCTATGATTGTCTGCCTAAGAATCATATGAGGCACTGGGAAAAGGTACAGATTGGGGTCTACCCTTGAAATCTGAATCTTGGAAAAGGGTGGAGGTGAGGAAAGGAATGTGCAGTTTTCTCAAATTCTTTGAGTGAATCATTATTTATTCTTTTGGGGGGGTGGTACTTGGGGGTTAGAATACCCAGGTACTCTATCACTGAGATACATCTCCAAGACAGGTTCTAGATAAGTTGCCAAAGCTGGCCTCTAGCTTTCAGTCTTCCTGTCTCAGCCTCCTGAGTGGCTGGGATTTTGAGCTTGTGCCACTGTGCCCAGCTCATTAGCATACTTAAAGTCTGGACATTGTTTTATGGGAATAAAAGTCCTGGTGAGTAGGATAAACTATTGAATGTGATTTAGGAATAAAATATGCAGTAGTTGTGGCGGATGCATTTTATCTTATTTCTTCCTATATTCTGTGATGTTAAATGCCCATTTAAACTTGCATCAATGTTCTCCAGAACTTCTCACAGAAGTGAGCACATGCACCTAGACATCACATTTTGCACATGATTTCAAGAGCTTGGGAGGAAAAAAGCTTGGGGGAATAACTTGAAATACTTTCAGGGACATTGATAAATGCTCCATGCTTTCCAGAAACCCTTCCTCTGATGGGATTATTTTAATGGAAAAGGGGAAGTGAAAACATCAAGTGAATAAGAACAAAAGAGAGACACAAATATCTTCTGGTCATATTGTGTGCCCTGTAGTGGGTACTTTGTCTCTCCAGGGAAGAAAACTTTTTTTATAATTTTACTTCTCTATAGATCTCCTCAAATGCAAGTGTAACATATTCCTCCTGTTCTTTGTCAGTCAAGCAGGCTACCTTCTTCAGTGTTCCCTCAGTGGATCAAAAACCCCATAAAGACCACATAAAAAATGTTAGTCTTATTGATCTCAAAAAGCATTACCTCAGATCACTTGAGAAGAGACACAATTATTATTTCTTTTAAAAATATTTTTTAGTTGTTGATGGACCTTTATTTTATTCACTTATTTATACATGGTGCTGAGAATTGAACCCAGTACTTCTACTCCGGAGCTATTTTTATATAGGTATTACTCTTTTTTTGTGGTGCTGGGGATGTAACCCAGAGCCTTATGCAAATTAGACAAATGTTATACCACTGAGTTACACCCCCAACCCGAGACACAATTATTTTTGAATTATTTATTACTTTAAACCACAACTTGGGATTGGGCCAAAGCCAGAGAGAAATTAAGAATTTGTTAGGGGAACTTACATGAACCCAACCCCCATTTTAATGATAATAATACTGGGCAATTGTCCTTGGGCCAAAAAAAGTATTGTAGCATCAATACTAGATCTCAGTCTAGTGTCATGGGACTCCTCCCCATCAACTTGTAAATCATGCAGCCTGCATTGCAACTACTGAGAATGACTTGTCCCTGGGTTGTCTAATGGACTGCTAGACTTTAATTATACATTGTTTTATGGTGTCTGGCAGTGTGATTCTCCTCCTTGACATAGTTTATAGGGCTTTTTACAAATAATCTTCATCTGACTTTGTGTTCTCATTTGCTGAAAAGCATTCATTCCTTAGGTTCTTGTAGGCCTGGTTGCTGCAGCAAACTTGGGCCTTACAGTGTTGTTCTGTAAGAACATTCTCAAATCCAAATGTCATTGAATATAAAGTTGCTTCTAAAGGAGCTAATGATATGGGAAAGGACAGCATGTGAGGACTGTGCCAGGTGTTCTAGCCTTTACTGTTAGAGGTGAAGCCATATTCATAGTGTGAGCAGGTGGTAAGGACTGCCATAATTAAAGAGCAAGAAACAAAATGCCCTTTTGGGTAGAGCACTAGGCATTAGTTAGATATCTTCCATTAATTTACGGTTTCCTAAAAAGACCTGTGTTCTTCTCCCAACTGCCTGTGGTTTTATTTGGTTACCAATTATGGAAACTAGTTGTGTTTCAGGAAACCCTCTGAAAGGTGCATAGATAATAAATCCTGTGCCTTGCTCGACATATTCATGGTTCTGTTGATGGGAGGTTGCACAAAGTCAATAGTTGATTCTACTTCATGGTGAAATTTGCGTTTAATAAAAAGTCATGTTTATTGTAGCTTCTGGATAAACACAACTGGCACCTACTGTGTCATAGCTGAAAATGGTAAGTGGGGAAGAGAATGTACATCTGAGAAGGAAGTATGGGTAATTCGTTCTTACTGAAACAAGGTTCTTCTGGAGTGCCTTCTCTTTTGCTACAGTAAACACAGTCACTTTATTTGCTCTGCCAGTGTTTCTGGTGACCTTTCACTGGTGGACTTTGACACACATGCTCAAGTTTTTCTTGGATATTAATGTATACCTCGGAGTGAATTTACTGGATAATAGGATACTCAAGCTTATAACCTTTAAAAATTTTGCTAGTTCCC
The DNA here is from genome assembly GCF_052094955.1 of Ictidomys tridecemlineatus. Taxonomy (NCBI): domain Eukaryota; kingdom Metazoa; phylum Chordata; class Mammalia; order Rodentia; family Sciuridae; genus Ictidomys; species Ictidomys tridecemlineatus. Next base: position 546,120 of record NW_027520970.1, read on the forward strand.
ATTCCAGTATATTCCATCACATTTTATTTTCATCCACCATGAAAAAATAGTCTACTTGACCCATTTCTGTATACAAATTAAATGCACATGACAGTCTGTGTATATATAGACATATCCATTACAGCATATGGACAGCTCACTTCTTTTCTTTAAAGGAATATATGTTTGTTCTATCTGTTGTCATATGGTGTTTCAATAATTGAATGTGTTTAGCATAATTTATTTTACATTTTAGCCTCTAAAATTCAGCGGAAGAGTCACATCGATGCAATTTTCTTACTTACAATTGTCTTTATACTTTTCTGTGACCCAAAACAGTGGTTAAGAAGCTCTAGAGGGCAAATAAAAGTCATCTCAAGAGTCTGTACTTGCAGGAGAAATTACTGAAGATAGTAATGTGGAAAGAGGGTCCCACAATGAGTTTCAATAGATCTATTAGTCACCAATGTCCAAAGGAAAGTCCCCATGCAGTTTCCTGCCTTGTTTTCTGGAAAATGAAACATTGACATGTCATTGCTAATTATAAAATGATGTCATTAAAGTAGATATTCAACCAAACTGGGACATAGTAAGGATTACACAGTAAGCATGTAGTATTTGGCGAATGAATGAGTAAAATGCAAGGGAAACTATATAAACTGTACCTCTTAAATAACAGAAGGAGGGGTATGATTTTCTTGGATATTTTTAAAATTCATGTCTTCAGTGCTCATTGCCAGGAGTGCATGGTAATCCAAACAGATGCCATTCCTGTCTCAGCTAGCTTAGATTCTCAGGAAAGAGAGATGGATTATAAACATAACTTTGGAACTTTTTGATGCATGATATGAAGAAGTTCAGGGTGCTATGAGAGCGGGTGATAGGAGCCTTTTGTAGTATGGCATCTCCCCAGGGTCAATGATATTTCCATAAAAAAGTGAAAGTAACATAGATTTAAAGACTGGTAATGGGCTGGGATTGTGGCTCAGTGGCAAAGCACTTGCCTCGCACATATGAGGCACTGGGTTTGATCTTCAGCACCACATAGAAATAAATAAATAAAATAAAGGTATTGTGTCCATCTACAACTAATATATATATATATATATATATATATTTATATTCTATAACTAAATATATATATACACACACATATGTGTGTGTGTATAAAAGAATGGTAGAAGCTGAGGATATGGCTCAGTGGTAATGTACTTGTTTGACGTATGCAAAGTCTTGCGTTTAATCTCCAGTACCACCACCACCAAAAAAAAAAAAAAAAAAAAAGAAAAGGGGGAAAAATGGGTAGGAATATGGCTTAGAGACCCAAGATAATCCCCAAGGTTTAAGGCTCTTTTATATGCAAGAAGTACTCACAGAACTCAGCATATAGTTGTACTATGGCACAATTTATTGTGACTAAATGAAAAGGAGCAAATGGAAACTGTGTATTGGGGTGAAATTCTGAGGAAACCAGGTACAAAGTTCCAGGAGTATTTTCCCAGTGGAATTACATAGTATTCACCCAGTTTCTTTAGCACTGAGTTGTTACAACACATGTGAATTGTGGCCTAATGGGAAAACTCAACCAACATTTTGGTTGGGTGCTACCTAGTATGTTCCAAAATTCCAGTCTCCCAGAAGTAAGTTAAGTATTTAGCACAAACCACACTATTTGAACAAATAGTTTAGGCCCAGAGAGTCACTCTTACCAGTTCTGGGAATGTGGGAGCCCTCCTACATTTCAAGCACCCAGTTGCCATTCAAGAGTCAACTTTGCAAACAGACTCTTCTAAGGATAGCAGCCTGAGACCTCCTATGCTAACTCTTCAGTTTAGCTTAATGACTAAGAAAGTAGAGATGAGATGGCATGATGTCTTGGCCTTGCTTTTTAAAAGCAATGCAACAAAGAAAAAAGGAAAGAATAAATGAAGCAAATATGATCATTGTTGAACTTGGGTGGGTGGATGCTTGGAGGTTCATTATACTTGTCTCTCATTGTTTTGAAAATGTTCTTAATAAACACAAAGAGGAAGAATAAGAGGGGGAGAAGAAGAAAAAAATGGTGTTGACCAGGCATGGAGAGGGATAGATTTACTTAGCTCAGCTCAATTTGATTCAGCTTAAATAACAAAAATTAGTTTACTACTTACTTCAGAATAATTCACTCAATTGAAGGAGTCTTTTATTTAATAGCTATTATTTACTATGGGTATAGCCAAGTCCTGTGAAAGATACAAAGATAAACAGTACACAGAATATTTGCATTTGTGGCCTCTTCTATGAAATGGGTGTGCCCTCAAGAATTGTTGGAAAGTGAAAGAAACCAGGTGCTGCAATTTTCATTAGCAGCCTTCTAATAAATGCAGATTGCTACCTTGAGGAGACTTCTACTGGCTTAGAAGAATATTCAACGAGGCAGAATCTTCCAGAAGGGAACAGAAATGATTACGAAGACCCTGCCTGAGAATATTGCCTTTGGTATTGGCTTGGCAGGGGAAGAGGGCCTGTTGGGTTCTCCCTTTGAGATCTGGATGTGGAAGGTGAGATGATGTGTACTAGCTACTATTTAAGAGGGAATAGATAAGCTACTGAATTGGAACACAAGAGAGGTGACTTTATTTGAAAATGCCTTCAAAAGCTGTTTTGACAAGAATGGGGAGGAGGCAGTGGTATCATTAAATAAGCTGGCAACTTTTGTAATCAGCTTTTTGGTTTTCCACCTCAAGGGACAGTCAATAAACTTTGATTGCCAGCATTAATGTAATTATTTTGATTTTTCTGGCTCATTTTAGGGAAGGTTGCAAAGCTGCTATATCAGATGGCTGCAAGCAATTCAGAAATCCTATGTCCAAACTTGTTGAATTATGGGAATAATAATAATGGACTTATTTTAGAAATCTTAAACCACTAAAATTTTAATTTTAAGAATAATAAGAAGCATTAGTTTCATTAGTAAATAATGAATTGATGACTTCATTCAGCTATTGTTCAGGCTGAAATATAAATAAGTTCAGAAAGATTAGGTCAATTAATGAATGACTCTATGGTATTTGTCCATTGCTTTATTTGTACCAGAAGCCACAAGACTAATCAAACGTAGACATCTTAACCAACTGGCAACATACTCTAATTTCAAAATAAATGTTAAGCAGGGAAATCTTATTTTGTAAGTTTAAATTTAATTATCACAACATTAGAGGTCCATAGTAGTAGTATTCATGCAAGGATACTAAAAATGCATGTAAAATCTTGCTCATTAAAATAACTGGGGTGTGTATGTTTGTGTGTATACTTACAAATGTATATCTTTGCCTTACATCCAACTCTATTCCCAGTTTCCTCTTGGAAATGGATTATATTCTCCTTGGCTTGATAGGATTTTTTCTACTAGTGAGTTCAAAACTGTATACACAGTTTTGATAGCTGAGAATGTATTCTTGGCAGCACAATTATGACTATAAGATATGTATTCACAATTCAAAATTAATGTTAAATATTAAAAACTGTTTTTATTTTCCTAGTTTACCAAAAATAACACTAGTTTCCTAAAAGTGAATGGAACAATTATGCTTTTTTTACAATTATCCATAAATATTGCATTAAAATATAGAACTAATATAATTTTATGGATTTCAGAGCTATGATCAGTTTTTCTAAATCTCTGATTTGATGTGACCATAAGCATAAACCAAAATAGAAAATACCAGATATGCTGGCCTCTAGTTAAAATATTTGATGTAAAATTTGCTCTTATTTTCATTTTAAATAGTCCGTTCCAGGGTTATATATCCATGTAATGAAATATCGAGTTTTAGGGAATAATATTTTTTCAAGTGGCAAAGTTAGGTTTACAATGGGAAAGAAATCTTTTGTGAATTGAACCTACACATTCTCAGTCTAAACATTGCATTAATGTGCTCCTTGTTATATGATTTCCTTTCTAACATCAACATTTTAAGACGTGAAATGCTCTAGAGACACTTGAGAAAATAGAATCCTAGACAATGATAAGACCCACAGCTTGTCTTCATTCTCAGATCTCCTATCACCACAACCTCTAAACTCTGTCTTTTACTCAGCATTAACATTTATTTTGCAAACAATTTACCCAAGTGAGGAAATGATTAAACATGTTTATGTTATAAGGAGAAGGAACTGGTGGAGAAGGGGAGGCTCTGATACGGATGTAGGGGTAATTGATGGAAACAGATCCCTGAGGACAGAGGCCAAGGATGTATTCCAGAGCCTACCAAATGAATTGGCCTTGCATGGGAGGCGGGAATCTTCTTTCTCTGATACCGGAGAAGGGTCCATGTGGGTTGGGGTTGATGAGTGACATGATGTCAAGGAAATTTACACCTGAATTCTCTTATTTTCTTTGCAAACCTGAAACAGAGAATTTTAAATGGAAGAATTAGAATGGGTAGGGAGAGTGACCACGGGTATGTAGATGGCAAGCTCATTAAAATTTTGGTGGGTTGGTTGAGGATATCAATAGGAATATATAAAAATGGTAGTAAATGGTGAACTTTCAATAACCTAAAGCTGATTATAGGAGGAAATTATTAGTCTTATTTGTAGGATTACAAAAGATCCATGAGGAACAGTTTCACTAATGTTCCTGAACATTGTGTATTTTTAATTTTAAATAATGATGCATGACTAGTTCTTCCTCTAATGACCACCCTAGTGTTTTATTTAATGTAACTGAGTATGAATATAAGATCCTAATTAATGGAAATGTCACACATTGAAAATAAGATTGCCATTAATTAAAGTGTATTGAGCAAAAGAGCTTTTACATTAAATGATAATGTCTATAAATTCACTAAACCATACAAAAAAGTAAATATATTTTTGAAAGGACTGGAAGTATTTAATATTTTAATTTTAAAATAGACACAAAAAGTCAGAAATGTAGCTATATCTCCTTGTGTTCCTTTCCACTCTCCCAAAGCCATGCCTTGCTCTAAATAAAGCCAACAGAATCCCAACACTGACTTTGTGATTTTTAAACTGCTAAATCTCAAAACTGTCACATTTACATTTTCTGTGTAAATGTTCTCATTCATCTCACTAAACATTTTATCCCCCAACTCCCATTATAGACTAAGCAACAGTTGGCAGCATCTTTTTTTCACTTTTCAGGTACAAACTGCGTACCACAGTTGACCTTGGCCTCCCCTAGTTTGTAAACAAGTTTTTGTGCAGGTCAACTGACCACATTTCCTCTGAGAAAGAATAGAACAACATATGTTTCTTTGTAAGCTATTTAATTATTTCCTTTGCAAATCTGCTTACTGAAGTTTTGCAGATGCAGAATTCACATAATGTCCATTAGTTGGGGAAATGCATTGCATTGTAACAGCTTCTAGCAACAATACCTGCAGCCCTCTAAATGAGATTGATATGATAGATCTGCAAGTATTTGAAGAAACAGAGTCACTGGAACAGCAAATGTTCTTTTTTTTCTTTCCCTGGAGAAACAATCAGAGCCCTATTGCATATGCTGAATGTTCTTCAAAAAAGAATAAAATGGGAAAAAATACCCATCTGTACTTCCAACTGAAAATTTTCCTTGAGCATCACTGTATTTCAGTAGAGCAAAGAGAACCTACTGAATAGGACAGATTTAATTAGTCATCTAAGCTTGAATGGCTATAGTGTTATGTTGATTAAATTATATTTCTTTTTCAGGGTCCTCTGGGGCCTACAGGACAAAAAGTAGAGTATACAACAATGCTGTGGAAGTAATTATATTCCCATTGCCTAATGGCCTGCAAGAGACATGGACAGAATTAGCTACTGTAAAGCCATGCTGAAGCAGTCTGGTTTGTACATTCTGTTTTCTAAAAATAATTCATACAGAGTAGCATTAGATTTCTAATCAACTCCATTGTAGAAAATTCTGAAAATCCATAGCAGACCGTTGTTAAGCTGTCTGCTGAAAGTGTCAGTTATTAAATTTTTAATTCAAATACTGTTTAAACAATGTGACAAAATTTAAAATGCAAAAGATCGAATGACACTGAGAATTGAATGCATGGTCTTGCTCTAATATGTAATAGCCAAAGAGCCACAGAACTGCCCAGGATGAAAAATGTGTTTGTTGCTGCATTTCAGGGGTCCACTAAGTATCCTCCTTTGCCAGGGTAACTGAAAAAGTGACTTCCTGATTGTCATTTCAGTGTCATCCACAGTCATCCAAATTGACCATTACATTCTCCTGGGGGAGAACCTAGGGTTTCTAAAATTACACCAGTACCACAGAGGTAAATATGTCACTAGCAGGAAGAAGGCTCTTTGCAAACAAAATAGAAGGAAGTCTCCCATTCCCCACTAACCTCCCCTCCTGCAGAGGGGAAAAAGGGATAGTTAACCTGCAGAAAACTAAAGAAAACCATTTTATTATAACAGGTGGAAAAGTGATTATTCTTTATCTTTGGAATCCATCAAAGATAGAGACTTTTTATCCCTCAAGCACTGTGCATGTGGCATCTGTTGAAACATAATCCTACAAACCAAGTAAAAGCCAATGAGTGGTGAGACAACTTGAGTATAGGAACACTTTGTCTCTCTCAATAATGTCTCTATTAAGCATGGTGTGAAATTGTAAAGCTACCCTAATCCACATTCAACCAGGATAAAATTACTGCTTCAGCCTTCTGGAAGTACTTTAATGACCCACCCCATATAATCATTGAATGAACCAAGGAATTTACCATCTTAATTTGTTTTGCATATAATAACTTTTCTGAGGGGGAAAGGGTAGGCTGATTTTTAGAACAGGTTTTGGTGGGTCATTACTATTAAAAAAAATTCCCATTATTATTAAAGAAATTTAATATACATCTACAAAGAAGAAAATTTGTTTTCTAGTTCTAGACAAAGAATAAGCACATTGTATTTTAAAATGATTTCTCCAGAGCCTAAAAGGGAGGTGTAAGTGAGGGAAATGACATCACTGTTTGCTAATGCTTCTGTGTCCACTTAAATGACTTAGATTTTCTTGAGTCAAATTAGCTTTCCTACTCTCAGTGCACCCCATCTATGCCCAACCATCCATACTCACCCAAGTATGAATGTGTGCACTTGCATGCACACACATCTTAAAATGTTTTGTGCAGAAGTTATTTTTTTCCTGATCAGTGTATAACATTTATGATATTTTTTGAGTCCACTCAAAATTTGGGTGGCATAAACATACTACCTGAGTTCAACGGGAAAATACTCCAAATACAAAAATCTTGAGTTTACAACATGGGTCCTTTATTTAGGAGTAGAACAAACAGTTGTTATTTTAATATATTTTTGTGTTATTTACACTCTTGAAATTCAAGAATTACTGCTAGTGTAATGCTTTTTCCAGATGGAACAAAGGCTATTTATTTCTTAACAACAAAATTTAAAGCCATATAACTTTCTGATGGATATGGATCTCAATTTATGACATGAAATTCTTTAAAATCATATTAGGGTTAAGTGGATATTTGGAAACAAGTTTAAATTTTAACTTGAGTTTTTGAGAAAGCTTGAAGACTACCTATGTTATATATTTTCATACAGTAAATACAATCTGAAAAAAACATAATCTTATAATTTTTTGCACATAAGTTCTGTGCTGTTTTACCAAGGTAAAGTTATGACTGACATAACTAACACAATATAAATTTAGAATTGAAATATTGTGTGATTATAAAACTTAATTTAATCATGAATCTTCTTAGGGTTCCATTGGCGCACCTGGAATCCCAGGAATGAATGGACAAAAGGTGAGTTCCCTTGAATATATAATTTCTTTTATAAGTTTGAGAGCATTCAAATCACAAAATTATTCTAGTGAATGAGTTAACAATAAGTTTTTGGGCTTATAAAAGGACTACATATACTTCTGAAGTATGGGAAAGTATGGTACAAATGATCAAATCTGTGTCATTTTAAAAAATGCACTAGTTATAAACTGAAAAATTTCCATTGTAAGTATTTTGAATGCCAGTTTGATCAGTTATATGTATGATACAGCTATATCTTTTTCATAAATATAAATGGCTTAGGGAAATGCCAAATTTAACATTTTTCTTGAAGAACAAAATATGCTCTAGTTTATTCTAGTCATGGTTAAACTAGGTACTGTTTCTGGGTTAACAAAAGTTATTTTTACAGAGGGAACCTATAAAACCTTCTGAATCCAGAAGCAAGCTTTTTTAATTGTTGAACAGAATTAGGGTTAAATACACTTGCCATTCTCATATTAACACTTTTGTGGTACTGTTAATAGTGAGGGAGAATAATAAAGTAAAACCAGAACTTCACAACTCCACATACCCATATTTCCATGCCTCAGTGTATTTATTCCTTCCACATATTTACTGGTGGACAGAGCATCTAGCGTTATCCCATGGATAAGTCTGATATTCTGTGCTCCCCAGCAGTCCTGACTGGCTCTGCAATCTGGAACCTCTACAGAGACCAGGAAAGCCACTGTGAGAGCTGACAAAGCCCATGGCTGGGCTCGTCTACCAGAAGGCAGGATGCAGAGTTAGGGACTTTCCTGTCCCCCTCAGAGATCTGAGACTGGGCTTTAGAAATCCTGTGACTCATCTGCTTGTATTTCCAGAATATTTTAAATCCATGTGCCCTGGACCAAACTCTGAAAGTATAAGGAGGCCAGCCTTTGCAGAGAGACTAAGATGCCTCATAATCCTTTCCATCTTTTCTCCATCTTGGCTTCTCTATCAGAACCTGCAAAGTGGCTAAAAGCATGATTGTGCTACTTAGAGGTGATGTGAATTTGACTAAGTCCTTAAAGTTTCTGGCCTCAGTTTCTCTTCTGGAAGAGAGAGACAGTAGCAGTTCCTTCCCAATAATGTCAATGTAAGGAATAGACATGAAGCCCTTACATTACTGTTTGCTATTACTAGTAAAATTTCCCTTCATTTTATTTTAGTGAAATTCTGGAAATTTGATGAATCTGTGTTTAGTAAAGACTCTCCTTTGGAATTACTCGCCTCTCGAGTGAAATTAATGTTCTTGACCAAGGCTTATGACACCCTTAGGCAATAAACCAAGCATGCAGCACTCATTCACGGCTAGCTAACTATGCCGCAGCTCCATTTTCTACTTCATAAAATGCACATCCCTTTGCTTTACAAATTCTGGTAAGGACAGAAGATTAACTTTCTGGGTGGAGCATTGCAGGTCATGGAGGGAAACAAACACAATTTGTAAGTTTGTCCTTTTTAGGATCAATTTGAAAAATTATATAACTCGAAATGTTTTTTAACATTGGTGAAACCCAAAACTTGTGTGCCTAAGGTTAATGTTTTGCTTTGTCTTCTTTGTTTCTTTTTCTTTTCCAACAATCATGAAAATTTATAGAAACCTTTAACCTGAAACAAAACAACTTTAAAGCTGTCACATGGACTCTTTTGAAGGCGGCATATTCTTTATTTTTGCAAGGAAATATGCAATTTCCTTAGCAAGAGAAAGGAATGTGACATTTTCTTGTCCTAGTCACCAAGTTTAAATTATATTTCAAGGAACGAGAAAGTTAATATTTGCAGTTTTATGTTTTGTTATACATCCTTGTGGCATTCGCAATGTGTTTTCTCTAAAACCTAGAGAAACCAAATGTTTTCACACTTTTATGAAGGTCTCAGCAAAATGTAGTTTGAGTTTGTTTTTTCTGCTTCATCAATCTAGACAGAAAACTCTGTATATGGAACTTCTGTTCATCCTACTTATTATTTAACAATGGAATAGCTGTTATGTTGTCTTTAGGAAAAGAAGGTGCAAACATGAGTCTCCTTCACTGAGATGGCTGGTCATTTAGACAGTGAAGACAAGGTTGGCAGTTCTATAATAATTCTATAGCTTGGACTCACAGAAGGAATCTTGAACTTCTAAAAGTGCTTTTCTAAAAGAGAGAGCTTATAATGACATAATAATTTTTAAAAAGCACTCCATGTCCTTAAACTGTCTTGAGAGAACATTTTCTTCCACATTATAGATTCACTTTTTCTGAAGAAATAATTTTGATGCCCAGAAAATCATTTTCAAACAATCCTTAAGAGAGGGTTATCATTTCTAAGCCATGAAATATGGCAAACAACAACCAGGAAATTAAAAAAAAAATGTTTTCTCTTGTGTTTGAAAAACAAAGGAAAAGTAAATTATTCTAATATAATATTTTGTTTTCTACAAGGCATTTTTTTATCCGTCATTCAGATTGACAAAATTGGTAATTAGCCTTGGTCACTAATTTGATGATGATTTTTTTTACACTTATTTTCCTCTATTAGTCACCTTACTTGCTAATCAGAATGTTAGTTCTTTGTAATGGTTTTCTAATTCTTTAGATTGTGCTAGGGAAAAAAAGACTTGCAGTAACCCAGCACTAAATTCTAATCTAGTTCCTTCTAGCATCCCAACCTACACTAGTTACTAAGCATTCTTCAGTGAAAAGCAGGAGGCTGGTGAGGTGTAGAGGAAAGAACATGGCCTCCCAGTCAAAGACAGGATGCTTGTGTTTAAAAAAGTCCTTGCCTAGGCAAGATACAGACCTGTTTTAGTCTCCAGTATAAAATGTAGAGATGGACCTTGGTTTGCTAGACTAAGTGTCTAAAGTGAACCTTATATAAGAGATGCTCAGTAAATTTTGAAAAGCATTGATAGTAGAACCATCATGCTTTAAAAATCTCTGCAGCCAGGTATGGTGGCCCTGTCTATAACACAGCTACTCAGGAGGCTGAGGCAGGAGAATCACAAATTTGAGGCCAGGCTGGGCAACTTAATGAGACCCTGTCTCAAAATAAAATTTTAGAAAGTGGGTAGGGATGTAGTTCAGTGGCACAGTGCCCCTGGGTTCAGTCCCCAGTACAATGAGGAGGGGGTGGGGCAGAGGGGAGAAAGGTAAAGCTACATTCCCAGCCCATTTTATTATTTTTTATAATTCTCACAGTTAAAGGTATATCAACATTTTATTTATGTTCACATACACAAATGTACACGTGGCAAGATGTGTTTATGTGTATGCGTATGTCAGAATATTATTTTTTATTAGCTACACATGACATTACAATGATCTTGGCAATTCATACATTTGAATCATTTGGGGTATAATTTCTCATTTTTCTGTCAGAATATTTTAAATCCTTCAGATAACACGGAGAAGCATGGACTGTTTAAAATGATGTTATGATAAACCATTTTTTTAATTAATTTTTTATTTTAAATGACAATAGAATGCATTACAGTTCTTATTATACATATAGAGCACAATTTTTCATATCTCTATAAAGTATATTCATACCATGTTGTGTCTTCATCATGTACTTTGGACAATAATATCTATCACATTCCACCAACATTTCTAACCCCATGCCCTCTCCTTTACCCTCCCACCCCTCTGCCCTATCTAAAGTTTGTCTATTCCTCCCATGATCCACCTCCCTACCCCACTATGAATCAGCCTCCTTATATCAGAGAAAACATTCAGCATTTGTTTTAGGGGGGATTAGCTAACTTCATTTAGCATTATCTTCTCCAACTCCATTCATTTACCTGCAAATACCATGATTTTATTCTCTTTTACTGCAAGCAATATTCCATTGTGTATATATGCCACATTTTTTAAATCCATTCATCTACTGAAGGGCATCTAGGTTGGTTCCACAGTTTAGCTAGTGTGAATTGTGCTGCTGTAAACATTGATGTGACTGTGTCCCTGTAGTATGCTGTTTTTAATTCCTTTGGGCATATACCAAGGAGGGGGATAGCTGGGTCAAATGGTGGTTCTATTCCCTGTTTTCCAAGGAATCTCCATACTGCTTTCCATATTGGCTAGACCAATTTGCAGTCCCCCCATCAATGTATGAGTGTGCCTTTGTGCCCACATTCTTGCCAACATTTATTGTTGTTTGTCTTTAATAGCTACCATTCTGACTGAAGTGAAATGAAATCTTATAGTGGTTTTGATTTGCATTTCTCTAATTGCTAGAGATGATGAACAGTTTTTAATATAATTTTATATCGATTGGTTGTATATCATCTTGTGAGAAATGTCTGTTCATGTCCTTCACCCATTTATTGATTGGGTTATTTGTTTTTTTTTTTTTTTTTTTGGTGTTTAGCTTTTTGAGTTCTTTATATACCCTAGAGATTAGTGCTCTATCTGATGTGTGAGTGGTAAAAATTTGCTCCCAGGATGTAGGCTCTCTTTTCACTTCAGAGATTGTTTCTTTTGCTGAGAAGAAACTTTTTAGTTGGAGTCCATCCCATTTATTAATCCTTGATTTTAATTCTTGCATCAAAGGAGTCTTATTAAGGAAGTTGAGGCCTAATCCCACGTGATGGAGATTAGGGCCTACTTTTTCTTCTGTTAGACACAAGGTCTCTGGTTGCATTCCTAGGTCCTTGATCCATTTTGAGTTGAGTTTTGTGCATGGTGAGAAATAGGGGTTTAATTTTATTTTGTTGCGTATCGATTTCCAGTTTTCCCAGGACCATTTGTTGAAGAGGCTCTTTTCTCCAATGCATGTTTTTTGGTGACTTTATCTAATATAAGATCATTGTAATTATGTGGGTTAGTCTTTGTGTCCTGTATTCTGTACCATTGCTCTACCAGTCTGTTTTGGTGCCAATACCATGCTTTTTTGTTACTATTCCTCTGTAGTATAGTTTAAGGTCTGGTATAGTGATGCCCCCTGCTTCACCCTTCTTGCTGGGGATTGCTTTAGCTATTCTGGGTCTCTTATTTTTCCAGATGAATTTCATGACTGATTTTTCTATTTCTATGAGGAATGTCATTGGGATTTTGATCAAAATTGCATTAAATCTATATAGTACTTTTGGAAGTATGGTCATTTTGATAATATTAATTTTGCCTATTCAAGAGCTAGGGATAGATCTTCTTTCCCTTCTAAGGACTTCTTTTATTTCTTTCTTTAGGGCTCTGTAATTTTCATTATATAGATCCATCACCTATTTTAAGTTGATTCCCCAGTATTTTTTTTTTTTTGGCTATTGTAAATGGGATAGTTTTTCTTTTATCCCTTTCTGAGGATTTGTCACTGATAGACAAAAATGCCTTTGATTTATGGATGTTGATCTTATATCCTGCTACTTTGCTGAATTTATTTACTAGTTCTAGAAATTTTCTGGTAGAACTTTTAGGGTCTTCTAGGTATAGAATCATATCATCAGCAAATAGTGCCAAATTGAGGGGGGTTTTTTGCCTCTGTGTATCCCTTTAATTTCTTTCATCTGTCTAATTGCTCTGGTCAGTGTTTCAAGAACTATGCTACATAGAAGTGGTGAAAGAGGGCATCCTTATCTTGTTCCAGTTTTTACCTTCAATTTTTCTCCATTTAGAATGAAATTGGCCTGGGAATTAGCATAGGTAGCCTTTATGATGTTGATATATGTTCCTATTATCCCTAATTTTTCTAGTTTTTTGAACATGAAGGGGTGCTACATTTTGTCAGATGCTTTTTTCTATGTCTGTTGAGATGATTATATGATTCTTATCTTTAAGTCTATTAATGTGATGAATTACATCTATTGATTTTCATGTGTTGAACCAACCTTGCATCCCTAGGATGAATCCCACTTGATCATGGTGCACAATCTTTTTGATATGTTTTTATATTCAATTTGCCAGAATTTTATTGAGAATTTTTGCATTTATGTTCATTAGAGGTACTGGTCTTAAGTTTTCGGGTTTTTTGATGTGTCTTTGCCTGGTTTTGGAATCAGGGTGATATTGGCCTCATAGAATGAGTATGGAAGTGCTGCCTCTTTTTTTATTTCCTGAAATAAATTGAAGAGTATTGGTATTAGTTCTTCTTTAAAAGTCTTGTAGGACTCGGCTGTGTATCCATCTGGTACTGGGCTTTTCTTGGTTGGTAGACTTCTGATGGTATCTTCTATTTCGTCACTTGTTTAAATTATGTATATCATCCTGATTCAAATTATTTTACTCTAGAAATTTGTTGATGCCTTCAATATTTTCTACTTTATTGGAGTACAAGTTTTCAAAATAATTTCTAATTATCTTCTGTATTTCTGTAGTGTCTGTCGTGATATTTCCTTTTTCATCACATATGTTAGTAATTTGAATTTCCTCTCTTCTTCTCTTCATTAGCATGGCTAAGAGGCTATCAATTTTATTTATTTTTTCAAAGAACCAACTTTTTGTTCTGTCAGTTTTTTCAATTGTTTCTTTTGTTTCAATTTCATTGATTTCAGCTCTGATTTTAATTATTTCTTGTCTTCTTTTTGTGTTGATTTGTTTTTCTTTTTTTAGGGCTTTGAGATGTAAGTCATTTATTTGTTGACTTTTTCTTCTTTTAAGGAATTAACTCCATGAAATAAACTTTCCTCTTTGAACTGCTTTAATACTGCCCGAGAGATTTCGATATGTTGTATCTGTGTTCTGAGTCACCTCTAAAAATTTTTTAATCTCCCCCTTGATGTCTTCTGTAACCCATTGTCCATTCAGTAGCATATTATTTAGTCTCCAGGTGTTGGAGTGTATTTTATTTCTTATTTTATCATTGATTTTTAATTTCATTTCATTATGATCTGATAGAATTTTTTATATTTGCTAAAAGTTTCTTTGTGGCATAGTATATGGTTTATTTTAGAGAAGGATCCATGTGCTGCTGAGAAGAAAATGTATTCTCTCATTGGAGGTTGAAATATTCTATATATGTCAGTTAAGTCTAAGTTATTGATTGTATTATTGAGTTCTATAGTTTCTTTGTTCAGCTTTTGTTTGGAAGATCTATATAGTGATAAAAGAGGTGTGTTAAAGTCACCCAAAATTATTGGGTTCTAGTCTATTTGACTCTTAAACTTGAGAAGAGTTTATTTGATGAACATAGATGCTCCATTGTTTGGGGAGTATATATTTATAATTGTTAAGTCTTATTGATGTATGTTTCCCTTGAGCAGTATGTAGTGTCCTTCTTTCTCCTTTTTTATTGACTTTAGCTTGAAGTCTACTTTATTTGATGTGAAGATGGAAATCCTTGCTTGCTTCTACCGTCTATGTGAGTGGTTTGATTTTTCCCAACCCTTCACCTTCATTCTTTGGATGTCTTTTCCTATGAGATAAGTCTCTTGGAGGCAGCATATTGTTGGGTCTTTTTTTTGGGGGGGGTGGGGGATCCATTCTGCTTGTCCATGTCTATTGATTGGTGAGTTTAGGTCATTAACATTCAAGGTTGTTAATTGAGACATGATTTGTATTCCCAGCTATTTTTGTTTATTTTTGGTATTTAATGTGTGTTGGTTTCTCCTCTGATGAGATTTTCCTTAGTTTAATACCTCCTTCTGCTGATTTTCATTATTATTTTTCATTTCCTCTCTGTGGAATATTTTGCTGAGGATGTTGTATGGTGCAGGCTTCCTAGTTGTAAATTCTTTTAACTTTTCTTTATCATGGAAAGTTTTTATTTCATCATCAAATCTAAAGCTTAGTTTTTCTAGATATAAGAATCTTGGTTGGCATCCATTTTCTTTCAGAGCTTGGTATATGTTGTTGCATGATCTCTTGGCTTTGAGGGTCTGGGTTGAAAAATCTGCTGAAATACAAATTGGCCTCCCCCATATATGTTCTGATTCCTCTTTCTTGCTTCTTTAAGATTCTATCCTTATTCTGTATGCTAGGCATTTTCATTATAATGTGCCTTGGTGTAGATCTGTGGTAATTTTGTACATTTGGTGTCCTGTTTTTGGTTTTCCAATTCATTCTTCATGCTTGGGAAATTTTCTGATATTATCTCATTGAAGAGATTGTGCATTCCTTTGGTTTGAAACTCTGTGCCTTCCTCTATCCCAGTAACTCTTAGATTTGGTCTTTTGATGCTTTCCCATAATTCTTGTATGTTCTGTTCATGGTTTCTTACTATGTTCACGTGTGATCAACTTTATTTTCCAGATTGTATACTTTGTCTTCATTATCTGACATTCCGTCTTCCAAGTGATCTAGTCTGTTGATTATGCTTTCTATTGAGTTTTTTTCTTTGATTTATTGTATCCTTCATATCAAGGATTTTTGACTATTTTTTTCAGAGTCTCTAGCTCCCTCTTGAAGTAATCTTTTGCTACCTGTATTTGCTCTCTTATCTCTTTGTTGGAGTGATCATTTTTGCTTGTATTTGCTCATTTAGGTCATTCTTTAATTCACAGATCATTTTAATTATGAACCATCTGAACTCCTTCTCTGACATTTCATCAACTTCACTGTCTGTAGGTTCAGTTATTATTGTATCCTGGTTTGTTTGGGAGCACTTTCCTCTCTTGTTTTTTCATGTTGTCCATGTGTCTTCCTTTCTTGCGGCATGGATCTGAGATAATACAGTTTCTTCCCTATATTCTTGTAATACTTGTGCAGATTGTCAGTACCTCACCTTAATGTTAGGTTTCCAGACTCTGCTGGTGTTCCTCAATGTATGCTACTGCAACTAAAGGTGGTGGCTGCAATAGCCAAGGTAACTCTAGATAATGGTTAAAGTGCCCATAGATGGAAACAATGGCTTACAGAGATGGGGCTGAAAGGATGAGCCTCATACTCTCTTTGGGATGCCTGCTCTAAGATTCAGGTGCTTCTAGGCCCTGTTTGTTGTCAAAAGATAGTGGCTACTGCATAGGGAAGGCTATGGTAGTGACTGCAGAGTCCCAAGATGGAAGTGGGTTAGGCTTAGGCTCCCAGGTAGGGAGTGTAGTGAACTCAGATCTATCCTGGACCTGGGTCCTGCACAAGTGGTTGTGGACGGATCTGGGCTGGGCCTAGGCTCCCGTGCTGGTCAGAAGAGGCGGTCCTGTGATAGAACCACTTTCAAACTGAAGAATCCTTTGGTGGAATTTAAAGAATTTTCTACAATTTTTTTGGTATATTTATATATCAATTCTTTATAAAAAATCTAATCTCTGAATGGGTGTTATTTACAACCTTTAATTTTTCGACTCTTTTCTCATCTTAATCATTTTTTCATCTTAATCATCATAATGACAATTTATTTCAATAGCAATCAGTGGCCAGCCTTGGTGCACGTGCCATGCAAGAAAAGAGGTAGAGACAGATAAACAGCCCATAAAAAGTCGAGCCCATGCTCCTCTGAGTTCATATCCTCATCTCCTTTTAAAGAGAAAAAATAATGAAGATAACATCAAAGATCTTCAGGATTAAATATATATATATTTTTTTTGCCTAAGCACACTAGAATTTTTTGAGGCCTGGGTCATAAGGGATATTTTTTTTCCAAAGCAAAATGATAAGTATTTCATAATCCTGTTTCAGAATTTATTATTGTCTTTAAAACTTCAAAATTCATTTAAATTAAAAATTGATATTAGTGTGTCACCTATGACTCTATCCTAGCTAGCTATGTGATTTTTAAGGAGCATTAAATTTTAATTAGCTTATAGTTGAGGTATTTGGAATTCCTTCCATCTCTTACACATGAGTATCACAGTTCTTCCCTGACATTAATCTTCACAGCATACTTCTAATGGCACTTTTATTGTAAGTATATTTAGAGAGCCGATAAATTGAGCCTCTAAGACTTCCAAAGGTCAAACCATTGATTCAAGCTGCACAGTGAGATAAACAGTGAACCCGATATCTTTTATTCCTGGTTCATTTGCTATAACCACTAAACATATGGTTTTTTTCCTTTGCTACCTTGACTTCATCATTTTAAGAGTCTGAATTAAATTCCTGAAGGATTTCAATGTGTTGTGGTCTGTTTGTCTTCTGGCTAGTTCACCTAAAATTTTCCTGTAGCACAATTTACACATATTACCCCGTATATTTATGACTTTCTGATGCTAAATCTTAAGATATTAAGAGCAAAATAAGTGACTGATTTCTGATTACAGATTAGTTAATGGTTCAGGGAAAGAATCTTACAATAATTCAGTTCTTCTATGGGTTAGAGGTGGGAATTAGATTATATTTATTAAATTTCCTGCTGTCTAAAATCAGCAATTATTTAGATTAGAATTCTGAGAATATGGGACTGCTCTTCTGCTAGTAGCTATAGTCATAGGACGCCTCCTTTTTTCTTAAAGAACACCATCATTTTCCTTTTACAGAGCATTTTATAAAGTCAAATCACTTTAACCCTGAGTGTGGACCAGGTATTCTAAGGCTCGCCCTGCTCTCGAAGTGACTTTGCACTCCATTTCACTTGTTTCAATGGAATAAAAGATAGTTCTGTTCTTTAAGTAATAAATTTTAAGTTCCTTTAGAAGGGAATAAAAAGTTAATTGAAAGAAGCTTTTTAATGCTTGCTGGAAATAAATCGATTATGGTCATATATTCTTCAAACCACTTCCCCCTTGGTTCACTTCAGCATATTTCAATGAAACTCAGAACTAGTTATCATTCTAGTAAATGAAAATATTGGGAGAGAGGAGAATAAAAATCAAAGGAATTGGGGTTGGGAAAAAGGAGTGTAAGAAGTGAAGCTTTTCACAAGCCATTGCAGGACAAAGAAGCCACCAAGTGGAAGTATTTGAATGAATCACATCATGAAGTTTATTTATTTGCCATTTTAATTTAAAAGCCACTATATTTTAATAGAAGAGCATACAGAAATATTCACTCATTAGTTCTTAGTAAATTACATCTGTAATTTGGAAAAGCTTGTGCCCCTAGATTCCCTTACATATGTCCATTGGTTCACATATTGATGCTTCAGTCATTCATTCAACAGTGATTTATTCAAACTTTACAAAGTGCCAGGCACCAACTGAGTACCAAAGTTAAAGCTGTGTCCACTGTCATGGAATTTCCAGGCTAAGGGGAATAAGAACATTTATTAAACAATATGCTGAAAGTATGTTAAGTTGCAATGCTGTTAAGTAGTATGCAAGAGGAGCATAGGGCAGTCTGGCCTCTGAAAGACAAAGAGAGCTTCCTGGAATAGATGACTTAAAGTGAGAATTAAAATCTGACAAATGTTGTCAAGGGAAAGAATAACCATGACTATGTTGTAATACACACAAATTACAGAGAACCTTGGTCTTAGAATTCTGTTCTAAAACACCATAGTGCTAATCACTATGGGGTTTTAAAATTTATCATGGATAACCAATACTCCAAATTTTATACCACTAAACTGTTAAATAATATAAGCCACAAAACCAGTTTTTGTATCATTAGATCTAATTTCTAATATCAATTTAGAATTTGAAATTTTATTAAAAATAAAACTGCATTGAGATAGTTTATTGTTATAATCATAACATAGTAACATCTACCAGGTTTCATTTATTTGACCTCTGGTCACAGTGCCAAGGGGCCAACCATTATCTAACTGTAAAACAGCATGGATGCTAAACATGGTGGTTCTCACCTGTAACCCCAGCAATTTAGGAGGCTGATGTAGGATGTTCATAAGTTTGAGACCAGCTTGGCAAATTAGCAAAATCCTGTCTCTAAATAAAAAATAAAAAGGACTAGCATGTAGTCCAGTGGTAAAACTACTCTGGGTTCAATCCCCAGTGCCCCAAAGAAAACAAATAAAACAACACAGCATTGTTGAGGTTAATTTATAAGAAATTAAATTTTTTTTCAGGATTATTTTCTGTTCCTTGCCTAGTGCAGAGAACAGAAGTTGTATAAAATAATTACTAGCGGGACACAGTTACACACCTATAATCCCAGAGGATCAGGAGCCTAGAGCAGAAGGATGACAAGTTCAAAGCCAGCCTCAGCAACTTAGGGAGACCTAAATAAAAAATAAAAAGGATTGCAGGGGTGGCAAGGGGAGGTATGTGGCTTAGTGGTTAAGCACCCCCGGGGTTCAATCCCTTGTACCAAAAAATAAAATAATTACTAAAATTCACTCAGCACTTACTAGCTGCCAGATTCTATTCTAAGGATTCTGTGCACACTAACTCACACAGTTCATAGCAATCCTATGGAGTAAATGCTGTGATTATTTCCATTTTATTAATGAGAAAATAGAGCTACAAAAGCACAAATTTTCTCCCCAGAGTCACCCAGGTGTTATGACTGAATAGCCTTCAAAGCCAGAAATTCTGCTTGTAATGCATAATAGTAGTTAAGAATGTAGATTTGTAAAATCACATTGATTGGTACAACTATAATATTTTTATTTTACATTATTGACACAACTATTATGTTACATAATTGATATATTATGTTATTTTATAGTTTTAGACATTTGTGATTCTTAAATATTGGTAGTTTTTAACAAAGCATGATGAAAGTCTGGTTACTAGGTTTAATGTGAATGTGAAAATCTGAGCACTGCATACCCAATGCCTGATTAGCATTGCTCCTAGGTATTTGTATGACCTTGGACAAATTGCCTTCTCTAAACCTTAGTTTCCTCATTTGTCAAATAGAGATTATAATATTTACCTCAGAGTTTAATCAGAAAAAATAATGGAAGTAAGTATAATTGTAAATATAATAAATATAATTTTCTATTAAAAGATGAAAACTTTCCTCTCTGCATTAGAGGCCTTAATACCTCCACGACACAAATCTCCTGGGTACCCAAGTGAGTATTAGTAAAGTATTATCTCATTCTACTCTCCATTGACCTTTAGAATTTTTCCAGTTGAACAAAGCCGGTTAAAACTTCCATTATAAATTAAGCACATTCTCTTTGTAAAAGAAAAAAACATATATCATTCAAACTATTCATGGCAGGGATGAGGGGCCAGGTAGGGAGTTCATCAGTGGGATCCATGTGTACCACTACCTGGCCATCAAACGTTACAAGTGTGCTCAAAACAAATAGTTCCTGTTATTTATGTAAATTTCATCCAGATAAACTCAATTGGTCTATATTCTGAGACCCCTAAATTCTTAGCTATCTCCCTGAATTTCATTTCCATTCTTCGACTTATCTGTCTATATTAGCAATATAGAAAATTAAAATTAAATATTAGCCAGAAGACCTCTTTATTACATAGCTTATACTTCTTTACTAAATAGCTTTAATATATAGCTTATAATTGATACAACAATGTTTTCTTATTTTACATTTTTAGACATTTGTAATTCTTAAACATGGATTTTTTTTAAAGAGCATAATGAAGATTTGGTTACTAAATTTTATTTAGATATTACTTTGATCAATTTAAGACCCATTTCAGCAAATTACCTGATATAGCATGTTTGCATTAAGTTTCTGGTTGATCTGTCTGTCTACTTTTCTACTCATTAAGATCGTATTACCAATGTGGACAGAGATTCTAATTTGGGGAAGGGAGTTTGCTGATTATATAAACAAGACCAAACTTCCCTACAGGAATGGCAGTTCTCTGATGAATAACCAACTCTGTCTGTCTTTTCTTTCACCATGTTACAAAGCCTCCTTCACCTCCAGGAAAGGAAAAACAGAGAATCGGGCATGGGGCGGGCAAGTTGGAGCTAAAAACTGCTGGCTGCTCCTCACAGAGAGAAGTTGAATTGCCAGTATGGTCTGAGAGGGAGGATGGGGGAGAAAGGAGAAGTTAGGGACATGAAGACAAACTGTGTGCTCGGTGATGTGATGTCATCCCAAGAGCGCCACATAGTCAGTCTTGAATTCACAAGAAGCTGGGGCAGGATGAGCCCTTTGAGGCAATGGGTAAAGAACCGACTGACCCACCTGAATCCATCTGGGGCAAACCAGAGTTGACTCAGTTCATGAAGACAAGAACTTGAGCCGTGGTAATGGGAAAGCAGGTCTCGGGCATCTGAGGCCTGTGAAAGTGGGTCTGAAGCCAAATTTATTCAGATTTCTGAGGAATAAGGAACCACTCTTCCCTTCGCAGAGTCTGCAGGGCTTAGGTAACCAGGTAACATCTTTAATCCAACAACAACAAATAATGTTAACTGTTATTATACATCTTACTCCATTAGGGCTAACATTGAATCAGAGCCCTGCATACTTTACAGAAGACACATGGAGCCCATAGAAGTGCAAACCATTGGCCCTGCACCACTGGAAGCAGAAATTTTGGCATGCTTCCTAGAGCTACTTTGCTATTTCATGCTAAAAATTAAGCAGAAAGGAAACATGATAAAATTGAATGAGTTTTTTTTTAGACAGAAGCTGCTCAGAAGAATGAGATAACCTGGGTTCTAATGTCATCCCTATCTCTTTGCTGCTTTTGTTCCTGGGAGACTTACTTGCCCTGTCTGAATGTGTTTGTCTATTAAAAGTCATTGAACCTGATTCCCTTCTACGAAACTATTTCATTGTAATCTAAGTGTTTTGTCTTAGGGAAAAGCAGATGTTAGAGTGAGTTCATGAGGTAAGTGGTAATGCTTGGGGACTTTAGGTGACATGATAAAGCGTCAGCTACTTCTTGACCTTCATCTCAGGGAAGAAGCAGAGGGAATGAGGGATAAAACCACGTCTATATAAATGTTGTTAGGCCAAATGAATGGAGTCTTTTGAGGGGGATATACTGGGGACTTAGCCTGGGGACAATCCACCACTGAGCTATATTTCTAGCCCTTTTTGTTTGTGTATTTGTTTTAGGTACCGGGAATTGAACTCAGGGGCACTCGACCACTGAACCACATCCCCAGCCCTATTTTGTATTTTATTTAGAGACAGGGACTCAGTGAGTTGCCTAGTGCCTTGCTTTTACTGGGGCTGGCTTTGAACTTGCGATCCTCCTGCCTCAACCTTCCAAGCTGCTGGTATTTCAGGCATGTGTCCCCGTGCCCTGCTTTTTGTTTTGTTTTGTTTTTCTACTTTGAGATAGGGTATCACTATTTTGAGATAGGTATATGCTTAGGTGTTGGAGTCTTTAATCCTCTAAGGTAACCACTCTTCCCCTCGCAGAGTCTGCAGGGCTTAGGGTCTTTCTTGGAAGCTACAGAAGTTCTCATTCCTGGCTGTCCTTCACACACAACTCCACCCCTGCTTCTCCCCTTTGTCACTCTTACCTTCTGTCTTCAGTCCTCACATCACAGGTTGACCTGGACTTGGAGGGGACAACTGCTGGTTAACATCTCTCCTACCTTTTCCTGGGTCCCCTCTCTGCCCACCAAAGACAGCTTTGCTGGAGCTGAGACCAAAAGCCATCTCTGGCCATGAGATTTATTTTCCAGTCTCCCAGTAGGGCAGCCTGGCCATCTTAGTGTCTCAACCAGCCTACATTGCGCTCACATCCTCGAATGTACTTAACTCATTTGTGAAGAAATTAGTGTGAAAGTGTAGAGAAGAAGTATAATCAAGGATGAACAGTGCACAAATAAAATTTCAATGATTACTTATGCATGCATGTGCGCATGCACACTCACACACATACACACACACACACACACACACACACACACACACACACAAAACACGATGAATAGTGCACTTGGCCAGCCCACACAGACTTAATAAAGGGTAGTGGAGCTGCTACACAGGGTCATTAGTGTAAACTGAATCTCCCTTCTGTCAAAGTTCTTAAGCTGAGGTGCATGTATCCTTGGGAGTTTACAGAAGTGTGCAGGGGTACAAAATCACAGAGGATCTAGGGCAGTAATAACACTTAGAATTTGGGCATAGGATTCTTATTTTATATTTTATTTGTCTTCTACATTTAGGTAGAGTTTGAGGTTAAGTATTTTGACCACTTTATACCTCCTATCTTCACCTAAGTTCATGTTTGCACCCATCTGCCATTAAAGAACTAGAATGGAAAACTAAACTCAAATAAAATATATATAGTGTGTGTATAGTTATAAGGAGAGAGAGAATGTGGATAAATATGAATGGAGAGCTAGACACCATTTTTCTGACTCTGCCCTGAAAAATATTTCTGGATGTTGCTGGTTGGTGCCTCATTGCATTCAAAGAACAATCCTGTATTGGTTGATATTTATCTAATTGTTGCCAAAGGCTCTGAGGCTCTGAAACCTATAAAGCATGTCTCCTCCTCACCGATGGCTGCTGCAGAAGAAAAATGGCTGTAGGCTGGTCTTGCTCACTGGTGAAGCCAGGGAGACCCTTCTGTGTGCTGAGTCACTGTCAGGAAGAAAGGCCCAGTGCACCCAGAGTTTCAGGGAGGTATCAGTGACCAACACTGGATATTTTTAGTCTTTATTTCATTCTACATAGTCACCCCACGATCACCAGCTCCAGGGGCAGAGCATCCTAACCTCTGATGCCGCATTGTGTTCTATGTCACCCTTTTCATCTAGTGCCAAGCCTGTGCTTGGCATGAATAACATGAAGTTATTTTCATCTTCTGTTTGGATGATTTTTTCTGAAAATGCACTGCTGAATAGAAATCATTCTATTTTTAAATTACATTATGCTAAAAATGTAAAGCTCAATTCATTTTAAATTTCCAATGACAGAATGGAAAGCTATTGTGATTGAAGTGATGGTGAGTGATATTACTGCTGAATGACTTGTTTCCCTTTAGCACTCAGTCTGTGTGAGAAAACCACATTTCTTTCTGTCATTAAGTGCTCTTTTCAAGTGGACCTTGAGTAGTAGTACCTGAAATAATTGCAAAAGCCTTAAGCGATGTTTTATGTTTTGTTAGAGTTCCAAAGAGTATTTGGTGTACATAAATGTATATAAAATAAAAACAGCCAACTATCTTTCTTAAAAGTCACTCCAACTTACTTTCAGCTTAAATTTGGAAAAGGTCATTTTGGAGTAATGTACTGGGAGTGGCCTTAAAATTTAAACTATGCTAGAGAAAACCCCATCAATCTACCTGTCGTTAAGATGTTACCTGCTTTGTTACCATCGATTAAATGTCCTCAGTGTTTATAAATGTGGAAGGCATTCAGAAGTAGATGGATAGGTTGTCCAACAAACATGAGACTAGCTGTACACACACACACTGCTACACACACACACACACACACACACACATACACACACACACAAAGCCTAGTTCCTGTTTTTGTATCTTTCTGATATGTGTATGTTTCTGTTATATCTACATGTTTTACTATTATATAATAGTATAATATCATTAGAACTTTATTTGAAGGGGACTCATGATAATTTTGTCTTCATATATTGGAACAAATTAATACACTACAGGACATAGTTCATTCCTCATTAAGACTATGCTTTGATTTCTATTTATTATGCCTCTTCATGAGCTGAAAGAAAACTTTGCTCAAGAAAAGAAAAACAAAACAAAACAAGAACAAATAACCACAAACTCAATTAGATGTCTCCTTCAGTTATTATGTATATATCTTTTTTTCTCACTCAAAAATAAGCTTTGAGTATAGGCACCTGTCATGTCTCATCTTTTATAGTCCATGAAACTCTGAGACCGCAGTAGAACATACAGTGGATTTTCTCTAGCTCTTAGATAAATGAATTCATGCCTTTCAGGATCGCATAGCTTAGCTTTGGTCCTCAGAGTTGAACAGGACTTCAGCTCGAACATTTCTTTCACACTTCCTAGGAGACATAGAATGCTCTAAGGCCCCCTCATATGACTTGGGATGTATTTTTATTGATGCTCTTTATTAAAGGTAAAATGCTATGGGTCACTTTTTCTTCTTATCATCTCCCTTTGATTCATTCAAGTAACAGTATTCTTCAGTGTCCAGATTTAAAGTCCTATGAATCTATTTATAGTATAAACTCAGGAGAAAATATTTAACTTGAAAGTGAAAAAGAAATGTCAAATTGAACAGCAGTGTTCTCTTATTTAGGCTTATTAAGCAGCCACAAAGAGAATTAAAATTGTGATATCCAATGTTAATAAAGTTATGAAAAACTAATACAGAATGGATGCCTATCAAAGCAAATAAAACTCAGAATGCTCTTAGAAGGCAATTTAGAAACATGCAGTTAGGGCCATAATGTTTCCAGTGACTAAAACATAAATCCAGGGCATTTATCATAATTAAAAATTTGACAGAAAAATATGAGCATGTTTACAAAGGTATTTACTTTAGTTTGACAATAAAAATTTGGATAGAATATTCAACCTGAGTATTCAACAATGTGGGACTGATGAAACAAATGATCACACTTGGCTTTGATAGAGGATAATCAACCTATTCACAAGACAATAATGAATATCATGTGAAAACACATGTGTGATGAACAAAAATCATAACATTAAACTATGTAATATACTTTCAATTGGTTGGAAATATGTAAGTTAAAAAAAAGACTACAGAAACAGGACAAAATGAAAATAGTCATAAAGGTGATGAGATTATTGGTGCAATTTTTTATTTCATCTTAGGTTAAAGGTTATTTTAGAAATATGTAAAATCAAAGAGAAAAGGGGATCAAATTTTAGTCCCTTGATGTTCATATATTAAGGAGAATGTTAGGCAGATAACATTCTCCTTAATATATGAATATTATAAGCAACATTTCTCTTCCTTGCTTGAAATCTCAGCATGAATTTTGTCTGGTTCCAAGGGGCTTAACCCTTTTTTTAAAGTAACTCTGGCTACCATGGTTATTCTTTGAAAGTCTAAACAAAGTTTTCATTGTTCTCTGGCAGCATCTCTTATTTGCATTAAAACATGAGTTATGATATTAGTGCATCCTGTTGTGAATTCTTTGAAGAAAGCAGACTCAATAGCTCTTTTTCTAGTTCCACAGTAAATGATAGTCCTCTTTCAGGGTGTATTCTGTTTCCAAGTTCTTATCCTTTTGTTGCATACAAATGGCATATCAAAATTTTCCCATAATGGCTATCATTATTCTAGGTCAACAATTTTGTCCTTTTACCAAGGAAAGTGCAAGAGTTGCCATCACAGTGTGATTTTAGAGAGGAAGTCGAATTTCTTCCAGAAGGTTAAGACCTCAGCATTTATAATAATCCAGCACAATAGTAAGATATTTTTCACTCTTCCTGAAAGAGACCACAAGCTTCACATGGCTTAGATTAATCTGGTAGGAATGCCTGAATTATCTTTAGGTAAATTATATTTAATTTAGGTTTCTGTACATTCTAGAAAGTCATTTGTAAATGGGACATATAAACCAAATACAATGAAGATAGAAATATTCATTATCCTCTCTCTCTCAGTTTCTAGATACTTTCATTCATCAGTGTTAAAAGCCCCACCTTTTAAGCCAGATCATGAGTTCAAATCCTGATTATATTTATGTAAATCTGGACAAATTACTTTTTAATTCCTTAGTTTCTTCACGTATAAAATAGACAGCAATAGTACTACATAGAAGCTTCTGAGAACTAATTGAATTAATGAATGTAAAGATCTTGGCACATTAAAAAAAATGTTACTTTATTATTAATGTACATATTTTTGAGGCTGAGGCTGAGAACACAAATATAAAAATCACCCAATTCCTGCCCTTTACATGATTTATAAAGTGTTCTTTAAAATCACTTAACTCTGTAACTTAAACCTAAAACTGCTCTAAAAATCAATCTGTCAAAAAAAATTCAACTAAAAAACAACTTTATCACCCTCAGTGGAAGGAAGTTGTCCACTAGTTGGAGCACACAGGAAAGGGCTTTGCAGGTGTTTTAAAATGAGATTCTCATGGATCTAAGTTGGAACCAACTAGCAGCAGAAATGCACAAGGTCGGTGGGTTTCTTTTGATTCTGGGTACTTTATGGGACTCTCTTTTTCTCTTCTTTGGAAAATCATTGCTGGTTGAAAATCCAGAAAGACTAGTAGACATCATCACCTTTCTTAGATGGATAATTTTTCTAGATTAATAGCCATCATCTCCCTCCCACTCCACCCCCCGCCAGAAGTCTCCCTTTCAGTATGAGAATGAGAGCCCTTAAGTCCAAATATGTTATTCGAATTATTTTTACAATGATATTGGAAAAATAAATCAAAGCCATTTTTTACTTTTAACTTTTGTATCAAATGTGTCTAAATACATTAAGTGGGTATTCAAAGATGTGTCTTCTTCAAGATTTAGATTTACAAATGTTCATTTGATTAAATCTAATATGAAAATATTATGATTTAATCTTTATTTTTCTGAGTTAATCTCTTAAAAATTCTCCATCTTAAGTGTCTTATATTTTCAAGGATCTTTTATTCATTCAACCAGTACTTATATGATATATAGGCTGTACCTAGTACCATGCTAGATATTAACTCCATGGGTCAGTCCCTTCATCTTTCTTACTGATAAAAATAATAAATTAATTAATCCTGTTATATACCCTGCTCTCTATCACATAAAATTTTGGATTGTACAAGCTAACTTGTGATTACAGTAATAGTCATTTTTCTCTTTTTCTACAGCATTATTGAATGGTTATCTCCTCTAACTACCTCATGTGCTGATTTTGTCTGTTTTACTTAGTGATGATATCTGTTTTTCATTTTGAGGGTGAGCCTCGGTTGCCTGGAACAGTAGGACAGAATGGAATCCCAGGGCCAAAGGTTAGTACAAATAAAGCCAAAAAGAATCATTCAACTCATGGATTTCCATCAGATTGTAGCTATCACAATTTTTTTTTATATCCTTTTGATGGCACTCGGGTGGAATTTTTTTGTCAATAGTATAATATGCTACAGTATAGAACTTTGTGACTAATAAATAAATTATATTTGTGATTTTTATTACTGTTAAGTTAAAAAGGCAGAAAAACAAATAGGATATGATTGTCTAAAATCTTAATTCTGGGATAATTAACATAAGAAAAACCCCATTTCAATAAGACTGTTGTCATTTTACCATTTTATAAGCATATAAAAACATGAGTCCCCTACATACTGCCTAACATATACATATTTACAAACCTTCCTAAAGATAATGTTCACATGCCTCTGTGGCTTTTCCTCAATATCTGGCCACCTTAAGCCTCTCCTAACACAACCAGTTAATCAGATGAAGAGCAGAATTAAGATGTGGCATGTTTAAAATTTAAAAATGAATGTGGCTCTGAATTACTAAATAGGGAAAAAATGTAATGAAGATCTTTTTTTTTTGGATCACATGTTTTCTTTGTTTCTTAAAGAACAAATGAATCTGTTAAATATAAAAAGATTGGTGACAATTTAGTTTAAACCAAACAGGTAGACAAATCCCAAATCCTTTGATGAGTGAACATCCATTGAAGTACAAAACTAATGCCTAATCCCATCAGCTGTGCTGGTGCGTATCCCTACCCAAAGATGCCTGTTAGCTGATTTTACAGATCACATTGCTATTGACAGGCGCCTCAGACAGATCTAAAATGTATAGACCTGTCCTTTGTCCTGCAGGGGAGGAAAGAAAATGTGCCCTCTGGGACTATAGTCGTTTTCCTGTCTTTTTCCCTCTCTTGCTCCATGTTAAAAAGCCAAATGATGGGAGTTAATGCTTAATGCATATTCACTGTGCTATTCTTGTGTTGCCTAGCGACCCGACATCAGGACGGATGTTTAGAAGTAAAGGTGGCCAGAGATTCAGAGAGCCAAAGGGTCAGGTTGAGTTCCGGAGAATGAAAAGGGTCTTGCCTTCAAACTGACTTCTAGAGTAGGTTATATTTTCATTTAAAAAAAAACTCACAATAATTGCCTTATACCATTTTTTAAAAAGCAGTCTCATCTCATGACAACCCTCAATCTTTTCAGCTGGAAATATTATTATAATGTGTGTGATGGACTTTAGAACTTTCCCACCCCATCTCCTGTCCTTTCCTGGGTAAAGTGAAAATGAAATTCTTTTCAGAGCATTGTAGTTTTCGTGTCTTTGGGGTCATCATTTCAGTTAAGATGTCTCTTCAAAACTCACTGAAATTCTGCCCCTTTCTTATGTCTTCCTTGAAAGAATTCTTACCTCCTAAAATATACCTCACCTGGAACACGCTAGTTATCAACAGTTAGAGGGAGTATGTGACATTGTGAAGGGGTCTGAGTTCAGCATCTCAGGTTTATGATCCTATTAGGAAAAGACCACACTGGAACTCCAGTCCCAGGAAATAATCCTCACACCTGGAGATGCTTTGTGTGAAGGGTTTTGTGGAAGGACATGCCAGAGTTTGGACAGAATAAAAAACAGCAGATTAAGAAGTCTCTCCAGATACTGAACCCTCTTCTGCTCCTCAGTGGCCCAGCCTGTGCCTGGATCATCTTGAAACACTGCACATGTCTTTATTCCTGTAAAAGCCAATAATTAAGAGTACATATGGTATTGATATACATACCCAGTTCTGCAGGAAACTCATCATACCTTTTTTTTCCTATAGAAACTATATATAACAAAAAAA
The DNA here is from genome assembly GCF_052094955.1 of Ictidomys tridecemlineatus. NCBI lineage: Eukaryota > Metazoa > Chordata > Mammalia > Rodentia > Sciuridae > Ictidomys > Ictidomys tridecemlineatus. The sequence continues at coordinate 576,268 of NW_027520970.1, forward strand.
AGTACCATACATAATTCACCTAATGTGTTCAATATCTGGTTTGTTCAATGTTACTTAATTAGGTGTTTTGGCACTTAACATTACTCAATCTTTGTTCTTTTGCTCAGGGAGAGCCTGGAGAACAAGGAGAAAAGGTATGATTCTACCTGTGTTTATCTTTTTTCCTTCCAAGAAGTACCCAGATGAACTGGATGAATGGATGGAGGGATGATAGATGGATGGACATACAGACAGATACGATAGTCGGGGGTGGGGGACAGTTAATAACTATATTCATTTGTCTGTTTTTAAACTGTTAATTAGGGAAAGAAGAAAATAGTGTTATTCTTGTGTACAGCAAAAATTTGAGTAAAATATTTAAAGAAATGGAGAAAAGGGAAACAAATTGAAACTCCTATGACAGACTTTAAATGGCTTTCAGAACTCCCTAGGCCTACAAAATCACTTTTATGCTCACTTGCTAATGCCAGGCCAGTACTCTTCTAAGCATCTACATCTCTCTCTACGGCTTCTTGGGTCATGAGGTTAAAGGGATACAGATGGTTTACCTGCAACAATTATCTGAATGTTGTCCCACAAACAATTCTTATAAAACCAGAAAGAGAAACAAAAGGAGAAGCAGGATGCTGCATGTTCAATTTCTGTTAGCCTCCTTTCCTTACTACCTTTGGGCCCACCCTGATGACTTCGACTCTCAGTGAATATGGTGGTGCTTATTTTCCTGGTTGTCATGCTATTTATTAGTGCTTGAGAATGTGCTGAGTGGGAAAAAACCAACACTTTACATTATACTCTTCCTAAGTGTTAGGATATTTCTGATAAGTTAGTATTGTAACCCCTAAGCTCAAAATAAATTCATCTAAAGTTAAAAAATACACACACACACACACACACACACACACACACATTTTTAATGCAACTGTATGTTTAAGCATTGTAAAGAAAAAAGGGAAAACATATTAAAATGGAAGAACAACAAAATAGAGGTGTGTAAAAGCAATTTCATGAAGGGACAGCTCAGTCACACCCTTATCTTAACAACCACTCAAACCTAGTGAGGTTTGTTTTTTTTAATAAAAGGATTTTCTACAATTTTTTTAAAAGTATACAAATAAACTGCCTGTCAAAGTCTCCTAGTAATAGATTACATTTATTTGGAATCAAATAGTCCATGGTAATTAACTTGAAATTGATTAGTCCTCAGGTGATTGTTCTGTGTTGAAATTCAGGAGGGAGAGGGAATAATGGCAGCATCCTTCTGGAGTCTCATCAGATGGTGTCACCAGCTCGCACAGTCCACTGTAGAGTATCTGTCACCATAAATTTCATGCTTATTTGAAACAATAAAAGAAAATATGAAGGGAAAAATGGAATCTCCCTCTTCTACTTCCTCTGTCCTGAGAAACCATCCTCTTATTTTGAGGAACTCTTTAAATGATGAAAAGGTGAACCTCTTACAAAGCTGGAGAGGAGGGGATTCTACCCCGTGGAACACATGAGCAGTTGTGCATTATTATCATAGCAGCTCCCACTAATGGCCCAGGATATGCCAGATATGCCCTAGTTGCTCTATACACAGGATATCACTTATTTATTAAAGTTGCACAAAGTGTTCTTATACTCACATTACACAAGAGACTCTGGATGCAAAGAGAATTTCATCTGCCCAGTAATGCCAAATTACTGGCTCCAAATTAATGACATTTCACCTTGTACATGCTATGCTGTAAAGCTTAGATTCAAGAATTCAGAATTTAAGGAGGCAAAGCATACAGCGTAAATGAATTTTTCCCCCAGTGGCATTGCATTGTGGATGGAAAGGAGATACCACGAAATAAGCATCAGAAGACTTAAAAATATCAAAGCATAAATTCCTCAAACTCATTTTATTGTGATTTATAAAAATAGTTTTCTAATAGAATATGTAAACTTTCATTTCACAAGTGCAACTCTTTTGTGTTTGTACAAAATATCTAGAGTATGATGTAGTGCCAAATAAATAAATGCTCAGTCCACAAGCTTTGAAAGCCCCGTCATGCATTTTGAGGCCCTGGAGAGCTAAAATGGGTTTGAAGAGAGGGTAGAATTTATACTAACAAAAGGAAAAAAGATGACGAGAGTCCAGCGGGCAAGTGTGGCACAGAGAAGAATACTGAGGTGGCAGGACATGGGTAGCATGACTTACTAAGAGAACTGTCAGGGAAAAAACCTTCATTAAAGAGGAGCTTTTAGCACAGGAGAAAAGAAGCAGACGGAAGAGGCTTAAATGTCCAAATATGCTATTAAAAGGCAGACAGATAAATTAGTGCTTCCTTGTTAATCTTGAGTTTAAAATTGTTCAGCCATTTCATTGTAATAAAATTAATTGTATTGAAATCAGGCAGCTGGTCAGGTATAAGTACATTACCTCTGTAGAACATTTCAACAGATTTCTTTCTATGGTGTGTTTGAATGAGAACTGCTCTTTGTTTTGTGGCACCAATATGTCTTACATGTCTCACTTTTTTTCCCTCCTCAGGGAGATACCGGAGAAAGTGGCCCCAAAGGTGACACAGGAAAAAGGTACAGTTTTATGAGATATGAAAGGGCATTCGTAGGAGCAAAATTGTTATTTTGTGTGTATGAAAATGGGAGGTTTTTTAAGATCAGAGATAGTTCTCCAAGATTAGAAGACATTTAAATATTTGATTAAAAGACATTTAAATATGTGATTTGTAAAAAGTGATTAATTTGAATCCTTTCCACAAATTTAAATATTCTGAAAGCAAAACAATGTATCCCGAATGCTAGAAAATGCATAGCTAAGTTCCAATAATGTGGCCTTCAAGGAAGAAAAACACTTGTCCTGAATGCTCCCTTTATACACAGGGATATAACATAGAGTTCCTAAGGTGACTTAGTTTGTCCCAATTTAAGGAGAGAACATGTCAGGTTATTGGTATGAAATTTTAAAGTTTGATTATAAATGAATATCCCCTGATTAGATCCTTTAAATCAATCTTGAAAATTTGCCTCAACGTGAAACCCACTAAATCTGTGTATTTTATCTCTCTGTTGTCTCTCTCCTCCACTTGCCTTTTAAACCATGATCTGCAGGCATAGTGCAGTGGTCCGTGGCCTGTTTTCTTGCCTCCCTTTTTTTTCCCTCCACTCCATCATTGTAGCATTTGCTTGGATTCATCCTTTGACATCTGACATCAGAAAATTCTGACATTGATATTTCACTTCACCTTGACCATGTTAAAATCAAGAAAATCTTTCAAGAAGCCAAATCTAAAATAGAATCAGGTAGATTTTTAGCATAAATCAGGCTAAATAAATTGAGTGATTAAAAGCATTATTTACTTAGACTTATAGTTGAGAATGAAACATTCAACTTTAGAAGTTATTATAGTACAGATGGGTAATGGTTAGTCATAAAAACATATTCATAAAACAAAAAACAATTATCTTTCTTTTCATAAATATTAATGTAAATATGGCATGGAGTGGGATTGAATCTATGTCACCACAATTGTGTTTGTATTTGAGGAACAGTCTAGAGGTTAGAGAGGACTTTTAGTTTCCTACAAGAAACTACAGGTTAGGGTCTCTTGGCCCCTGCACACTATTGACATTCTGAGCCAGGTAATTCTCTATTGTAGGAGTTGGCTGATGTTCAGTCACTCTTGGCTTCTACCTGCTAGATGCCAGTGGCACCCCTGAGTTGCAACAAAGACACATGTCCACACATTTCCAGATGTTCCCTGCAGTACAAATTCACCCTACATCAGTTCTACTGATGTAGACCCATTCTATTGATCTGCCAAATTTTAAATACCATGATGCCATCAGATGACATGAAACTTTTTGATGCATTTGAGACCAAGGTTAGAAGCCGACTACTCTCAAAATCAAAATTTGAAACCCTAAATGTATAAAATTAGGTGATGTTATGTTTAATTTTCTTGCTTCTTCTTAAAAGCAGAGGTCAGCCAACTTCTTCAGTAAAGGGCCAGAAAATAAATATTTTAAGTCTTTGTGGGCCATATGGTCTCTGTCATAAGCTCTTCAGCTCTGCTGTAGCGTGAACACAGCCACGGACAACATGTCAACAATGAGTGTGGCTGTGTTCCAATAAAACTTTATTCCTGGACACAGAACTTTTATTATTATATAATTTTCATGTGTCATGAAATATTGTTTTTTTTCACCCATTTAAAAATGTGAAAACTGTTCTTGGCTCAAGGGCCTTACAGGTGGCCAACTGGATTTGGCCACTGTTGCCAACCTCTGCCTGAAAGAAAGGAAATATTCTACACAGAGTAATTTCTTCAAGTGAAAAAGTGTATACCAAGTCTGAACTCTGCCTATATGGATTTATACAGAGGATTTTATGCTTTAGAAGATGTATTTTTAAAGCTGCATTTTTGGAACATAGGTCAATATTTGTTTCTTTAATCACACATTTTGAAATTTAATTTTACAATAGGGTGGCAACTTTTTTTATTTGAAAAGACCAAGTTATCTCAAAGGAATACTGTTCTTACTTTATATATTAATGCAAATCATTTACCATACTGACTCACACATCATAAACTTTCAATAAATATTAGCTTTTCTTACCACATGGAACTAGAAATCAACAAGATTGGTCATTTTTCTTTTTTTTAATATAAAAAAAAAGTTTTACTAGTCAGCTGAAATTAAGTACAAGAAATGCCTCAGTTAGAATGGAAATCATTTCTATAAACTTTCAATGGGTCTAAACAGGATTGTAAATAGGAATCTGTAACACGTATAATATGTAATCTGACCTGTAGCATTCATCCCAAGAATGCTGTAATTGGAATACAATTTTTGATGTGTTTTTTAAACATTTCCTGCTTCTGTCATATAATTTGTTTCCAGCATGTTGGAAACACTCTGCTTGTGCCCTCTGTGTTCACTATGTAAAACTCATTCATCATTTACCAAGTTTGAGATGTAAAATTTTAAAAATACTCCTTTTCTGCTATTGATGTAGTAAATTACGTCATTAACTGATTCACTTTAATAGGATATTTTTTTATTTTTGATCCAACTCAGTGCCTTTGTATGGTAAAGCAATCTAAGCCTTTCCAGACTGGTCATCTGGAAATGTTGTGGAACTATAATATAAAATCCACTGGGCTGGGTTTTCTCTGTGGCCAGCAACTAGGGTATACTCCAGGTTTAGGAGCAACTTGACAAAGACTGGTTTTAATCATGTGTGGAGTTACTATGGGAAGGTTTACTGTGGTGGTGTTCAACTCTTTTGAGTGTTAATCCCACAATCAAATGTACAAATGGATTTCTTATCTATTTTCATCCACTTGAAAGTAGATGTCTGTGCAGCCCAGTGAACAGTTTGACCATGTCACACAATTCTTCACCCTTTTATTTGCTGGTAAAGATCTCCACATGCATTTTCTTGGCACTGACTATCTGTTTTTTCATTCTCCAGTTCCTACTATGAACACATTGTATTCTTATTTTACATTCACTTCCCATCTTTGATTTGCATCCTCTGAGCCTTTGTAGAAGCAACGTCATTTTGGAGCTACCAACCAAATTATTGTCTCTTCCTGAAATCCCACCTGAAGTTCTATCTCTGTGGATATTCCCACAACAATCAGTTCTGGTTTTGTTTTGTTTTGTTTTGTTTTTTTCTAATTTAGCTCATGTTATTCTTTGCCACTGTTGCCAACATTTGCTGTCTGACCTCCTCCCCCCAAATCCTCAACTCCATTTTTTCATTTTCTAATCTTAGTCATTCTTCAATCCAGTGAAAACTGAATTTAGAAATCATTTCACTGGGGCAACCTTTCATCCTCCTCTGGATTGGTTAGGTCATCTACTCTTTGCTCCAGCAGAGCTCCTTGGAATTCATTTCACAATCCTTTTTGTGGTTTACTAAAATTTCCAATTTTTTATTGGACATACAGCTCATGTAAAAAGAAAAAACAAAACAAAAACAGCTAGACTGTTTTATTCCCATCATCAGTACAAGGTCCTAGCATATAGTTAGAAGGTAATAAATATTGAATTTATCCCTTTAGTAAATGAAGAATCTAAGTATTTTTTTACTCTTGAACTGTTTCATATTCTCATTGAATGAATAAAATTGTTCGTGTATTGTGCATTTGCTTATCACATTTTCTGTATGTACACAGTGAAATGGAATCTCCCTAACAAGGCAGTTTTTTCCTGTCCTGGATTTTTTTCTTTTTCTTTCTTTCTTTTTTTTTTTTAGTTGTATATGGACTCAATGCCTTTATTTGTTTTTATGTGGTGCTAGGATAAAACCCAGTGCCTCACATTCGCAAGACAAGTCCTCAACCCCTGAGCTACAACTCCAGCCCCTCCTGTCCTGGATTTTAAAATAGAATAAGAAAATGTTTTTCAATAAATAATTTTTTAATCATATATACAGTATAACAAGGTCAGGGATTGTAATCACATTGTTCTGTTTTGTCTCCTCGGCTCCCTAAATCCCTGATTCCAGAACATCCCTGATCCATATTTGGTGCTCAATTAAGTTTCTATGGAATAAGTGAATGAATGATATCAATAAATCATCACATTCATTTTGTATCTCTACATATGCTTTATTAGCACATCTATTACAATTAGTTACCCAGCATATTTGAAATAATCACAAACAAAGCATATTTATATCTGATATCTTCCCAATATTTCCCCATCTGTGACTTATCCTATATAAATTTTTCTCTGTGAATCAGTCAACTTATGAAGCTAGGAGTATACTTAAGACATAGTTGGGGGCAGAGGCACACACCTGTAATCCCAGGGGCTTGGGAGGCTGTGACAGGAGGATTGCAAGTTCAAAGCCAGCCTCAGCAAAAGGGAGGCACTAAGCAACTCAGTGAGACCCTCCTGTCTCTACATAAAATACAAAATAGGACTTAGGATGTGTTTCAGTGGTCAAGTGCCCCTGAGTTCAATCCCAGGTACCCCACCCCCACAAAAAAAAGACATAGTTGGAGGGTTTTTTCCTACTTTAATCCCATATTTATTTTCACTTTGGGAGAGGAGGATTATAAACACATATTATTTCCATGACTTGCAGCATTATCCTTTAAAATGTTGAACTTACGAATGTCTTACAGCAGTTGCCTTGCCATTTAAAAGTTATAAAAATTCCAGGAGATTTCACAGTTCTAAATCTTTAAAAAGAGAAAAAAAAATATATCACTTTTAGTTGTCCATCAAATGAAACTTCTCAGATCTCCCAAGGAAACCAGCCCTTCAGAAAGTTGCCCTTTTCTCTCCAGCCACTTACTTTGAGAACTAAATCTAGTCTTTTTTGTCATATAGTGGATTATCTAACCACTTTTCATTAAAACACTGGTAAAAAAAAAAAACTACAATTAAAACAAGCAACTTCCTATTATTTACAAATTTACTCTATGACCTGTTGTCGAAATGAAATGAGCCAATAATTCCTTTCTTATTCTAACAAAAAGAACATGGCAGTAGAATTGAGGAAGCCCCAAATTCACTTCCCGTCTACTTGCTTCAGCATTCTCACCTACCAAACGGAAATAATAATATTTGCCATGCCAATAATATTTGCCTATAGTTTTTTAAGGCAAAAACAAGATGAGAGAAGGAACTTTGTGAAGCCAAAATTGCTTTTATGCATTCAAAGGTCTTATTACACAAAATGTTGCAAACCTACTTTGTTAGTGTTGATGGCTTTCAGACTCTGTTCTGTAGAAATAGAAATAAGTTTTGTTTTATTAGCCACATTTATTTCACTTCCCCTTTGGAACTCAATTGGATGTTAATGCTTGGGAAGAAAAGGAGTATCATTGTACAGAAAGACAGGATTCAGAGTCTTCGCCTTCTTCTTCTTTTTTTTTTTTAACTCAAACAACCCTAAAGAGAGAAGTAGAAGAAGATCTTAGAAGATGGAAAAGTATACCCTGTTCATGGATAGTCAGAACTAACATTATCAAAATGACGATATTACCAAAAGTTCTCTATAGGTTTAATGCAATGCCAATCAAAATCCTAACGGCATTTCTTGTAGAAATAGATAAAGGAATCATGAAATTCATATGGAAAAATAAAAGACCCAGAATAGCAAAAGCAATTCTAAGCAGAAAGTGTGAATCAGGCGGTATAGCGATTTCAGATTTCAAACTATATTACAGAGCAATAGTGACAAAAACAGCATGGTACTGGTACAAAAACAGGCGGGTGGACCAATGGTATAGAATAGAGGACACAGAGACTAATCCACAAAGTTACAACTAACTATCTTATATTTGATAAAGGGGCTAAAAGCATGCAATGGAGGAAGGATAGCATCTTCAACAAATGGTGTTGGGAAAACTGGAAATCCATATGCAACAAAATGAAACTGAATCTCTTTCTCTCGCCATGCACAAAAGTTAACTCAAAATGGATCAAGGAGCTTGATATCAAATCAGAGACTCTGTGTCTGATAGAAGAAAAAGTTGGCTCCGATCTACATATTGTGGCGTTGGGCTCCAAATTCCTTAATAGGACACCCATAGCACAAGAGTTAATAACAAGAATCAACAAATGGGACTTACTTAAACTAAAAAGTTTTTTCTCAGCAAGAGAAACAATAAGAGAGGTAAATAGGAAGCCTACATCCTGGGAACAAATTTTTACTCCTCACACTTCAGATAGAGCCCTAATATCCAGAGTATACAAAGAACTCAAAAAATTAGACAATAAGATAACAAATAACCCAATCAACAAATGGGCCAAGGACCTGAACAGACACTTCTCAGAGGAGGATATACAATCAATCAACAAGTACATGAAAAAATGCTCACAATCTCTAGATATCTTTGCCTTCTTTGTTTAGCCACATTTTAATTTTTTCCTTAGGTAATAGCAATTACAGATGTCCAAGAAACTCATATATATTCTTTCCTCAACAAGCTAATTTACTGTTTTATTCTCCTTCCTAAGTTTTCCTTTTTTCCTTCCTAGATGTTTTTTTTCTTCATTTTGATCCTTGACTGCTGATCTGTTTAAAAAAAAAATCTTTTTAAGATTTGTTCATCATTTCCCGCAAATATGTATTGAGCACATCCTATGGCCAGGTACTGAATAAAAGCACAGAATCTGCTCATATGCAGCTGGCTGTCTAAAGGAAGGGTAGACACTGAATACACAAAAACCATAAGCAGGCAGCTACAAAGTAAGCTGGGCTGACGTGAACAGAGAGTGACCCTACACAGTCAAATGTGTGTGTGAGGGGCGTCCGCCTAGGCTGGTCAGTGAAGGGTTCTTTGAGGCAAAGCCATTTAAGCCCAGATCTGAAGAAAGAGACGGTGCCACATAGAAAGAAGGACGAGGAAATGAGGGAGGCGGACAATTGCCCCATGCCCAGAGGCCTGAGGCCTATCTCCATCTCTAAAAGAGATTGATGAGCAGCTTCTGGAATCTAGAACAAGCAAACAGACCCCTAGAGCTGCACGAGCATTTATATAGACAAGTCAGCTGTGGACATCCTGAGATGTGCTTCCTCCTGTGGCTCTCTCTTTTCTTGACAATCTCAGACAACTAAGTTTTCTCCTTATCTTTGTCCTCCTAGCATGTTCATGGAACAGAGGGTTAAAAGGAGTTTGAACATGTAGGCCCTTGGCTGACCTCATCCCCAGTTATCCTCCATACTCTTCTCTGCATGAGCCCCTCTGCTTATTTATAATGCAGCAGCTTTAGAAGCAAATGTAGGGCCCCTGTATGAAGTCTGGATTGAACATGGTGCCTTTTAAAACACCGGATTCTTTCTCGAGACTTTGTCTCAGAGCTTTACTTGTGTCCCCATCACCCACAAGTCATCCATCATCCTGTAACTTCCCAGTTACCGAGTTACAGTGAAATAAGTGGAAAGCTGAGAAAAGCATGCTGGGTTGCGACTGTGACAGAGCTTCATGAGGAAAACAAAAGGATCTGCTGATCTGCTGCAAGGCTTTTCCAGCTCGACATCATTAACCCTTTGACTTCATCTGCTGAACCTTGACTTTCCAAAAACTAAAGGGCCAGAGAGCTCCCTGTAAATGATGGCCACTGACATTAATAAACTAGAGAAATAGAGAAAACAGAACATTCCAGATCCCTAAATTGTAATTTTATTGCTCCAGAATGGGTTTTTTTAGCACTGTATCAAGGGAGGAAGAGGTTCACATTTCTATCATTGTACTTGCTTCAAGGAATATAATCCTGATAGAGTTTGCATTCAAGGTCAAGCCGTGTTTGTAGAAAGTGCATTGTTTATCTTAGACATCATTGCCATCTTAATTGCTGATGTCCTAGGACAAAGTCTCATTAAGCATGTTAGGTCTGTCAGTCATGGAATCCCTTTGAGTGTCCATGTCAATAACAGCTCTCTGGGTGTGTGCAGTGTTTCCTCTTTCCATAACTTGTGGTATAACCTCTCAGGGGTTTCATTTTAGGGTGACCCTGGATCATCTGCTGTAGGAATTAAGGTAACTATAGGCATGCAAGTGTTTGTGCCACAGGGATCACAGTTTTGATTTTCTAAGCCTCTACTTTCTCTCCCCTTTACCAACATTGACGGTTATTGTTCTGTTCCTGTTTACCTCGATAATCAGCTTCCAAACACAACAGAGATATTTGTGAAAAATACAGTGAAGTTTAAATAAGTGGGCTTGACTTCTCTTCCCTTTCTGAATGGTTTTATGAAATGTGGATTTACATTAAATCAGTATACTTGTGATCAAGACTTGTGATCAAGAAGGAGCTTGGGCCATCTCTGTGAAAGTGCCCAGAGGTCTAAAGTTTTTAGAATATTCTTGTAAGACTCTCTTTTCACCTTTGGTTTCCTTTGTCCAGGGAGAACCTAGAGAATCTGGTCGTCCAGGGCAAAAGGTAATATCTCTATCTCCAGTGTGTTCTTTGTATAATTATGATTAATTACATAACATGAAAATGATTATTGCAAAATGATGTAGTGTTCATGCTTTGCATACAGAGTGTTATTGGTTGGTGTGCGTTTTATTTTATTTTTCTATTTTTTTGTGTGTGTTGCTGAGAATTGACCCCAGGGTGAGCCTTTTGCATGCTAAGCAAGTGCTCTACCACTGAGCTACATGCTAAGCCTCATTTTGCATTTTAAACAGTCTTGATGCTAATCATTGCAAAACGTGAAAACAAATCTGTCCTTGTAAAAGGATGTTTTATGAACTAAAATCTACATATACTCAGCTGTCTGAAACTAACAAAGATCTGTTGGGTTGGACTCCACAACTTATCTTGCATGTTTAAAGGTAATCTGCATGTGTCTTTCTTTCATGAGAAGAAATGAGTGTTTACTAAACTGACTTAACAGAGAGTGCTGGACAGATCTTTAAAATTGATACTCCTTTTCTGTTCATTGCCAGTACTTTTCTTCTGACATTTTTTATGCAACTCTACCTATGTCTTTCTTATTGTGTTAGCAAACTAAATTTTTTAAAAACTAAAATTTAATTAGAGACACTAGCCACATAAATGTAACTAACTATAGCTTGGATTATCATTTGTGTTTCACTTGAGCAACACATTAAAGAAGACACAGTGACTATGTTTAGATTCATATTCTCCTTTGAGTCTGAGGCAGGAAACAAGTGTTAGCAGTTTATCGTCTGAGCATCTGGATATCAGTGCCCAGTGTACTTGGATTTCAGATAACAAATGGATGTAGCTAACAAGAAAATGTGAATTCCACATTAAGCAAAATCTCTTAAGATCATTTCTCTGCCTTTGTCCATCAGTAGCTGATGTGGTAGCAAAAAAAAAAAAGAAACAAAAATATATAATTTACCTAATTAGTAGAAAGGGAAAGAAAGAATAAATTCCATTATAGTAGTTTGGAACTTTAAGGCATGGCAAATCATGGTTTTGCTATGTCTCAAACATTCTTAAAGTCATTGAGAGAGCTTTATTTTTAAAAAGAACTTAGGATGGAAGTAATTTATGAAAAGATCTCTCGTATTCTTTTAACATTTCTCTAATTTAAAGACATATTTTTCTTTTGAAACTAAGAATCTTAGAGTAATGATTCATCAGGCCCAGTTCCAGGTAAAGTTGAGGCTTTTCCAAAGAGCCCAAAGGAACTCTGCAAATTTTACTGTTTAATTCCTATTCTTCTGATCTTTATTTTAAAAATTTGGAGTTAGTGATACAGTCTGCTTTGTTTTGAAAAGGCAATTAATCTTCTCAGATGATCTAATTTTAGGTCCCTTAGTCTTTACAAATTAAAGTCTATGTTTCAGTTGTTCTACAAATCTGTGATTTGCTCAAAGAAATGTCTGCAAGATTCTTGTGTCTCTAAAATACAAGCCAAAAGAAACTCTGCTATAATATTGTATAGGGTTCACTTTTTTTCAGAGTGTAAGAACCAAATTGATCTTCAATTTCTTCATAAAACATTGCCTTATCATGATTAATTAGAAATCAAATTTAGACTGATTCTGGAAGCTTTTAGGTTTACACATAGAAACATTGGATTTCCTTTGCATTTTATTAAAAAATCAGTTTGGGGTTACATTGGAAAAGGGTAGATTCATTTAAAATCTTACAACCCTTCTTAGATAATATGTGTCCTGAAATGACCAAATTCTACCCTTTGATACAATCTCACTTTCCCAATATGACTTCTGTATCTGATATCGGCAATTGGCAATGCTTATCCCAAGGTTGATTTAAAAGTAAATATTTACATGCTTGGTGCTCAGGTTAAAATGAGTACAGAGTCAGTTCTAGAGATCTTCCATGGCATTTTTCTCACATTGCAAAACTGTGAGTTCAATGGCACTAATGCCCCTAAATTATAAGGCATTCCCAGAAAAGTTAAAATTGTCATGACACAGCATAAGCCCAGCAGGAAGCCTACTGTGTGACATCTAGATCCATATTCATAATGGAGGAATTATTTCATTGGATTTTTTTTTCTTTGATAGCTTCAACAGTGGAATGTGTGATTGGCATGTGAGTTGGAGTGTGCATAGGCTTGTAGAGTGAGTGTGTAGATTTGTAAAATAGGCATTGCATTTCATCACAGAGCTCTTTCCTACCTAATGTCTCTACAGCTTTTTAAAGCATATGTTTTTATTGTAAAATCAAGTCACTTGATTTCCCATCAGAAGGGATCTCACCCCAGAATTCTACCTAGAAGCCTAGGGCCCTGTTGCAGGGAAGAGTAGGGAAACAGAGTCCCCCCATTGTGAGGGTCTCTCAATGGAGAGTAAAAGGGAAAACAAGAATAGAATCAAAAGGACAAGATTTATGTGTAAAGACTAATCTTTTGAACAAGTATTTTGAGAATGAAATAACAAATTAATTCTTAATTCTGACCCACCAGCTACATGTCTAAGAACTCAGAGAAAGAAGCCTCTGAGCCAAGGCATAGACAAGATGGAGAAGTTTGCTATCCCTTAGTTGGAAGATGAGCTTTCATAGTTTAAAGATGGAGAATTATACAGGAAGAAATGTATTCCTAAAAATGTCAAGAGATAGTCCACAAAGGATAATGTTAAATATATTCTTTCATATGTGAGCTAGTTACACAAAGTAAATATAAATTTGGAAAGGTCAGTTTATAAAAATTCAAGACTGTGGAGTATGAGATTCAAAAATATATTTTACTAAAAAGGATATTTTCTACCTACCACACATACATATATACATTTAATATGATGTAGAGAAAGGCTGAATGCTCAAGTCTCAATGTATTTAATCTACATTAAGAGATATATTTCATGATGTTTTATACATCTTTCTTATTATTAGAAAATAAGAGTATGTGTTTGTTTATTATATATGTTCATTTAATATACTTTTAATGGAGTATAATTCTTATTAAAAAATTGTGTCATTACCTATATATTACCACCACTGTTTCAGGTACAATGTATCCAAAATGAATTTTGGGGAGATTTTTCTAAAACAATGCATAGTTTTACTGGTTATACATTCTACTGCAATTAAATATTATCAAGTATCTTATGCTTTGTTTTTTTTAAAGTAAAAGAGTTTTCGGCAGAATGTGTATACAAGCTTTTCCTAGTGGAGCCTCTTAAATTTAATGGTGGAAGGGAAAGAGAAAAGAAAATCAAATGTATAATGTAACTCTGTCAAGTTTAATCTATCAGACAAGTAGTCTTTGGAATAACAAGTTCCTAATAATCATTTTCTCTTTTCTGGCTTAATCTCATTTTAGTCTTATTCATAATGCAAACTTTTATTTATGTAGTTTTGGACTGAATAGTTTTTCTTTTGCATTCCTGAAAAACCTTAAACCTAAACCATAAAGAAAATCATTGTCTTTTTTTTTTTTGGTCTAAATCCCACAGTTTAATAAACAGTATCTGAAATCATTTCATAATTAGACTAGAGAAAATTATGGCTCTTCATAACTTGAAAGTATTAATATTCAAAATGGAAAATCTGGTTGTGCTTGTTAGAGTTATCTTGAAATGAGTATTCTTAAAGGAATGAGATACTCATTCTCCCACTTTATTGATGTTCCTCTGTAATTTTGAATGATTTTTGTCCCACTGACTGGCTGTTATGGAATGGATTCTTTTATCTTCAGATGTTATTTCCACAAATCATAGTTATCATTCCCAACTCAGGGCAGACTTTTTATTTGTTCCTGTCGTTCCTTTATGCTTCTTTATTGGAATTTAGGAGATTTTCTAAGCAATGTAATCTCTTGCCACTATACTTTGTGCTTACAATAATGTAGACAATTCTGTGAAAATGAGAAGGTTTAGCCTGACTCCAGTATGCTCACGCAATATGTACCACTTAATCTCAGACCTGTATTCAGGAACAGCTGCATGGTACCATTAGCCCTAAGCTGCTAAGCACGGTTTCCCCAACTCAACAATTGTCAGAACTACAGACCAGAGTTAAGTACAATCTCAACCATTTATTTATCCTCTCATCGTTCAGGAATGGAAAGGAAATATTACAATACTTTTAAGTGAGCAATACTTTTAATGTATATTACTGTGATGTGACCATCTGTTCATACAGCCAACTCTTGATTATCTGAGGTGAGAGTCCTGGAATAGGAGGCATTATTTAAGTGCATGCATAATTGCCATTTCTGCAAACAGCTCCAGCAAACCGTTTACCAAAGAGTGAAACATATAGCTGTTCCTCTTCCTTTTACTCCTCATTCTTACCTTCTGATAGAAATGCTAAATAGCAGTAAACTACATGAAGAGGGGAAAATCCTGAAAAATCTGCAAAAGGATCACCCAATCCTTGAATCAAGAGTTGACTGAACTACACCATCTCATTAGACTTCTTGAACCTAAACAGGTTTTTTTTTAAATACATATTTATATATGCCAAAAGTATGCAGCTGGGAATGTTTGCCATGTTTTTCTCCATATACTGTGACTGAGCAAATATCATTCTATAATGCTGTATGATTTTCCTGTGTAGGCTGAACCAGGGCTTCCTGGGCTTCCTGGACTTCCAGGGATAAAGGTAAATACTGCACTGATAGTCTTGATTTTATAGAACTGTAATTATCAGAGTCCCCCAAATAGGGGGAAAATGAACACTAAAAAGTATAATGCTGTTCTTTACTCCACAACTATCTCAACCAATTAAGTTTTTTAAATTAAGAATTGAGCACGGGGATTTAAAGTTTGCCATTGCTCTCTGAACTATGTTTTTCACTATTTAACCTATCATTCCCCTTACATAATTGTAAATGCCACTTTACTTCAAAACATAAATTCTGTAAAGTCTAGAATGCCTCTTTACCTTCACATTTTAAGTTCATTCTTAAGATCCTATCAGATTTTGACCAGAATTGAAGTCTTAACATCCCTATAAATCAAACATTTAGGCAGCTGTTTTTATGATTCACCCACTATAATAATCCCTCTAAAATGTTTGGACTCCTACTTCCTGTCAATAATTCTCTGTGCAAAGTACAAATCAAATTGTTTAAAAGTTTTCATGTAGCAATTGACAAGATGTAAAGCTCTGATCCCTTAGTTGTAGTGACTCCTTTAAAATCAGCTTATTAAAAAAAATCTATTTTAGAACTATTTGATAGAAGAGCATGATGCCAGCATGTTTTTCCTTACATGGTTCTGTTCCAAAGGTTTAGCATGCATTAGTCCAAACCAAAATTATTATTTCTACTTTCAGTGTGAGGGTTCTGTATACTATATTATGAACATTCTGCTTAGAGTTTATAAAATAAAAAAAAATATTATTTTAGATTAGATGGAATTTTTGAACTCCAAGAGATCATGTGGCATAATATGTAATATTTTATGAGTCTAGTGTCTCTTCTAGTTGGCACTCAAATTTTGGTTTTGGTTTCTTTTTTGATGTGTCCAGATTAGTATCCAGAAAGTTCAGATGTCCTTTTCATATATGTAAAGGTATATTAAAGAAGTCTTTGATTTCTTCAGTGAAAAATCCTCTGACAACAGTTTACCCAAAAAGTTAAATTCACTTCCTTATCATTTTGTATTTAGCAAAAATAAGTTCATAAATTAATATGCAATTTCATATTGCAGAGTTAATTTATGGTAGTTCTTTACAGCCTTCCATTCATTAAAAATGACAGATTTTTATAAATGATTATAAGATCATAAATTTTTGGATAGATTTAAGAAACTGATAGTTGATATTAATTAAAAAGAACCTGGTAGCATTATAAATCATTATAAAGGCATTAAAAGGAGGAGCATTTGGAAGGGGCAGGCAGAGCCCCTTCAGCAAGTGCTCTGGGTTAGCAGGGCTGTGCTGCTAGCATGGCTCGTCTGACAGGAGTCTTGGTGCATTGAAATCCAGTTGTCCCTTCTTCTGAGCTTGCAACACATTCTGGGTAAAAGAAAGAACATGAGAATAAAGGATTCTTTTTTTTCCCTCCAAAGTAAAATATATATACATATTTATTGTATACAATTACCCATGTTAATATATTATATATAAATGTGTATATACATATACATTTATACACACATATGTATGTATGTATGTATATGATCTTTATTACTACTATTTGATATAACTATTTTAATGTTATATTTCTATCATGAACCATATTCCAATGGACCTTTGGCATTTCCCTAGTCATTTGAAGACTAGTATGAATGTTTTGAACTTTTTCAGATTGGGATGGTAGTTGGTGATTTGCTACCTCCAGTAAATTGCATTTACAAGGTCACAGGAAATTGCTAGCCATACTAATTCTGATATTTTCTTTGTTTTTCTATCCCTTGCTAGTAACTATAGTAAGAAGCTATTACTCAACAAAAACTATTTTTATTATTCACTAGAGATTTTTTTAAATGTATTTATCAAGTACCATTTGGGTGACTATTCCGTGTTTGATTTAAATCCCAGGTTCTGTTTCTGTTTTAATAATTTTGTCTTCTCCCTCTAATTCAAATGAGAGGTATGCTTGCCTTAAAATGTAGTAAGTGCCAAGTGTAAATAAGTAATTTTGAAAAGTAGACACTTTAAGAACACATTAAGGTCATTAGTATTTACTAGATATTAATAAATATTGAATTAAAAAAGTATAATCTTATGATACAGTTTCATTAACTTGGGCTGTTCTTTATTCCTTTAATTTACCTTACCCCTAATTAGAACAGTTAACCATGATTTCATAGTTTAAAAGAGTAATAGGATTTCAAAGATGAAACCATTATGTATGAATATAGAATGTGTGGTAGCAGGAACATTAGTCATAATCTTGCTAGACTTGTGTGTTTATTTATGCTTTGGAAATACTTCCTGTTGCTATTCATCTCCTTCTTATCTGCTTGTACTACAGAGGGCATGTAAATGCCATCCGTTATTTCTAAGACATTGAGGAAACCAGCCATGACATACCAGAGAAGCTTTGATTCACCACCTGTTGCTCTCGGGGAATGTTTGGAAACTTAATGAGCATCCACATGCCTTCCACAGCTCTCAGGAAATGAGCAAAGTACCTAAATACAGACAGCAGACTCATCCATCTAGCACCTCAAGGTCCCACTCAGAGGAAAGTGCTAACATCATAGGCATACAGTGTAAAAGTCACTAAGAGCAGGCGTAACTTAATTTCCAACTTCTCTTAAGCTTCCTGTACAAGTATTTGAAAGTCTTCTTACCATGTGGAAGACATTTGGAATTCCTATTTCATGCATTCATGGTTCATATAGTGTCAAGATGTTCAGCTGGGAAAATTAAATTAAGTACAACGTACCATGCACACATCTATCTTCTGGAATAAGACTTGAGCTCAGAAAATTAGTTGTATGAAAAAGTCTTCAAATATTTTAAAGGGTAAAATTTAGTCACTAGCTTTTCAAATATCAAAGGATAAGATTCTAAATACCAAAGTTTTTGTTTCATTCCCTACACATATTTTTTTTTCATGTAAATACATGGCTCACCCCTTCATATGGTTACATTTCTCCAGTAATTAAGTAGCATAGACCAGCAACTTCAGAACAAACAACCAGTGTGCAGATCCTGGTTCTCCCCCTTACCAGTGTATGATCTGGGGAAAGTTCTGTAATCTCTCTAAGCTTTACATTTCCTTTTAAGATGCAAATCATCATTGATGACAATACAGAAAACTGTGAGAATTAAATGAATTAATATATGTACAGCTCTGAAAGTATCACCAAGCACATAGTGAATGCAATATAAATGTTGGCTATTGTTATTTTTCTTGGGGAAATGGGGAACAATGACTGTGTATCTATCTGTTCTATATGATATTTTGTCATGTGAATAATATTAACCTATAGAATACACAGCCATTTATATTCTATGCTAATAGATGTAAACTGAAAACTCCTTTGCAGTGATAGGTTAACATGACCTTCAGAGCAGTAAGGCACACAATTTCTACTAACACATGATGTCATACCACTACCCTTTCTTATTAGTGAAGTGTATTCTAGAAATAAGGAACAAAAGGGCACAGGACTCAAGGGATAAGACATGACACTATCAAAGTTCCCCCCTGACACTGTTCACAGGTAGAGCAAATATAAAACTTGACACATACTGTAATGATGAAAATACTTCAGTGATGCTCAACCCAAGGTATTGTTCACAAATACTGATTTTTGATGCTTACTTTTTTCCTTTCAGCATATACTACCAGTTTATCTCACCCAGGAAGTCAATTATGGGGGAAAATTATATATATATACATATACATATATATGGCAAGGGAGATATAATACATTTTTTAAAATGACATCAAATCAGAAAAACAAATCATTTAGTGGCAATGAAATTTTTACAGTGTATCAGCCCTCTAAGCTTGATGGTTTTACTCTGGCTTCCACATCAGTGACAATTTGACATTTAGATCAAGACCTTGAGGACTGGGGGCGGGGGGGGGGGGTCTGAGACAGTCACTAACTCTTTATACCATGTCATATGAAATCAACTTTGACATGAAAGCATATGAAATCTAACTTTGACAGGTGGCAGAAACATTCACTTTGGCATTCTTAAGTATAGTGCTCAGTAATCTAAACAGAAATGTATTTTCTAAATCCACTGAAGGCAAGGATCCTTCCTTTAAAACATTAAAAAATAGCAGAGGAAAATTTTGAAAGTTCTATAGGATATGGAGTGAATTCCTAGAAGAGAAAAAAAAAGAAAAAGAATACTAGTTAAAATAATAACATTGAGTTATTGCTACTTACAATTACTTTCTGCTTGCACAAAGTTCATCTGAGAAGTTGAGTAATTTAGAGTCCAATTAGGAAACTCATACAACCAGAAATCAAAGATTTTTAGCAGCATAATGAAACCTTCACTAAACACACTGAATGTGCTTTCATGATGTAATCCTGTTTTAAGAAACGAAAAGTTATATTTTCTGGGTTTTAAATAAATATGCTATTATAGTTCATTTCTGACAAAGCCACCAGGATATTTTAATTTATACTCAAATTTGATCCTTAAGGGAAATAAGTATTTTAAGGACAGATTCTACTTCCTCATTTTTTTTCTCAATAATTTTATAAATCAATCATTGCTCCAACTGGATGCCTAGAGGTTCTTATTACAACAAATGTTATTGCTGTAATCCTCACAAGCAGGTATCATGCTGACTTGAATTCTAATTAGCCTTTAAGCAAGAAGACTATTGTTTGGTTAATGCATTCAATGTCAAGACACATTAATCAAAATTATTGGTGATGCTTTTAGCACCCAGGCAACTCAGTACATATATGTCAAGCCCCGTTGGACTATTTTTTGGGCAATGAAAATAAAGTTGGATCTGCTTGGGAATAATAAATATCATGGAAAATCTGACTTGATTTAAGCTGGTATATTACAGAATTTTTCAGACAGGTTAAAAAATAATATTTTTTGATGGATATGGTAAATTCTTCTTGTAGCTTTCTATGTGTACATATTATCAACTAATAAAAGAAAAGGGAGACAGAAATAGAGATATACCCTAATGAAATACCCTAACTCACAATGAAACTATTTTTTGGTATGGACATAGAATTTTTAAAATACGGTACATATTAGTTACTGTGACTTACATTCACTGAGTTTAATACTACAAGGTGAAAGTAGTGGCTGCCCAGTTGGTTAGCTGTAGTTGATAAGACCAGTGTGAAACCAATAGGCCTTCCATGATTGGTCACATGAAGAGGCATCTCTAATTTCACTAATGTTTTAGGTTGTTGTTTTGTTTTGTATTGTGTTTTAGACTTGGTTTGGTATTTTTACACATCTTGGCTATTAAAATTAGACTTGATTCAAATTAACACCCTGTGTCAAATCATCTTATTTCTTGCTGCTACTCCCAACAGTTGACTATCAGGCCTCTGTTGTGCATCAGCCTAAGTTAAGAGCATTTCCTCTGCTCTACCTTAACACCAGTTTAGATGCCAAAATCATAGCTACCTCATTATTCATCTTTTCTACCTGCTCAGCCCAAGGAAGTATGCTAATCTTGGTACTGAGACCTATTTTTTTAAGTGATTGATAGATAAAAACTCATGAAATAACTCGAGAAGAAATTAGGTGCAATATCCAGAACAAGACAGAAAGTTAGACCAAATTTTCTTTTATTTGGAATTTCCTGCCATATTAGTCCAATTGCACTAAAACCAGCAGAACTGAGATTTCTGATTCTCTGAGAGTCACTTAGTTATCTGTTAACATGTGGCTGAAGTAGCAGAACAGAGTATCATCTGTTCATTGTGGCTTAGGAATTAAAATTTTAGTTGTGTTAATGGTTCTGATAAATAATGTATATCTTTTATTCCCAGTTTGGTTAAATCAGTTCTCTGCTTACTTAGAGTTAGATAATATATTGTTTATATTTTTGTTTGATCCAAGAATAAATTCAACTGGACTTTTCCTGGACCATAAAACAGCAACATAAAAAGGAAGCAGATTAAATCTGGATTCCATGGTTATGGTAATGGAGAGAGGAACAGAAATCCTTAAGATGGAGAAGTTCCTTTCCACTTCTTCTCCCCCCTCTTCTCCTCTTTCACCTCCCTTCCCTACATTCCTCCACTGCTCCTTCTCCTCTTCCTTCTCCCCTCTTTTTTCTGTTCTCTCCCCTTTTAGTTGGATGTGAAGTTTGCAAACAAAGACTTTGAATTCGGTTTCCTTCACTCTTCCATTCCCCTCCACACGCAGTCAGCATCACCAGTGTAAGAATAGACCTCGTCCTCTTGTTAATCTCACTAGTAGCAAAAGTAAAAACCTCCAATGCTGCCTAATGTGAGAGGATGAGTTTATAGAAAGATGGAAAAAAGTGCAACAAATATGATGTCTGTAATCATATTTCTATTTATAAACACATATACCTCTCTGTGTGAAGCTAGAGGGAAATAGATTAAAGAGGCTCTGAAAAAATTGGTACCCTGCTTATTCTGATGCTGTTTATTGTAACCCTGGTATGCATAACAGGCCAGATGTTTAAAACCTCTGCCTTTCCCCCATTTATCTTGAACATTTTTGTTATTTTCTTTTTAAAAAGAAAAAGCACTAAGAGATCATTAACTTAAAAAATTAATAATTTCAGAAAATATCATGTTCAGTTGTTTTATTTTAATGGTCGAGCTGTTGTGCTTACTGTTTGCTGTTTAAGTCTATACTTCCCTAATTAAGATTGCCAGCCCCTGTCCTCTTCAGAGGATCTTCACTTTAAGGTCCTATGTTATTCCTAAAATGATTAAGTGAAATTAGAAATTGGATTTTCTAATTCAGCAATTGCCTAGTTTGAAAAACCCTCTAATTTATATTTTTCTTCATTAAAAGTAATGTCAGAGTTTAATTCCATTATAGTTCGAATTTCCTCTGTTGTATTCTCCCCACTTTGTCTACTCAGATGAATACACGTGAATAAGTTTCAATTTAGCATTCTTCTATTTTGTGTTCATTCAATGAGATTAAATATGCAAAACAGCTTTTAGAATCATATATTCCAGTATAAATTGTTATTTTTCTTGTTTGTTGCTCTGCAGACATGTATGTAATATTGTTCTGGTATAGTCTGATTTTTCTCTAAATATGATTATTCCAAAGTGCTATGACTTTGAATCATTTCAGCTTCTTATTTTTTCCCCTGACCTTCTCCTTTGTCTATCCTGCAAATTAGGAATTGTGACTAGAGCAGAAGAGTCATTTGCTTAATTTTTATATCACAAGAGAGTATTTACATAATTTTAGATTGTCATTGTCCTTCTCTAGAGAGTTTAGAAAATTCTAGAACATTTACACTATACATCACTCCTCCACAAAGGAACAAGATTTGTTTGAAAGGATTACATTTATTTAGGGAAATTCAATGGGTATGATTCTTATCCTCCTGTATTAAAAGAAAGACAACTCACTCTTAGTAATCCTGTCTCTTCTACCTTACATGGTTCTGATATGTTTTAAACTTCTTTTGGTTTTGCAATCTTAAATGCCTTGGCAGGTGGGTTCTGTCTCATAAAATGGTATGTTCACATGAGAAAATTTAGGATTACTTCTTGAAAGAAATTGAAGAGGTATTGAGCATGTTCCTAGTATGGTTGAAGGTGTTAAGAGATTACTTTTAGGTGATGTACCAGTTAGGATACATAAATGTTGGAATATTAGCTAATATTAATGATAACTAACATATTTGAGCCCATAAAGAAAAAAAATAATAGGTATATGATGTGCACTTTATTCTGGGGAGGATGCTGTGTTGTGCTCACATTATCCTACATTAAGTCTTGACTAAGCACCCTTTGGTGAAGCCAGAATCTTCCATTTCTTGGCTTCAAAGACTCCAGTTTGCAAACGTCAGACTTCATCTCTACGCTCCACTTCTGCACCTACAGTTCTCAAACACTCAGTCTGAGAACCCCTGTACTCTGCTAAAGAGCTTTTGTTTAGGTAGGTTTTATTTATTGAATTTCTGTTAGAAAATTTTATTATATTAAATAACATTTTATTAAATATAGCAGAATTTTTCAAAATGAGACTGAAAAATGTTTCTTAAGGAGAATAATGTTGGTATGCTTTTTTTTGAGGGGGACTGTCTGGCTTAATGGAATCTCACATCTGCTTCTACAGTCAGTCTGTTCAGTTAGCTGTTCTGGCTGATGTATATGAAGAAAAAACAGCCTCATAGTGATATGTAATTGGACACAAGAAGGTTATTTCAATAGCCTATTAGATTACTGTTGATATTCTTTGCTACTCCCAAACTCCATAGTGACAGTTTCTTAAACATTAAGTGCAGTATAAAATATAAAACCATATCATGAAATTTTCATAATTTGCATTCATAAGGGAATGAAAATAGAAAAGCAAATAATGTCTTTGTACTATTATGAAAATAGTTTGACCTTTAGGATTCCCTGAAAAGGTCCAGAGCATACTTTGAGAACCTCTGCTATAAGTTTAGGGAGGTAAGAAATAGTCCAAATGTCTCAAGATCACAAGTAGACATACTCATGCCATGTTTACATTAATAACTGTTTTTGAAGCCTGAGAGAGAAAAAGATACCAATAATTAGCTCCTTCCTGTCCCCCCAAGACACAGAGAAAATGGAGGGTATGTCCTTAAAGTGACTTAAAGCTCCGGAAATAACTGAACTTAAAACTGAGATCCTAAAAGTATGCTATTTGACTCCTTGAATAAAGTAATATAAGAATATGAATCTCAGAATATATCAATATGGAATAATCAGATAAAAATGGTCATAATCAAAGCCTATAAAATTAGCAAATATTAATAGTGATAAAATCGTCAGTACTATCAAATGCATCTAATTTTATATCTTGAAATAAAAATTTACTCCTGAACATTCTATTTATAGGAATTTTTTATATTCTAAGAAAAATTTAATATATGTTCTGTTTCCAAAAATGATGAAAAAACACTTGTCTCAGAACACTGAGGTCACAAAGCCTTACTTATTTGTGAATTATGTAACTGCATGCTTCATCTTTTTATAAACTAAACACTAACCTAAATGAGAAATATGTTTCCACAGCATTTACTTTTCTTCTTCTTTTCTATTAGTATGTGTTAAGGGGGCTACAACTATTTGATATGCTAAACAGATCATTTTATTTCTCCTTGAAGATATGTAAGGTTCCCTTCTAATCTGAAATTTTCAACCTATTAGAGTGTATAATTTTCAACCTATTAGATTGTATCACATGTTCATGACAGTAAGTCTTTATTAATGAATTTATTGTGGACTTCAGTGAGCATTTTTTTAGAAAACGAGGGAATATTTATTTGTACATATCATTTTATTAGAAATATTTTACTTTTAAATGCATGTATTGTTTTTTGTTTGTGAAATAAGTTAAACTCTCTTAATAGAAGTATAATGGTAATCATTTATTTTTTTCTGAATAGAGTTTATATTTTTATTTTGAACTATGAAGAGATCCACCCAAAATGATTTGTTCTAGTTCTCCATTCCATTAGATGGAAGACAATGGGATACGTAGAGTAGTTGTAAAAGGTTTGTAGGCAATAAACCTAAAACATTAGTGTTCCACCTAATTTTCTTAGATTAGTACTAGGAGCACCTAGGTCAGAATAAATCTGTTTGAGCTGTGTATCAGCATGCATTTTGTGGCATGATAGCCTTTGTTCCCCACCCAGTACCCCACATTTTGCACAGTAGATTTTAAAATTTACTTGTTTGAAATATATTACATAACATTTTAACATGTCTTCTAGAACATCCTCTCAGTACTTTTATGCTTAGCTCCAAGTATCATAAGATCAAGGTTGAAATATTGCTGCATTAGGAAAACATCAAGTGTATCAAACAACATGAACAACTATTCCAGAACTAATCCAAGGGGCAGGGAGTAAATATGGGAACAAAGCCATTATAGGTTTGCTTGAAATTTTTGGTATAGGTTTTAGGTAGTTGGACCTTGAGCTTTCATAGTTAAAAAGAAAATAAAACTTAATATTTATTCAAGACAATGTGAATACTGGTTCAGGTTTTTGTTATTGTTCTTCTTCTCATTTTTGACACCAAATATGTGGTGTCTTTTCCAACACCAGTTTTCCAGCTTTCTGACATGAACAATTTGATCCTATTTTGACAATACTCTAATTAGTACCAGACCCCACACATCTAAGGACTCAGTCCCACAAGAGTGACCTCATTTCCCTTTGCCAGTAACAGGTATGAAATCCCCAGGTTACTGGCACTTACATCTGACTTACTGCAAACTTACAGGTTCTCACAATACCCCATTCAGTTTTGCTAAATTGCTAGAATGACTCACAGAACTGGGGAAAATGCTATACTTACTATTTCAGTTTATTATAAAGGGTAAAAGGAATAGCCAGGTGAATAGTACAGAAGCAAGGTCTAGAAGAGTCCTGAGCTCAAAAAGCCTCTTCCCTGTGGAGTTGGAATGGTCTACCCTCCTGGCATTAAATGTGTTCACCAGCTTGGAAGCTCTTAGGTCCCTGCTGTTTGGGGGTTTTAATGAGCTTCCATTAAATGGGCATGATCTATGAAGTCACTGGCCTTTGGTGATTAAACTCAATCTCCAGACATCTGCCCCTGATGGAGATCAGGAGGTACAGCAGTAAGTTCCAACCCTCTAATCACAGGGTTGGTTCCTCTGGCAGTCAAATCTCCATCTTGAAGCTAATTAAAGGCCCAACAAGAGTCATCTCATTTGCATAAAATCAGGTATAGTTGGAAGAGACTGTTAAGTGTAACAAATGTCCCTTGCCTCTATCATTAAGAATATCCACAGAATATTCTTAAATATTCACAGAATATTTAAGAGATCTGTGCCAAGAGTTGGGGACCAGGACTAAATGTAGGTCCAATTACACCACAACTGGAGTTTCTACAGATGATGGAAATAATGATTCTGTAGCTATGACAAGGAAGATTTTTATCTTTCATGCTCTCCATTCCTGAGTCTCTTCCCTAGCTATATATATCATGACAGTTATCTATTGCTGCCTACCTTCTTACCCTAAAATTTAGTACTTTAAAACAATGTATATTAATTATCTCACAGTTTCTGAGGGACTATAATTCAAGCACAGAATGGCTAGATGCCTTTGGCTCACTGTGAAGTTGCAGTGAAGTAGTCAGCAAGACTGTGTCTTACAGAATATTCTACAAGGCTGGGGCATCCTCGACCAAATTCGCATGTGTGGTTGTTGGCTGGTGTCATTCTATAGTGTGGGCCTCTCTAAAGGGCTGCTCACAATAAGGTAGCTTCCTTCCCCAAAGCAAGAGATCCAAGTGAGAAAAAACAAGAGAGGTTCCCCAAGTGGAAGCCACCTCTGTCTTTTTACAGCTTATACTATCCCATCACTTCTTCATGTTCATAGCTGTGAGTCAGTAAATCTGGTCATACTCAAGTGGAGGGAATTACACAAGGGCAGATACACAGGAGTGGGATCACTGAAGCCCATCTTAGAGGACACCTACCACATCCACCGAATCACAACAGGTCTTAATTTGGTAAGTGATTTAAAAAAAAAAAAACATTGGAAAACAGATGAGGGAAAATAAAAGGTGAAACAATTGATCTAATTTTCCAGAGTATTTCTCAAAGAGTTTTCATTAGATTAAAACCAGTTCTGATTAATTTTATAGACAATAACTTTATCTCAGCAAAACTGTGGTATACTTTCAAGGATACCAAAGGGAGGAAATGAATTTAGCTTTATTTACTGTCAAATTAACAATGATCTTGTATGCCCATCTTTTCAAAGGGAGAACCAGGTTTCATTGGTCCTCAGGGGGAACCAGGCTTACCAGGATTACCAGGAACAAAAGTAAGTGGAGTCTTTTCTTCTGCTGCTTTTTTTTTTTAAATTTTTGTCATACTTGTTGAAAGAGGTGACCAGATATTTCTGTCTTAAGAAATAAAGCAGTCTAATGTGCCATTAATGGCACTTCTAGAGAGATCACCATTACTAAATAGAGCAAAGGAAAGTTAATTCTAGTAACCCTTAAGCAAGACAACAGACTTATGGAATGTATTGTTAACTTGTCCTCCAGATCCCTCCTAAATTGTTATGATGCTATTAACCTTCTGGCCTTATGGAACAGTAGAGGAACTGTGAAGAGGAGGGAGATAACTCATTAACTCCTGCTGCTTATCACCCACTTTAGGATACACTTGTAAATCAAACATTATTACTATTCCCATCACTCCCTAGATTTCAGAGGCAAGTACAGATGTCATATAGATTTCTAAGTGCTTTTTTTCCAAAAGGCTCCACCCTGAATGATAACTGCAGAAATATTCTGTAATGAAAACCATCTCATGCTCCTTGACATGGCATCCATAGACAGGACTCTAAAAATCAAAAGGTTTATATGGTGCTGCAGAGACAATCAGACCCAGGATTCTCTTTATCTACCCAGTAAGACATGAAAAAAAGTTCAGCTCTGATGATAGAACTGGACTCATGACAGACCCATGAATCAAAAGGGAGGTGGGAAATGACATCAAACTACATTCTTTTATTTTTATACCACTTTTATATAGTCTTTGCCTCAATGAATATTGTGTTCCCCAGAAGTAAGACAGGGATGATTTCCAAGAGTTAAAGAAATATGTTCATGGTCTGTTCTGACAGGACTAGTCCTCATTTCCGCTGGTCAAGTAAAAATAACTCTAATCCTCATACATGGAAACTATATGTGGCCAAAGGGGGTCTGAAACTCAGTGGAATTATGCAAAATTGTTATTTTCTTAAGAAATTTTTTTTTGCCACATAATGAGCTGTAAGGCTTATTAGTGAAGTATGAGGAATGCCTGTTTTAGCCTGAACAGATTCACACAAGAAAAGCCTTTCTGAAGAAAAAGAGAGAAAGCAAGAGAATAATAAGCATTCCCTTTTGATCTAAGAACTGCTGTGTGTTAGGGGAGGAAAGGAAGCAGCCTTGAAGATGAGCAGGACACACACAGAGGAGGGCTGGTCACTGTAGGAGAAAACCAGAATGGACTGCATCTGTAAGTGCTGGTGCACTTTGTTTATATACATGAGAAAATTAAAGAAACCCAGGCAGTAGAGAGTGGAGTCGATCTCTAAGTATCTCTTCTTTACTTAACTGATCATAAATTACTCTACAGTTTCAAATTTTAAAAAAAAGATCCAGACATTAAGAACCTAGCATGATTCTATAGACCATATACTTCATGACAGATACTACTCTGAACCCCAAGTAAAAGAATGTGCTGTCCTTGTTTGGGTTCACAAGCAGAGCTGTGGATAGGAAATTTCTTTCATTAGAAATATTTTGAAGTTAATTGACAACTGAAATACCTGTCTTGAGCTCAATATCAAGGGTAAGAGTCATGATTATGTTAAAATCTCAATCCAACAGTACTCTTTTCTACTCTTACAGCCAGTCTGGATTCAGACTTAAAAAATAAAATAAGATCGCATTTTTTACTCCAAACACCAGCAAAGAGAAATCATAGTGACTATTTTAGAATACTCTGAGTAAGATCGTGTATTTATTAAGTCAGTGAAGTTTTTCCAGAATTTTTTGTTTGTTTGTTTTTTTGGTATTGAGAAAGAGGAGTCAATGCAACAAAAACATTCTCTCCCCTCCTAAAGCTTGCATCCACTATGGGTGAGGAAGGGGGCAGAAGGAGAAAAAGAAATAAACAAACAAATAGTATTTCAGGCAATGATGGGAAACTAGTTAGGGGCATTGTGATTTAAAAAAGAAAAAAAAGAAAAAAAAAGTGATTCCATGTAAAGATATGTAGGCTTCGCTACCATAGGAAACTGCAAATGCATTGATTTTTTTTAGGTTTTTATTTTTCCATAAGATAATCTTATAGTTAATTTTTAAAGGGTTATTCTGTAATTTTTAAAGTAAAATATTGAGAAATATCAAATACTGTCATTTAAAAAAATAAAAATTCCATATGCTAAGAGAAGTCCTTCAGTCTCACTCTATTACAGAGGGATCAAAAAGAGAAAAACAGAAGGAAGTCCCTTGGCTTCTGGACCATCTTTGGTATCTTCTGTGTCCAGGCAAGCCCCCGGCCTTTTTCTCAGCCTCCCATCTTCACACCCTCCTCTGTTGCTGCTCAGACACCTACTGAGTCTTGCATTCCTGCCCCACATCACCTGCAAAACCACAAAGGCTTCCCAAAGTGGGCATGATGCAGAAAAGGATTTCTGAATTTGAAGCCCTGTGTTACTCATCCTGAATCCAATCCTTCTTTCTTATCCTTTCCAAAATGAATCAGTTTCTTCAGTGAGGAAGGCAACTCTTCCATAACACACCATCCACTCTCTGAATTCCAAGTCTGATTATTGAAATTCTACCCATCTTGTAGGAAACAAAACAGTCTCTAGCAAACATAAAATGGCACCATCTTTGGCAAGACTTAAAAACATTCATATTTTTAACCCAGGATTTCCCCAACTAGTAATTTATCTTATGAAAATGATTAGAGAATATACAAAAATTGGTATACAATTATGCAAAAATTGAAGATTGAGCGTAATCAGTTTTAAATTTCAGCTCTTCTTTAACAGCTTTATTACTTTGGGCAACAGCTCTCATTTTTTGTTTCTTTGTAGAATGTGAATATCTATCTGTCTTGTTTGTCTTGAGAATTAAACAGGTTAATGCATGTAAAGTATTTTGTGCAGTTCCTGACCTCATCAGTGGTTATAGAGTAAGCCCTATTGACCCTTTAGGATGTGATTTGAGTCTTACCTCCAGAGAGCCAGTCAACTAAGGTTCAGTGATGTTTCCTCTTCTGTCACATAGAGCCTTGTATTACTCCTTAATTATTAATGGGTTTGTTCTTGTGGATCTTGTCTAATTAGGTCACTGGCTCCTAGAGGACAATAAGCATCTTTAGACTTCACAGAGCTACTAATATTTGAAAAAGCTAAAATTCTTCTGTCTTACACCATTCTGAAATTTTGAGATCATGGTAACTGAGGCCTGAAGAATTTAACAACCTTGTCCCAGAACACCAAGTTGGCAAATGACAGAGAATTAAAATCTTGCATGTTACAAAGCCTGAGAAATAACCACTATGTCATGCTTCTTGACAATAATACTTAAAAAGTGACTGCAGAATGAGAATTAATGTCAATTCCTGTCTTGAGATAGATGATAGCTTTTATCAATTCCCTTTAAAGGGCTTTCTATTTAACAACATAGTCATCTGACAGGCATTTGCCTAGCCATTTGATTATGTAATGGAAATGCTGCATAATTGTATGTTAGTTTGGAGTTCTCCTGAGAGACAGAACCAAGATAGATGGAGGGATAGGAATTTATTAGGGGAATGGACTACTGTAATAAGGAGGCTAAGAAGTCCCACAATAGGCCATCAGCAGGCAGGAGGGAGTCCAGAAAGGCCAATTCTTGTGACCCAGTCCAAGTCCAGAACCAGGGCAGCTGACTGTTTGATTCTTTAAGGCTCCAGGCCTGAGAACACAGAGAATACTGGTACATACCCTGGAGTCTGAAGGCTGAACTCTGGAGTTTTGATGTCCAAGGGCAAGAAAAGAAGGGTGTCCTTGGTCTAGGATTGGTAGCGGGAGATTTTGCCTTTTTGTTTTGCCTAGCCCCCAGCCAAGTTGATGATGGCCATCCACATGGAAGGTAGATCTTTCCCCCTATGTCCACTGACTTATATGCCAATCTCCTCTGGAAACCTTCTCAGACTCACCCAGAAATAATGCTTTACCAGATCTCTAGGTATTCCTTAATCCAGACACTTAAATTAACCAGCACAGATTGTTTTTTATTATTAAATGAGATAATTCAGTTAGGAGATGAGAACAGTGCTGAGTACATAGTTAAGTAAATGGTGACTCTCTGCTCATTTTTATTTTATTCAATTTATTTAGTATCCACACTGACCCATCTGGGCGTGTCATTTACCTGTCTTCTAATTTGTTACAGGGTGAACGTGGGGAGGCAGGGCCTCCTGGAAGAGGTGAGCGAGGGGATCCTGGAGCCCCTGGACCAAAGGTCAGTTATGCTTACATTGAAAGAGAATACTCTTTGATTTAGGAATGCCTGCCACTTGCCTGTAGAACATTTTGTAGAAAATTCCTCAACAGGTATTAAAACAGCTAAAATTAGAAATAACTTATTGAAATGTATACTGATTGCTTGTTTTCAAAAGGGATTTTATAATTCAACTTTTCCTGTTTACTCTGTTCAGTTCAGTGAACAAATTTAATGACACATTCAAGTGTAAAGAGAGAATACTGTCATATTAACCTGTTATCCCTTGATGTGTATTAAAACCTACTGAGAAAAATCTCTGTTGGTAAGTGCTGTGCTCATTTCCATGGTAACTTGATGGAGTGTAAAACCTTGAAAATATTAGAGCTAAGGATTTGTTTACCTGTTCAATCTTGATTCATCTAAACTTCCTGCAAACTAATGTGGCCACACTTTATTTTAATAACCTATCTGAGAGCTATGGGAAACGATTTACTCTCTGATGAAAAGGAAATTTATGCAAACGAGCATTGTTGAGACTAATGAGAATTACTTACAGTACTCTTCCCATCCACTGATGGGGGAGGGCTGTTTTCAGAGTAATAATGGAATGAAGGCTGATGGAAAAACCAGGGATCGAACTAATGATACGGTGATAATATGTGTGCTTAGTATTGTATTCACCAGCCATATACATATTGAGGCTGTTAAAATAAAGTGTTTCCCTGTTTCCTCATTATTCTGAGTCACTGCTAATTTCCTTTTCCTGTTCTTATCTCCTCTGTCATTTTCTCTTTTCATCTTCATCTTTTCCTGTCATAGGGGAAACAAGGTGAATCAGGAACTAGAGGCCCAAAGGGGTCCAAGGTCAGTAACTGGGTAACATTTTAATGTAACTTGAGGCCTCATGATCTGTCCTTTTTGCCTTTTCCATGGAGAATCATGTTTTAGATTAAAATATTTCACACACAGAGATTGCAATAATTTTGTCCCTATGATAATATCAAAAAATTATTTTATCTTTTTGTTTTTGTATGTTCTTGTGCTGTAGGTCTTTCTTTGATAAGTTATATTTTCTTTTATTTTTAGCACTTCTTTGGGGGGAAAAGTACTTAATCGTATAATCTTACTTTTCACTTCCTGCCTATATTTATGATAAATATTCAAGTTATAATTTGCCTTTAAATAAGGTGACTTCCTTCATTGCATTAAAATTTGCCCACCAATTAAATTGCTTTTCTTTGTCATGTTCTTTATCTTGTCTGCAAGAATATATGTGCTCTTGGCAGAATCATTAACAGTTAATTAAAGTACCACTGGCTGATAACATGGAAAAATGGGTACAAAATGAAGAAAGCAGGGATTAAAGATTATTAATTCTCCATTCACGCAAATTACATTATTATGAATGATGTTATTAGCATTATGTGGATGGGTAAATTTATAATCCTTTTCCTTTCTTACCTTTCTTACCCATTTCATAGAGATAGGTAGAAAGCCAAAAATGTTTTGAATTCCATGTAGGAAAAGGTCTCTAAATTTAAGCTGTTTTCAAGAACCTTCAAATCCATACAGTTTGAAATGTTTTTCCCAAAGTTACAGTTTGGACTAATTTTGAGGGCTTAGACTATTCATAGTGTCTTCCCAAGTGGAGTTCTGACATCATAAATAAAATTTCAGAGATTTTTATATTGGATTGAAGGGGGACGGGGAGAAAGCACTGCCCTGCCCCTGACCTTCATCCCTGCCAACCTGTTCCCACTGGCTGCTGTCCACTTCAGCACCAAGGGTTAAAATGCCTATACCTACAGATGAACTTTGCCTTAGATCTCCACCAACAAAAGGAGGTGTAGTCTGTGACCCTACCTTGATAATTCTCCCTATAATGAGCTCTCTGTTCCTCTCTGCCCCAATTATCTATATGTTTCTTCTCTGAAAACAGGCAACATAACTGTTTGACTTTTTTCCCCTTTGCCCCAAATCCCTCTAACTAAAAAGAATATAACTCAGTTAGTATGACTTTGGGTGCTTTAGAAACCACTTGCTTTGTTTATGTAGATTCCATCTAGCAGAGTTACTATATAAACTATACTACTGTTCCAAGACAATAATTATCTGAAAGGGAAGTTGTGATTACCTGTAAGGTGCATGTTTTCATTTTTAAAATATTTTAAATTGTAGATGCACACAATATCTTTATTTATTTATTTTTATGTGGTGCTGAAGATTAGTTTGCCACTGAGCTACAACCCCAGCCCTGCAAGGTGCATCTTAAAAAAAAAAAAAAGCATTTGCACTGGTGCATTGGTGGTGATTATTATTGTTTTCCACATCAGAAGTTTATATTTAAAGGGATGCACTATGGTATAAATACATCCTTAGACTTGAGAAATTTCTAGACCATTGGTCCTACTACTAATTAACTTTTTTCTTTTTTAATTGGGAAGGGGTGACCGTGGTGACAAAGGAGACTCTGGAGCTCTGGGACCAAGGGTAAGTGAACCCTCTCATATCAACTTTTTTGTCCCCTACAAACTCAGACTTGATGTAGTATGTGTGTATGTGACCTTATGAGTGCCATCTGGACTAATAATGCCCAATAATAGCATTGGAGAAGGGCCACTCTAAATATTCCTGCTGCCTTCCATGCCCCCTTATCATTATTTTTGACTTTTGTTTCCAGGAGCAATGAGTGTGGACATTCTAGCACAAGCAGTGAGTGTGGGCATTCTAGCATGTTGCAATAAGCTTTATTGAGAAGGTGGAAAACACTTTCCCTCTGCCAAAGGAGTAATAGCAAGCCCACAGCTATACAGCTAATAGAATTTCCCATGTTTCAATTAACCTGATCATAAAGAGAGCAATAGCCCATTTGTTTAGAGTATTTTTTAAAACAGGCAGGGAATTAGGACATGACTAATGGAAATTATGTAGCAGATATAATGAGTCAAGTAGAAATCTCTTTTTGTTCCTTATTTGGCTTCGTTTTGATGGGATTCTATTCCCACTAGGAAAGCCAAGCATTTCCTATAGAACATTATTCTATCTTCTTAAGGAATGAGAAGGTATAATCTATCAGGTATAGATGAGTGGAAAGCAGATAGGAGTTTTTTAAATAAATGTGAATAAAGCTAATAAAATTTTGTAAATCACATCAGATTAGCCTGTATTTTATAATGTTCAGAAAATGATTTCAGAGTTTAAATCATAGGTCTTTCAAAAATCTTTTACCTACCACAGACAAGAAGTTAGAAGTGGTTTGTACTTGGGTCCTGGCAAGGAAGCAATGGTCAGAGAGAGTCACAAGATATTGCTTCTGTGTTTTTTTTTTAATATTTATTTTTTAGTTTTAGTTGGATGAAATACCTTTATTTTATTTATATTTATGTGGTGCTGAGGATCGAACCCAGGCCCTCATATGTGCTAGGCAAGCATTCTACCACTGAGCCACAACCCCAGCCTTGCTTCTGTGTTTTCTATACTCCTGTTATACACCAGCCTAACTCCCATGGTGTTTCCTCAATTCATTTTTGTTATAGGGTCCACCTGGACAAAAAGGAGATCAAGGAGCCACTGAAATCATAGACTACAATGGCAACCTCCATGAAGCCTTACAGGCAAGTGACTGCTCCCTGCCCTGAGACACAAGGAGAACAATGATGGGTGCCATATAGCACACGCCAGCATGAGCTCCCATACCCCTTTAATCTTAGAGCACTCCATTCCTTGAAGAACACCTGCTCCCTGTCATCTTGAGCCCATTCCTGTATCTGGCCCCAGTAATCTTCACTTCATAGGAATTTGAAATCTCTCTCTCTTCTTTTTCCTTCTACCTTCAGACATTCCTAAGCCTTATCAAGTATAAAATTTGTGTTAATTTGGTTGACTTTTACTTCTTTGCTTAAAGAGGGCGCTCTGTGGCTCTTATTTACTAAATGCATGACCTAGAACAAGTTATTTCATTTCCCTGTGCCTTGGTTTTCCCATCTATAAAATGAGTTGATATCTGCTTCATAGGGTTCCTGAACAGAGCAAATGACCTACATAGCCTATGCTTAAAACAGTGCTTAGCACCGCATAACCCCCCTGTAAGTATTTCTTACAACTGCTACCATTCAATTCTTTTCCTTCCATTAAGTCAAAAATAAACTAGATGGCTCCACCACCTTTGCTTCTTACTCCTCCTCTTCAGATTTAGACTCTTGCACTTGAGTCCCTGTCATTCTGTTGCAACTTCTCTTATAAAGATCAATGGTGACCTCTAGATAAAGCCCATCATATTTGTCATTCTTGACATTTCTGTGACATTTGTACCAAACCACCTTCCTTTTAAAATTCTTTTTCTTCAGACTCTACTTCCATTTTCCTTCATGGTACTGTTCTGTGTTGGTGTGTCCAATTTCTCTGTCCACACCCCAGTTTTTGATATTCTGAAGTATCTGATATTTTCTTAATGACTCCCTCTGTGTTCCTCACATCAGGATTCCAATTCTGTCATTTTGGGATCTGATCTTGGTGTACTTGTAAGACCAGTTCCCTATAGGTGCACCATTGCCCATCGATTTCCACCAATGCCCATGATTGTGCTGGTTACTCTGCCCACCTACCAAATGATCCCCTTTCTTGACTAACCAGTTTCTGTTAATGACACCATGAGTCTTTGTATTTCGTGGAGTAGAAGCTTTAGAGCCATTTTTACACTAGTCTTAGTCCTTCATCCATTCTGTTTTCCATCTTCTCCATTCCCAAGGAGGTCCACATCCTGTTTACTGCATACCTAACACCATAACAAACCCTTGACCAATACATCTTCCTGCTAGTGCCTCCTTGCCCTTCTAATCCAAACTATTTCCCTCTATATGTAATCTGATTTTTTTCTCTTGTGGCTTTTAAAATTCTCTCCTTATTCTGTATGCTAGACATTTTCATTATAATGTGCCTTGGTGTGGATCTGTTGTGATTTTGTACATCTGGTGTCCTATAAGTCTCTTATACTATTTGGTTTTGCAATTCATTCTTCGTGTTTGGAAAATTTTCTGCTATTATTTCATTGAATAGATTGTTCATCCCTTTGGTTTGGAACTCTCTATGCCTTTATCACAATAACTCTTAAATTTGGTCTTTTTATGTTATCCCATATTTCTTGAATGTTCTGCTCATGGCTTCTTACCATCTTCACTGTGTGATATACATTCTTTTTGAGATTATATATTTTGTCTTCATTGTCTGAGGTCCTGTCTTCCAAGTGGACTAATCTGTTGGTCATGTTTTCTATTGAGGTTTAGTGGTTAAATGAGTATGTGTACTTTTTATGTACAAGTTCCTTTTTTAGTTTGAAAGACAAACTAATTTTAAATATTTTTCCATTTTATACCTCTTTAAATCATTTTTTCAGCCTCACTAATGTGATCTAACTTTGGTAGATTTACACTTCTACGTGTCCTTTTTTACTACCACTATTTTTAACCAGTAAAGTATTTATTATTAATGTGTACAAAATCTGTCTTCAGCTCAGCCATTTTTTTCTAGTTACCTCCTCCCCTCCCTTATTTCCTCCCCCTCCCTCCCTCCCTCCCTTTTTCTCCCTCCCCTCCCCCTCCCTCCCTCTCTCTCTCTCTCTCTCTCTCTCTCTCTCTCTCTCTCTCTCTTTCTCTCTCTCTCCTCCTAAATGCAAAGAGAAGCATGTTTCTTGGCTGGAGAAACCTTGCTCAGACAGTGTATTCAGGCAACAATGTGACTGGTTTTCTCCAATATAAGTGGCTTACACATAAGCAGTGGCCTCAGTGTTATGGCTAAATTTTAGAACCAGTGGCCTCAGTGTTATGGTTAAGTTTTAGAACCAGAACTGTTCCCTTTTCCTCTTAAGCCAATAACTGCTTATGTATAGAAAGAGAATACACAAATTTCTAGTGTACCTACTATGTTTTCAAAATCTTAACTTATACATCAAAATATAGGGACACTTTTAAAACTTAATTTATCAGCAATGCTGTACATTTCTCTTAAACTAATTCCAAGGACAAGATAATTTCTACCTCCACCTATAAGAAGTATCTGCCCTCATTGAGTGTGGTGGTGCACTCCTGTAATCCCAGTGGCTCGAGAGGCTGAGGCAGAAAGATTGTGATTTCAAAGCCAACCTCAGCAAAAGTGAAGTGCTAAGAAACTCAGTGAGACCCTGACTCTAAATAAAATACAAAATATGGCTGGGGATGTGGCTCAGTGATTGAGTGCCCCTGAGTTCAATTCCCAGTACCCGCCAAACCAAAAGGTATCTGCTCTCTTATTTTTCAACAAAATGTCCCAATGTAATTGATCATTTTCCACAAAATTGTGGAAGAATTTTTAAAGCATTCTTTGCAAGAACAGGGTCTGGCTTTTAGCTACTCTTAGCCTAAAGTGGAAATATTTGTTTCAGTCTTCCCTCTACTACTAATGAGCAGGGTCATTTGGGGGAAATCATTGTATCTGTGCTTCATTGATCTTATCTGAAAAATGAGGATATCTTTGGAATAGATACTTTGCTAGGAGTCCATGAAATATAATATTATCTCAGGTTGTTTTTAGAAGCTCCTGAACACTTTATTGATGTACCTAAAATCACTGTCCTTTTTTAAAAATCTGATACCTGCTCTTTATTCTTTTTTGTGCTCATTTTTTAAAAATTTTCATAAACAGTGCACTCCAGAGAAATGCAGGCTGAAACTGGAAAATGTCTTCTGTTTCCCTTTGTCATGGATGTGAATATAAACTTCAGATTATTTTTTTTTAATTTTTTGGTCTTTTTAGTTATACATGACAGTAGAATGTATTTTGATGTACTATACAAGCATGGAGTATAACTTCCAATTCTTGTGGTTGTACATGATATGGAATTATACTAGTCGTGTATTCTCATATGAACATAGGAAAGTTATGTTGGATTCATTCTACTGTCTTTCCTATTCCCAATTCCCCCTATTCCCTTCATTCTGCTTTGTCTAATCCAGTGAACTTCCATTCTTCCCTGCCCTGCTCCTAACATGAATTAGCATCCTTATACCAGAGAGAACAATCAGCCTTTGCTTTTGGGGGGATTGGCTTATTTCACTTAGCATGATAGTCTCCAGTTCCATTCATTTAACTGCAAATGCCATGATTTCATTCTTCTTTATGGCTAAATATTATTTCATTGTGTATATATACTACATTTTCTTTATCCATTCATGTGTTGAAGGGCACCTAGGTTGGTTCCATAGATTAGCTATTGTGAATTGAGCTGCTATAAACATTGATGTGGCTGTGTCACTTTAGTATGCTGATTTTAAATCCTTTGGATATAAACCAAGGAGTGGGATAACTGGGTCAAATAGTGATTTCATTCCAAGTTTTCTGAGGAATCTTCATACTGCTTTTCAGAGTGGTTGCACCAATTTGTAGTCCCACCAAAAATGTATGAGTGTGCTTTTTTACCCACATCCTCACCAACACTTATGGTTACATGTATTCTTGATAACTGCCATTCTGCCTGGAGTGAGATGAACTCTCAGTGCAGTTTTAATTTACATTTCTCTAACTGCTAGAGGTGTTGAACATTTTCCATATATTTGTTGGCCAATAGTATTTCTTCTTCTGTGAAGTGCCTATGCAGTGCCCTTGCCCATTTATTGATTGGGTTGTCTGTGGGGTTTTTGTTGCTGTTGTTGTTGTTGTTGCAAGTTTTTTGAGTTCTTTATATATCCTGGAGATTAATGCTCTATCTGAGGCATGTGGCAAAGATTTTCTCTGATTCTACAGGCTCTCTCTTCATGTTCTTGATTGTTTCCTTTGCTGTGGAGAAGATTTTCAGTTTGATTCTATCTCATTTATTGATTCTTGATTTTACTTCTTGCAGTTTAGGAGTCTTGTTGAGGAATTGGTTCCTACGCTGACTAATGGAGTTTGGGGCCTACTTTCTCTTCTAGTAGGCGCAGACACCTGCTTTTTGATATAAAAGGTTATGTGCTCTGTTTCTTTTTCTTAACTCAAGTTCAGTGTGACTATAAGCATATGAATTCAATATTATCATGCTGAAGTTCAAACCTTAAGATTTATTATCCTTATGAGGTTGTTAGGGCAACCATGTGTTATGCTTGTAAATAGAATATAATTATTTTTTTTCACTTCAAAACTATTTATTGGTTTTCCAAACATAGTACTCTGGTGGATTAAGAGCCCCTAATAAAATCAATTCAGTTAGACAGCTATTGGATTTAGAAGAGTTGGTAGACATTTATTCTTCTGATTTTTCTAACTAGTAATGGATGTTTATAGTTTTATAGATATAATTATTTCCTTCTACAAAATGTTTGCCAAAAATCTCTAGGATAATTAGATAAAGAGGACTATATTACAGTTATAATAATATCATGTGAGGAAATATAAAATTTTATATTGCTTCTATTGAAAAATATTCTATAAAATATCAGAATATGAAAAATTATCAAAAATAGTATAAACTTCTGTGGGTCCAGAACCCAATTTAAGAGAGACAACATTACCCAATATAGTTGAAACCCTATACATACAGTATGCCTGAGATATTTGGTGTTCTGGATTTGATGTTTATAATTCTCATGTTTATAATTCTCATTTATAGTCAAATGAAAAGCTTTCAACCCCTATAACAAAGTACTTCTGTATCATTTTAACTGGAACTGAAATTGTGGAGTGAAATAAAAACCTGAGAGATTTCATTATTTTTTCTTTTGACACAAGACAAAATCAAAAAGAGCCTATTTCTATTTTATTTTTCCCTTCTCTGCCCAGGACTACTCCAAATTTCTTTTTAGGGTGTTTTACTCTGTCCCTCTTCCTAGTACTGAACCTGTTCAGTACTGTTATTATTTTGTGCATTACTCTCTTATACCCTGTTAGAAAGACTATTAAATTGCATTGGTCTATGAAAAGAAAATTGTTATTTATATATAAACATTGATCTAAGTTCTTTATTTTTATTTAAGGTAGTTGAATTTTCACCATTTGCAATAAAACCTGTTTCCTGATTCAGGTTTTAACAAATTCTCATCACCTTCTAAAATAACCTTGTTCTTTAGTGTAAATCATGAGATATTTTAAGTTAGCATCATTATCATTATGAGAAATGAAAAAAATAGGGAGTTCATGGAAGCGTCTCAGGAAATAAGCCACAATGCAGCCTGCTAGGCTTCCCCCATCTGCAGTTGCTCTAAGCCTCGCCTTCCTTGTTCTTCATGTGTCTCTGAAGAAAGTCATATCTTTCTCCACCACTGCCACAAATTCTGGGTTTTTTTTTTTGTTTTTTGTTTTTTGGGTGTTTTACATTATTACTGGAGTTTGAGAGAGACCCCTGCTAGGTTTATGTAGCTTTAACTTAGAGGATTCAGATATAAGACATCCAAAGCAAGCAACCATCTTTATGACTTTTCTGTGGGTGTACATGCTGGTACTTCCAAAAGGTGATCAATGTAAGGTGCTTGTGAAGTTAGCTGAGTTTTTAGGTCTTACAAGGAAATCATGTACATCCCATCTGTTAGTTCAATTACCATTAATAATGTCCTTTGTTACTTGTTCATTGTAAAACATGTTGTTATCCTTAAATTTTTTTTAAAATGGACATATTAGCCTTGTGTTTATTTAGATGAAAAAGTGAATTCATACATGGCCCCATGTTGGAAAATCTGAGTTCACATTATAAACGTGCTTCCCTTTGTAAGTTTTTGGGACTCTGCTTTCCAGTTAAAAATATTGGAAGGCAATGATAAAGAAATTATTTCTGTTCTGTAATTTTCTAATAGCCTTGTTTAAATGACTCATCTTTATTGCTGTAGCCGGACTGCAGCACTATACAAGTGAAGAAGCTTTCTATAAATGTAAATCCAATTCTTGTTCTAGGTAAATCCCTTAAGTATAAAGTATGTTGGCTGGGTACTGTGGCACATGCCTGAAATTCCAGAAACTTCAGAAGATTGAGGCAGGAGGATCACAAGTTCTAGATCATCCTCAACAACTTAGTGAGACCCTAAGAAATGTAGTGAGATGCTGTCTCAAAAAAATTAAAGGGGCTAACGATGAGCTCAGTGGTAGATAAAGTGCCTGTGGTTTTAATCCCCAGTACCAAAGGAAAAAAAAAGGAAAGAAAGAAAGTATGTGTTACCTTACATTACACAGGTATGCTGTTATTAAATTCTGGACCCTTATTTATAAGGATATATATATACCCTACAGAAGACTGTCATATGACTGTCTTCAGAAGCTATTGAATGGCTTCACCTTGCTCGATCTCCTCCAAAATCTTTACTTTTTTTTTAATCAGTTTGTGTCCATTTTGTCTGTTGTCTTAGAATTGCTTAGTGTTTTTTTCCTACTTATTTCTCTGAAGTTATAATAACCATGATTACTTTTATCCTAGAATAAAAATTTTAACCAGGTGTACACATGTATAAACAT
This sequence comes from Ictidomys tridecemlineatus, assembly GCF_052094955.1. Classification (NCBI taxonomy): domain Eukaryota; kingdom Metazoa; phylum Chordata; class Mammalia; order Rodentia; family Sciuridae; genus Ictidomys; species Ictidomys tridecemlineatus. The sequence goes on from NW_027520970.1 coordinate 618,198, forward strand.
TGTTTTCTAAGGAATGATAGTACCATGTCATGAAAGACTCAAGTGATTGAAGTAAGATTTACTTTTTAATTTTTTTTACAACAACAATAAAAACAACAACACCTTGAGTCAGAGATTGGAACAGAGTAATGGAAAACAAAGAGATGGTGTTAATCTGATATCCACAAGTTTACATGTAATCAGATAGTTTCTCTATGACCAACGCCCTTAATGGAAAATGTTCTCCCCTCTCTGGTTTCATTAAAGTGGCTAATAGACCCTGCTGAACTTTTAGTACAAGATGTAAACTAGAAAATAGTTATATAAGAACATGATTCATAGATTAGGAATCATGTTTTTTGTTAAGGTGCTCTAGCACATTAAGAAATTAGATTAACTCACTATTAATTTCTTTACTTATGGCACATATAACAAAAACGTTAATTCTAGCTCAGCAAATGAGCTACAGACTAAAGGACAAAAGAAATGCAATTGGATATTTCAGTTTTACTCCTAGAGAGAACACTTTGATCAATAGTAAATTTCTAATTTCACAACTATGCTGACAGGCCTGTAGTGTATATTACTTTACTATACATTATTTAATCAGATAAATAGAATTTTGACTCTTTTTTCATTTCTAGAGCTGAAACCCAGGTAGGGCCATGCACATTCTAGGCAAGCTCTGTACCACTGAGCTATATCCCTGGTCGGTTTTTTAGAGACAGGGTCTTGCTAATTTGCCCAGGTTGGCATCAAACTTGCAATTCTCCTGCTTCATCCTCCCCATTAGCTGGGATTACAGGCATATGCCACCACATCCAGTTACCCATGGATTTTTTAAAAATACAATTATAAGGATTTTTTTTAAAAAAAATCTTAACAATTATACTCTATTGAAAATAGGATGTGTTCTAAGAATCTTGTCAGTTCCTTATAAGACATTAGATCTGTCAAAACGTTCAAAGTTGATATTTTGTCTTCTGAAATGTATTATTGTACAGGCACCTTGGCACAGACCTGTAATCCCAGCAGCTCCAGAGGCTGAGACAGGAGAATCTTGAGTTCAAACACAGCCTCAGCAATACCAAGGTGCTAAGCAACTCAGCGAGACCCTGTCTCTAAATAAAATACAAAAATGGGCTGAGGATGTGGCTCAGTGTTCAAGTGCCTCTGAATTCAATCCTTGGCAAGTCATTCCCCCTGCC